>NC_083233.1:2156666-2464762 GCF_032191835.1 Heteronotia binoei
CTAGTGCAGAACGCTGCGGCACGGCTGTTAATGGGGCTACCACAACGGGGGCACATTCAGCCAGTGCTGAGAGAGCTGCACTGGTTGCCTGTTGTGTTCCGAGTTCGCTTCAAGGTGTTGGTATTAACCTTTAAAGCCCTTTATGGTCAGGGACCTGCCTATCCACGGGACCGCCTTTCCCCATATATCCCCCAGAGAGCACTGCGATCAGGGACAAAAAATCTGCTGTCTGCCCCTGGCCCAAAAGAAGCCAGGCTATTCGCAACAAGATCTAGGGCCTTCTCGGTGGCAGCACCAGAACTCTGGAACACCCTCCCAGAAGCTACAAGGGCCCTGCGGGATCTGTCGGAGTTCCGCAGGGCCTGTAAGACCGAACTGTTTAGACAGGCATTTCTGGTTGACTGAAAATGAGCTGCCACCGGACATCCTACAGAAGCTGGTGGTCATAGTCAGAACCTAATACCGCCAGACTGGATCGAGATAGCGTAATAGTTTTAAACTGATAAATGTATTATGGTTTTATATGTTTTATGGAATGATTGTTTTTATGATACTGTAAGCCGCCCTGAGTCCGCTTGCGGAGAGGGCGGGATATAAATGCAAAGTAATAAATAAATAAATAAATAACATAGAGTTGCACAGTCATAGAAGTGTGGGTGTTGCCTAGAATCATAGAGTTGGAAGGGACCTCTGGGGTCATCTAGTCCAACCCCCTGCACAATGCAGGAAACTCACATTCTAAATTCATAGGATCTTCATTGCTATCAGATGGCCATCTAGCCTCTAGCCTTCATTGCTATCAGATGGCCATCTAGCCTTTAAAAACCTCCAAGGAAGGAGAGCCCACCACCTCTCGAGGAAGCCTGTTGCACTGAGGAACCGCTCTAATGGTCAGGAAGTTCTTCCTGATGTTGAGTCGGAAACTTTTTTGATTTAATTTCAACCCATTGATTCTGGTTCTACCTTCTTGGGCCACAGAAAACAATTCCACACCATTCTCTATATGACAGCCCTTCAAGTACTTGAAGATGGTGATCATATCACCTCTCAGCCGTCTCCTCTCCAGGCTAAACATCCCTAGCTCCTTCAACCTTTCCTCATAGGACTTGATCTCTAGACCCCTCACCATCTTCGTCGCCCTCCTCTGGACTTGTTTCAGCTTGTCTATATCCTTCTTAAAATGTGGTGCCCAAAACTGAACACAGTACTCCAGGTGAGGTCTTACCAGAGCAGAGTAAAGCAATACCATCACATCACATGATCTGGACACAATATTTCTTTTGATACAGTCCAAAATTGCATTTGCCTTTTTAGCCACTGCATCACACTGTTGACTCATGTTCAGCGTATGATCCACTAAGACCGCTAGATTCTTTTTGCACATACTACTGCTAAGACAAGTCTCCACCATCCTATAACCATGCATTGGATTTTTCCTACCTAAATGCAGAACTTTACATTTATCTCCGTTAAAATTCATTTTATTGATTCTAGCCCAGTTTTCCAGCCTGTCAAAGTCATCCTGTATCCTGTTTCTGTCTTCTTCTGTGTTTGCAACCCCTCCCAAGTTAGTATCACCTGCAAATTTAAAAAGCATTCTCTCTATGCCCTCATCCAAATCATTGATAAAGACGTTGAACAAAACAGGTCCCAGGAAAGATCCTTGAGGCACTCCACTTGTCACTTCTCTCCAAGAGGATGAGGAACCATTCACAAGCACTCTTTGGGTGTGCTCCACCTAACGGTAATAGTATCCAAACCACATTTTACCAACTTTTCAACAAGGATAGTATGTGGAACCTTATCAAAAGCCTTACTGACATCAAGATAAATGATGTCTACAGCATTCCCCTGATCCAGCAAGGTAGTCACTTTCTCAAAAAAAAAAAAGAGATCAAGTTAGTCTGACATCACTTGTTCTTGAGAAATCCATGCTGGCTCTTAGTAATCAAATCCATTCTTTCTAAATGTTCCAGGACCGACTATTTGATGATTTGTTCTAAAACTTTTCCAGGTATAGACGTCAAGCTGATGAGTCAGTAGTCTTTTTTCCCCTTCTTGAAGATGGGGACATTTGCCCTCCTCCAGTCTTCTGGCACCTCACTTGTTCTCCAAGAATTTTCAAAAATAATAGCCAGAAGCTCAGAAATTACATCTGCAAGCTCTTTTAGAACCCTCGGATGAAATTCATATGGCCCTGAGGAATTAGTTTCATTTAAAGAAACTAGGTATTTATATACTACCCCTATGCTGATCCCAAGGTTGGAACTTCATACCCTCTTTATATGTTTTGTTTTTGCCTGCTGTAACAGATGAGGGCTGAATAAGCTTATCATTTGTTAAGCCTTGCTGATTGGGAAAGAGTCATAAGTTTGGCCGTATCCATCCTTGTGGAGAAGATGTAGCTCGGTTGTGGTAATTGCTGGCAGCTGCAAGGTTCTTTTATCTGAAGGGAGTGAGCCCTTTCTACCAATCTTGGAGTACAGATGAGAGTCCCTTGGCTGGTGAGGTGGCCATCCATCCATGAAGATGGCAGTGACTCCTGGCTTATTGTGACTTTGCCATGGTCGTTCCAAGGACTTTTCTGTCAGGAGCTGCAGCTTCACTTTTGAGATTTGCCAGCCTGTTTTGGTATTCAAATGTTTGTTGCTGTTGCTTGATACTGGATGTTTTTTTGCTGTGCATACATCTTGCATGTTTGTTTTTATTTAATTAAATGTGAAACCTTTTTCTTTATTTGTGATGTTTGCTGAAAGGGTTATTTTCTTGCTGATGAGTGTGAATTTACCCGTTGAACAGTGTTCCCTCTAAGCTGAGATAGCGTGAGCTAGCTCACAGATTTTTAGCCTCCAGCTCACACATTTTTGTCTTAGCTCAGGAAGGATGATCCCAGAGCACAATCTTTTATGCAGTAGCTCACAACTTTAATGCCAGTAGCTCACAAAATAGAATTTTTGCTCACAGGACTCTGTAGCTTAGAGGGGACATTGCTGTTGAAGTGAACCCCAAGGCCAGCTGGACCTGATCCATGCAGTAAACAAACTCCAAAAAAGTATATTACAAAAGAGGAAAACTTACATTGGTTGAAGTAGATGCAATTCATGCCCATGTTTCAGTCCATAGGAGAGAGAGCCCTCTTCCCATCACAGACAGCCAGCTACTTCTGCAGCAGGAGTATGCAAGAATGATTGCCTGCTTTCTGCAGGAGGGCCTTGTAGGTGCATCTTGCTCCTTGCAGAGCCATAAGGGGCAAGAGATGCAGAGGGCACAGGTAGAAGAGGAGGAGCCAGAGAGCAGCTCCCCAGTGAGAAAAAAGAGAGCCATCCCATGGATTAAGGAAATAGCATCTGTAGACCTCTAGAGGGACACAGTGCCCCCAGCAACGTCCAGGCATGCGGAGTCCCCTTACTCCAACCTGCGAGTGATGGACTTTGCCAGAGAACATCAAGATGATCTGATCAGGAGATCACTGCACATGGAATGGCAGAAGTGGAGCAAAGTAAATTCATTTGGGATCAGAGTTTCCATCACACTCAATTCCATTTATGCCCTGCAAGTGGACTCAGGGCAGTGGATGACGATGATGACATCCATCACTCTAGGTGTGAGTAGCAACCAGGCTGGTCTGAAGCAGTGGAAGAAAGTCTGAGTCCAGCCAGGCACCCTGAAGACCAACCAAGCTTGTGCATCGGTTGGAAGAGCTTTTATTTATTAGAACAAACTTTAGAATGATAGCTTCATAATGAGCTTATTGATATTACATCACATAGTAGAATAAATTGGAAAGCATGATAATATTATAGATTATAGATAGAGGTCCTAAAAAGCCATTATCCTGACCTCTAATCATGTGACATTATGTATTATTTTGTATATATCTATTCCACATATGCTATGTAATTATAATGACATTTACATCACAATGCCTTATCCCTTTTCCCTATTACTGTATCCCCAAATAAATCTACTTAAAAAAAGAAAGAAGAAGACCCACAAAGTTTAATTCTGGGGATAAGCTTCCCCTGGACTTTGTTGATCTTAAAGGTGCTGCTGGACTCAACCTTTGTCCACCAAATGCTGCCCTAGAGGCCGTGGGTCCTCCGTTGCCTGCCTGCTGTGGGCAAGCTGAGGAATCTGCAGGTGGGTCCAGAGATGCTTGAGGTAAAGGTGGCTGCTTGGGTTGCCTTGCTCCTCCTGGGCTTGATGCGGGGGGAGGGGGGAAGCTTGCTTTGATGGACTGTGGGAAGAGCTTGGATGTCTTGCTGGTCCTGGTGAAGCAGCAGATGAGTGTGGGGGCTAGAAATGTTTTCTCCCCAGCAAAACATACCCCAGAGAGGTCAGCCCAACAATCATGACCCAACCCATTTGGCCATGGGAATCCTCAAGGCTGAACTGCTGGTGTGGGGCTGCCCTTGAAGACAATTTGGTTATGTCAGAATGCATCTGTAAGACTCTGCCAGTTATCAACTCCACAAACTTGTGCTCATGTGAATGTAGTTAGGATTTCACAGGATTCATAGGATAACAGGATTTATTAAGGTCCGAGGCAAATGATAACTTTCTGCTAGAAATCCATTGCCAGGAATGACCGGAGAGGCAAAGGGGTTACAATTACCCAGCAAAAAACAGAGGCTAACATTATCCCCTCGCCCAAGGGCCATTGGTTCCCATAGAGGCTGGCACTTCAAGGCACGAGGCATCTTTGAGGCGTCCCACCTCCAAGGTCACAGTTGCATTCTCAGGCCAATCAGGCCCATTATTATAACAACTAGATAAGCAGGCTCATTACAGCAATGACTTTTGTCTAACAAGGTCTCTGTCCTCCATCCCCCTCCTGCACCCACTTAACCATGTATAGCTTCATGCAAGCACTAGAGAAACAAAACTTAACATAGTTCAGAAGAAAGAAGTCATGGCAGGTTCAACCTGACAGCATCAGCCTGGCTGAATGCTGCTGGGATCATATTTATCCGGCTTTAAGATCTTTGCACTGGTCACTCACGTGTTTCTAAGTTTCACTCAAGATGCTAATAATTTTTAAAGCCCTTCCTAACTGAGCCCCGCCCCCCCTTGCCCTTGAACAAACCTCTGGGGCTCCTTTGTCCCTCTGCTCTCCGCCCCTGTGGTTCTCCCTGTGGTGCATCTGGCTGCAGCCAAACCAAAATCCTGTCTTAGTGTGGTCACCCCTACACTTGGCTCCCCAGAGGGACTTCTGCCCCTGGAATATTCCTGTGCCCATGGTTAGTTCGGGGGGGGGGGGGGGCTTGCAAAATATTTATGAACAAGGTTTTTGGGCTGAGCTCTGCTGCTGGTTGTTACTGTTTGGGGAGTGGTTGCCCTCAGCAGTTGCTGTTCATACCTGGCATGCAGGTAGTGTCAGAACTTGTAACTTTTGCTTTATTTGCCTTAGCCAAACCGACTCCATGCTGTACCTTAGTAATAATATAGAGTGCCTGACCACTGCAATTAACCCTGGCCCCTGCGCTATGCCAAATATTTAGGGCACTAGGGCAGGCGACAGATAGTCTCTGCTTAATATCCACAGGTGCCCTTTGAAGACAGGCCGTTTGGCCTTCACAACAGGGGGGCATCCTCCCTTCTGATAACGGAGTCTGGGAAGAAGAAATGCTTGTTTGAAACTGTGTGAATGATTGCTTTATTGTGCTTTACTGATGGCATAAAATGTAACCAACTGCCAGGAGTTGGCATTACTGTTATTTAATCGCTCTAGTACTGTAGTTCTTCAATAAAGATCCTAACTTGTAACAAGTATTGGAATCGTCTGAAGTTCGTCCAAGTTCTGACATTATAACAGTAATCCTTATTTTGGACTTATCTGTACTGGCAACCTGGCCCGATGGCGGCAAAGGCTCCAGACGACGGAAAGCCCAACATCCCACCCGACGAGGAACCCCTCAACCCGAAGGTAACCGGGGCAAGGAGGAAACTTAAAGTCCCCGCACCTTTCTCTGTCGACGCCTTCACTCCGTGGACCTGGAGCCCGAGAAAATCTACGGCAGCTATGGAGGCCGCGGAGCAACGATACCGAATCCTCGCCACGGGCGGCGGGGAAGGAGAGGAGAGAGAAGCCAGGGACGAGGGGCTCGGCACCTATGGCGGAGGGGACCCGATCCGAACCCTGCGCAACGAGTTGTTCGATTGGGTGAAGGAAATCCACGACGAGGTCCATGCCTCCAGAACCCTGATGGCCGAGGAGATGCAGCAGAACCTGGGAGCGATCCGCGATCAAATACGCGCGCTCCAGGGCGCCGCGCCCGTGGGCCAGATCCCGGGGGCCGGCGGTCCGGCAGGCCCTCCAGCGGGTCCTCCAGCCAGCCCCCCAGTGGGCCCCCCGGCTGGCCCTCCCGCGGGTCCTCCAGCCGCCCCGCCGGCAGGTCCCCCAGCCGGTCCGCCGGGGGGTCCTCCGGCCGGGCCACCGGCGGGTCCCCCGGTCGGTCCGCCGGTAGGTCCCCTGGCCGGCCCGCCGGTAGGCCCTCCGGCCCCACCACCCGGAGGGCCGGTCGCCCCGGTAGTACCGGCGCCTGCGGCCCCTGTCGCCCCGGCCGGGGGAGACGGGGGGGGACCAGAGAACTAAAGATTACATTCGACGGAGACGGAGACGAGGTGGAGTACTTCACGATCCAGTGCAACACATTTTTCACGCACTGGGGAGCGGGGTACCCTACAGAAGCGAGTCGGGTCGACCACATCGCCTCCAAGCTGTGAGGGCCGGCTCGGAAGTGGTACGTGGGGCTTTACACCAGGAGGAAGCCTGAGCTAGCCACGGTGGCCGACTTCTTGCAGGCGATGCTCAGACAGTACGGAGATCCCCTGCGGGAGGAGAAAGCTATCGAGGCCCTTCAAAGGATCAAACAAGGGAACCGCACTACCCGCGAGTACGCTACTGAATTTATGGGCCACTGCGCAGCAGCCAGAGGTTGGAATGAGGTGATGAAGTACACCGCATTCAAGAACGGCCTGAACGCGAACATCCTAGATCGGTGTTACCACCAAGGAAGACTGGACACCCTGGTGGGATGGATCCAACTGGCGGGGGAAGTGGAGACCGACCTCCAGCATGTCGGGATGTGGCGCCAACAACAAGGCAAGAAAGGGGGGAAGCCGAGTCCCTCTCCCGGCAAAACGGAGGGGAAGCGGGCCCCCGCAACCTCGACCCCCACTACCACGGCGCAGAAGTGCTTCAGATGTGGGGACCCGAACCATCTAGCTGCCAACTGCCCTGTGAGACCAACGCCGACCCCGACACAACCCAAGCCGGCGCCCACCGCACAGAAGAAGAAAGGCGGTCGCTCGAAGGAGCCCAGTCGGGGCGCCGTCGCCACTTCCTTGGCGATTGACGAGGATGTTACCACCATAGAGGAGTCCAGCGAGAAGTCCTGGGACCAGGAGTCGGCGGGAAACGACAGCGACCTGCTTTAATCGGTGCCGCAAAGCAGGTCCACGAAACGCCGGCACTACTAACGGTGAGAGTTACCGGGGGCTTATTGTTCATGGCGGTCACCCTCCTGAACCCCAACCTCAAGAGATTTATGCACGCCCGTGCCCTGATTGACTCTGGGTGCACCCGAGACATTATCACCCCGTGCCTAGTGGAAGCGCTGGGACTGGCCACATCCCCTCTTCCCCACCCCATCCAATTTGAACAGATGGACGGGTCAACTATGAGGGGGGAACCCTGTACCTTAGAAACCCAAGCTACCCCCGTAGGGACGGAGGAACACTGGGGAATAGAAACCTTTGTCATAGCCCCGTCTTCCTCCTTTGACGTGGTGGTGGGAGCAGGGTGGCTGGCCAGGCACCAACCGGACATTCGATGGGCCGAGCAAATTGTACGATTCCCGGACTGGCGGTGCGAACACCACCACTGGAGAACTGAATGGGGTCCGAAGGCACCTCCCCAGAACGAGAGACTCTGCCTCACCCTTGAGGAAATAGGGTCGATCCCCAAAGAGTACAGGGACTTGAGGAAAGCCTTTAGTGAGAGGGAAGCAGATGAGCTCCCTCCACACTGCCCTACAGACTGTGCCATCGAACTGATCCCTAGGCAGGCGCTACCCAAAGCAAAGCTGTATTCCATGGGGTGGGTGGAAAAGGCCGAACTGAGAAAATTCATTGATAAGAATTTGAAGCGGGGTTTCATCCGACCGGCCACAGCCCCCCACGCCGCCCCGGTCCTATTCCGCAAGAAAAAGGATGGGGGGCTTAGACTTTGCACAGATTTTCGCGGGATAAACGGGATTTCCATGTCTAATGCTTATCCGATCCCACTGATAAAAGATCTACTGAACACTGTGGCCGAGGGTAAAATATTCACCAAACTCGATCTCCGAGACGCGTACTTTCGCGTGCGGATTAAAGAGGGAGACGAGTGGAAAACGGCATTCAACACACCCATGGGACAATTCGAGTATTTAGTGATGCTTTTCGGGCTTCAGGGGGCGCCGGGGGTTTTCATGAATTTCATTAACGAAGTACTGAGGGAATTTTTGTACAAGGGGGTGGTGGTGTACCTTGATGACATCATTATCTATTCTAAAGATCTTGAATCGCATGTGCCCCTGGTGAGAAAAGTGTTGACCACCTTGTGCAAGAACAAACTGTATGCTAAACTGTCTAAGTGTGAGTTCCATAAGACAGAACTAGACTACCTGGGGTTTCGAGTGTCTGGGGAGGGACTAGCAATGGATCCCGCCAAAATTCAAGCGGTTCTAGACTGGGAACCCCCTCGAACCCGATGGCAGCTACAATCATTTCTCGGGTTCGCAAATTTTTACCGCGGATTCATTAAGGGGTTCGCCCGGGTAATGCTCCCCCTCACGGAACTCCTCAAAACAAAGGGAAAAGGAGATGAGGCGAAAAAACCCGGTGCACGCCTAACATGGACGCCGGAGTGCCACCGAGCTTTCAAAGAGCTCAAACAACTCTTCACCTCTGAACCAATACTGGCTCACCCCAACGAATTAAAACCCTTCGTGGTGCAATACGACGCCTCCGAAGGAACGAGGAGGGGGAACTCCGTCCCTGTGCCTATATCTCACACAAATTCTCAAATGAGCAGAGGAACTGGTCGGTCTGGGACAAGGAAGCTTTTGCAGTAATGTTTGCTCTCAAAACATGGAGATCCTGGTTGGAGGGAGCCCGAGTCCCTTTCGAAATTTGGACCGATCATAAAAACCTGGAGGCCCTCACCGGCCGCCGCAAACTGACTGCAAAACAAATCCGGTGGGCGGGGTTCTTTGCTAAATTCGACTTCGTGCTGAAACACATCCCCGGCACAAAAAACTTTTTGGCTGACGCACTATCGCGCATGCCTCAGCACGAGAGTCAGAGGGAGGAAGTGATCGATTCCCTCATCCCTCCCTCCGCCATTGCGGGGGGGGGGGTCACCACCCATTCAGGAAAGCAGACCGGGGCCCCTGACCTACCACAAAAGGACCGCTTCGCCACAGAAGCCGAATTAGAGGGAACAGAACGACCAGAGGGGCTCGAAAAGGGGGAAGGAGGGCTTTGGTTTCACAAAGGGAAAATCTACGTGCCTAAATCCTTAAGAAAAGAGGTCTTGGAGCGAAGTCACTCTAGCCGCCTAGCCGGCCACTTCGGGTATGTTAAGACCCTCAATTTAATCACCCGACAATTCTGGTGGCCCAAGCTAAAAAGGGATGTCTCTGAATTCGTGCTCGCCTGCCCCACTTGCATCATGTCTAAACGGAGGGGGGGAAAACCACCGGGCCACTTAGTTCCACTCCCCACAGCGAGCCGCCCATGGGCCGTAGTGTCAATGGACTTCATAGTGGAGCTCCCTCCCTCACAAGGGAAGACAGTGATATTGGTAGTGGTGGACACGTTCTCTAAACAAGCCCACTTCATCCCCTGCAAGAAACTCCCCACAGCCAAGAAATTGGCCCAATTATTCTTTAACCACGTGGTCCGCCTACACTCATTCCCAGAGAAGGTCATTAGCGACCGTGGGCCACAGTTCGTTGCCAACTTCTGGCGGGAGTTTTGCAAATTAGCAGGAATTGAGCAGGGACTTAGCTCCGCGTACCATCCGCAGACGGACGGACAGACGGAGAGAGTGAACGGGCTTCTCGAGCAGTACCTGCGATGCTACATCAACTACCAGCAAACGAATTGGGTGGAGCTACTCCCCTTTGCCGAATATGTGTACAATAACAGCCTTCATAGTTCCACCAAAACCTCCCCTTTCCAAATAGTCAATGGCTATGAAGGGAAACCGTTCCCTAATCTCCCTCTGCCATCCGGATCCCCGAAGCCCACTTCATGCCAACAATGGTGGGAAGGAATACGGGAGGGGTGGAGGGTGATTCAAGAAAACCTGGAGGAGGCAAAAAAGGAGTACAAAAGGCACTTTGACAAAAAGCATGCCCCCCAATGGGAACTGAAAGAGGGAGAGACAGTGTTCCTGTCCACAAAGAACCTGCCCCTCCCGCAGGGATGTCGCAAACTCGCTCTGAAGTATCTGGGTCCATTCAAAATAAAAAAGGTTATCAACAAGGTGACTGTGGAGTTAGAGTTACCCAAATTCTTGAGTAAGATCCACCCTGTTTTTCATTGCAGCCTTCTTCGCAAAGATCCTGGAGCTACGTCATTCCATCCTCGCCCCCCGGAGCCGCCTCCGACACTAGTGAAGGGTCAGAGTCACCATGAAGTGCAGGAAATTCTGGACTCCAAAGTCCAACGGGGTGTGCTGTACTACCTTATTAGGTGGAAATACTTCCCCCCAAGCTGTGATGAATGGGTGAAAGCTAGCGATGTGTCTGCTCCGCAACTACTGAAAAGGTTTCACCTACTGTACCCACACAAGCCCAAGCCGAAGAGCTTAGGGGGGGCAGTATGTCAGAACTTGTAACTTTTGCTTTATTTGCCTTAGCCAAACCGACTCCATGCTGTACCTTAGTAATAATATAGAGTGCCTGACCACTGCAATTAACCCTGGCCCCTGCGCTATGCCAAATATTTAGGGCACTAGGGCAGGCGACAGATAGTCTCTGCTTAATATCCACAGGTGCCCTTTGAAGACAGGCCGTTTGGCCTTCACAACAGGGGGGGCATCCTCCCTTCTGATAACGGAGTCTGGGAAGAAGAAATGCTTGTTTGAAACCGTGTGAATGATTGCTTTATTGTGCTTTACTGATGGCATAAAATGTAACCAACTGCCAGGAGTTGGCATTACTGTTATTTAGTCGCTCTAGTACTGTAGTTCTTCAATAAAGATCCTAACTTGTAACAAGTATTGGACTCGTCTGAAGTTCGTCCAAGTTCTGACAGGTAGACCAGCTCTCTAGTATTCATGGACCAAGACAAATCTACAGGCCACAAGTTTCACTTTGGCTTAGCCTGAAATCCAGTGGGAGGAACCAGTCCCATTCAGAATGGTGACAAGCACATTCACAATGTACATACATGCGTAAGATCAAAGCAATCCATCCTCTTTCTCCATATAAACCTTCCAAGCTCTTGAGCTCACACTTTTTTAAAAAAAATCCCTTTCAAGCATAGTAAAGCTGTGGGTATCAGGTAGTCTAATTCGGCCTCAGTTACATTATCTTAAAGGAAGCACCATTGAATTGGACCCTGGGGATTAATTAACCAACAGTCTTGTAATGTGTCTGATATAAATCTGCAAATGAGATGCCTTTATCGGTAGCCAAGCCTTTGGTGATTTAATTGGGCAATTAAAGTGCAGTGGAATCAGAGATATTAATGCCATTTGTATTCATATTTAAGTGGCTGAGTAGGTGGGAGTTTAATTAGCCTGAGCATTGCTGGGTAATTCCCCTCCCCCCTCCCCTCAAAGCAAGCACAGTTGGTGCAAAGACTGCTCTGCAGACAGTGGTGGCAAAGCCAGCCCCTGCCAGTACTCACCGGCTGCTGCTGCAAGGAGAGTCTCTGAGCACCTACGGTACCTACAAGAGGCTGTTGGTTGCCACACTAGATGGGCAGAGCTCTGCCACACAGTGCTAAGAACTCAATGATTCAATTCAGGTTCATTTTTCACAGCACACCCAGCAGCATTTCTCCTAACACTTAGCCCCGCACCTGAACTTCTGAATCCATTAACCTTTCTGGCTACAGCTCTAGACTGCTGCTCTTGTGCTAGCAAGACGTGAATGCAGCCCCAATCACTCAGGCTGCTGGGTGCTCATCTCTTCATGGACCTGTTTAACTTCTGTGTACTCCTTCACAGGTTGTCACCATTGTTGTGGTCTAGAGCAGGGGTGTCAAACATTTGGGCTATAGGCTGGATCATGCCCACAAGCAACTCACTGTCGTCTGCTTCCATTGGCCTTCGAGCAACTGGCTGTCATCTGCTTCTTTCTCCCTCTCTTTTGCTTTCTCCTGCATCACAGCCTGCTTTGCAAGGCTTGCTCAATCAAGCCACAGAGCAAAGCCTCTGTTTTCTTCATTGGCTGACCAGCACAAAATGTACAAAAACTTGCAATGTCCAGCCATTTCATATTTTTCTCTGGGTCTTAGGCTCAAAGCATTGACCATGGGATTTCTGTAATGAATGCCTGTAAATCAAAAATACACACCTGAACAACACCTGAATAGCATACTCAAGATTGCTACGGCTCAGACATTTTCTCCGGATTTTGATGCAATAATTCAGAGCAAGAGGTGTCAGTTATCAGAGATAAATAAACAAAATATTGCAAGAGTGCTAATCTTTGAAGCATATTTAATTTTTTTTTTAAAAAAAATTGTCTGTGTCTTTTATATCTCTGCTACCTGGCATTGCATTTTATGAAACAAATGGCCCAGCCTGACAAGGTCTCATTTATGTCAGATCCGGCCCTTGTAATGAATGAGATTGACGCCCCTAAGCTAGAGGGTGATGATTGGACAAGCACTGTGGGTTGATGGTAGCCTACCCATCAGTATGCAAATGACACCCAGATCTATCTGTTGACAGACGGACGGCCAGACTCTGCCCTTGATCACCTAGTAGCCATGGCTAGGTGGCTGCAACAGAACCAGCTGGAGCTTAATCCAACAAAGATGGAGGTCCTGTACCTTAGCTGAGGTGGAATAGAATTTGGCATCAGCTCCCAGCCCTGGACGGTGTGCCATTGATGCCTGTCCAGAAGGTGACAGCTTGGATGTGACACTGGATGCTTCACTCTCTATGGAGGCCTGGGTCACTGCGGTTGCGAGATTCACCTTTTACCATCTTTGGCAGATCAGACAGCTAGCACCCTGTCTCTCCCCTCGGGACTTAGCTACAATGATCCACACAATGGTCACTTTCAGGTCAGGTTACTGTAACTTGGTCCAAGCGGGCTTGCTCCTGGGGCTTAACCAGAAACTCCAGTCAGTGCAAAATGCAGCAGCATGCTTGCTAACAACATTGCCTTTCTGGGCGAGCATACAGCCAGCACTACACCAATTGCACTGGTTATCTATCAAGTACCAGATTCACGTCAAGCTTTTGGTATTGACATATAAAGCCCTGTGCAGCCTGGAACTGACATATCTGAGGGACAGCCTCTCCCCATATTTGCCCCAAAGGACTTTATCTTCAATTAACCACCATTTGCAGGTTATCCTCAGCCCAAAAAAACATCCACCTTGTCTCGACTAGAGCCAGGGCTTTTTCTGCCCTGGCTCCGGCCTAGTGGATCACACACCTGCTTGAGATTCAGCCCCTACCTGACCTACTACCTTTTTGTAGGGCCTGTAAAATGGAGCTGTTCTGCTAGGCCTTTGAGTGAGGTAGTGGGCATCCATAATACATCGAATCTGGCCTCCCTTGTTGCAATATTCTATCTTCACTCAGGCCTATTCTTGCACCATCAATTCCAGCTTTATCTGTATTATAGTTTGACTAATTTGTCTACTGCCTGCAATGGAGTATTTTAATAGTTTTATTGCTTTTACTGTTTAATTGTTTATAATTGCTGCCAATTGTTACTGTTAATTGCTATTTTTTAAAATCTTGTTGTATTGTAAGCCGAAATGCCCTCAAAACGAGGTCGGGGAATTAGTTAGGTGGGCACCTGGCTCACTAGGAATCTTTTTGCCAATATATACCAGGCTCAGCCATCCAGAGGGTAATGCTCAATAAAAGGACTCTAATTTAATAAAACCAATTGTGATTTATTTAGAATAATAGTTCTTCCACACAAGATAAAAATACAATACAATCACACATTCACACAGGCCTAAGAAACACAGATAGATTGATAGGGGAACATATAAGGGTAAACAGACAGGGTAATATTTACCATTGTAGTCTTCGAGGACGGTTCCAATGGCGACATAAGAGGACAGGGGAAATGGACCCAAAACTGTGGCCAGAATTGGGGATGGATCTAGACAGCGGAACTGGGATACTGTTAGATGCACACATGAGTGGAATTGGGTCAGAGGTTAAATAGGCTCCCTTAGACCCCTTAAGGGATGGGAGGTGATGGGGAGGAGAGATGGGAGGCTCTGTGATGACCATGAAGGCTGGACATTAGCAGAGCCAGTGGTGAGTCCTTTGGTGACATCCAATTGGGTGTCAGCTTTAACCAATGAACTTCACCTTAGTCCTGTGAACCTGGAAATTTCCAAGTTGCAATATGGACTAAGGCGGCTCCAAGGTGTTAGACTGGGGTAAGAATGGGACTGGCTGGATACTTAAGGTTAAATGGGATTATCTGAAAAGGTGATAATAGAGAATCAAATACTGGCCTAGGTATCACCCGGATAAGACAAAAGACTTGGTTGAGACAGGAGTTGTTCTTCCTCTTTTCCCATCATCTTCTGAGCAGGAGCCTTTGTCTATGGTTTTGCCAGACAATCAGGAACATCAGTTGAGCTGTTAATCCATTCATGGGGCATATGGGTTGCTTGCGGGCCAAGGGTGACACAGGGTGTGTACGTGAGCCTTCCACTATAAGGGAATGAAGTCCTGCCTGGCAGGAAGATGGACTCTGGTGGTGTTAGCCCTTGCTTCATGGAAACAGGCTGGAAACGTGGTGGCCTGGCTTCTTCCACTGCAGCGGCCAAGACTGGGCACACAAGGAGCAGAATGCTGCTGCAAAGCTGAGGCTTATAGTATCCACATAAGCCTTAGAAACTGTAAGCAAAGTCCACTTCTTAGAGCAGATGTTTGAGAGTCAAAACTCCAGGCACCCTGGCAACCATACTGGTGATCACGATGTCCATATGTATGAAAAGTTGGGGGCTTTCCTTACATTTCCCCCCCTCAAGACCTATGTCACCAACTGGAGACAAGGTCTTGAATAACACAACAAGCAAAGTCCATAGCTGCTGTTGACAGGCGGCGAGTCCATGTAGCTTCAGGTGTCTACCGGGGTGTACCGTCTATCTAAAAAGGTTGGAGCCACTAATCTAAAACTACTCAAAAATCAATTTGAAAAATTTTCCAATAGGCCAAAGGCTTCTTCTTTGAATACTACAATGCAGGGATAACAGACATTGGCAACATTGTAGGGCATACAGTATTAAAAACACAGGGTTACAATCATTGAAATAAAAGTTGAGTTCATAAAATCATTACTGCCATTTAAACCAGATAAATAACAAGAATTGATCTATAAATCACACACAATCAGGACAATAATTGATTAGAAAAATGCACAAGTACATTAGAGTTCATGGTTACAAGTGAATTCATACATTATTCCCTTTCTTCACGAGCCACCTCTCCAGCCTGGGGAGTTCCTTATCCTTCAGGGTGAAGAGGTCCATGGTAACACGGGGGTTGGATTTTTTCTTAAGTTCCCTTTTTGCCTAATGCCAATCTCAGCGATTGCGCATAGGAAAATGTTGCCCGACAGTCAGGTTGCAGTGGTCCACGGATCCACCAACTTTCGGGACTGTTGGGTGCCTAGGGAGTTTATCCTAACTGACCTAGGACTTGTTTAGCCTAGGCCAATCTCAGTGATTGCGCGTAGGAAAATGTTGCCCGACAGTCAGGTTGCAATGGTCCACGGATCCACCAACCTTCGGGACTGTTGGGTGCCTAGGGAGTTTATCCTAACTGACCTAGGACTTGTTTAGCCTAGGCCAATCTCAGCGATTGCGCATAGGAAAATGTTGCCAGACAGTCAGGTTGCAATGGTCCACGGATCCACCAACCTTCAGGACTGTTGGGTGCCTTATACTAGCCTTATCCTAGACTGTGTAAGGACTTGAAGTGTATATGAGTGTATGGATGTATGTGCAGTGTGTGTGCGTGTGTCCACTAAGCTCCAAGAAAAAGAGGAAAGAGGGAAGGGTTCTCTATCCAGATCTTAAACGGTCCTGACCTGTCCTGACATTCCCTCCCACAATAGACACGTTTAGGACGGCCTCGGGACAGCGGCCAGGCTTCACGGGACTCCCCCCTTGCGTTCTATCTGGCTCAGTCCTTTTGCAAGGGTTCTGGCCTTCTAGGTGCGGCTGGAGAGTCCACGCTGAATGATAGAAATGGGAGCAGCCCAACCCACGATACAGAAATGCTCACTAGAGCCGTTCACACAGAACTCAGTCACTCATTCACTCACACAATAGCCTGACTAGCAAGACTTTCTGGATGGTGCAACCTTACGTCTGTCTATGTGAAGACACGCGTGTCGACTCACGTGCGTTCACACAAACATGGTATGCCCAATGCTTTCTCCACCACTTCTGTAAGCTGAAATGCCCTCAAAACGAGGTTGAGGAATTAGTTAGGTGGGCACCTGGCTCACTAGGAATCTTTTTACCAATATATACCAGGCTCAACCATCCAGAGGGTAATGTTCAATAAAAGGACTCTAATTTAATAAAACCAATTGTGATTTATTTAGAATAATAGTTCTTCCACACAATCACACATTCACACAGGCCTAAGAAACACAGATAGATTGATAGGGGAACATATAAGGGTAAACAGACAGGGTAATATTTACCATCGTAGTCTTCGAGGACGGTTCCAATGGCGACATAAGAGGACAGGGGAAATGGACCCAAAACTGTGGCCAGAATTGGGGATGGATCTAGACAGCGGAACTGGGATACTGTTAGATGCACACATGAGTGGAGTTGGGTCAGAGGTTAAATAGGCTCCCTTAGAACCCTTAGGGGATGGGAGGTGACGGGGAGGAGAGATGGGAGGCTCTGTGATGACCATGAAGGCTGGACATTAGCAGAGCCAATGGTGAGTCCTTTGGTGACATCCAATTGGGTGTCAGCTTTAACCAATGAACTTCACCTTAGTCCTGTGAACCTGGAAATTTCCAAGTTGCAATATGGACTAAGGCGGCTCCAAGGTGTTAGACTGGGGTAAGAATGGGACTGGCTGGATACTTAAGGTTAAATGGGATTATCTGAAAAGGTGATAATAGAGAATCAAATACTGGCCTAGGTATCACCCGGGTAAGACAAAAGACTTGGTTGAGACAGGAGATGTTCTTCCTCTTTTCCCATCATCTTCTGAGCAGGAGCCTTTGTCTATGGTTTTGCCAGACAATCAGGAACATCAGTTGAGCTGTTAATCCATTCATGGGGCATATGGGTTGCTTGCGGGCCAAGGGTGACACAGGGTGTGTACGTGAGCCTTCCACTATGAGGGAATGAAGTCCAGCCTGGCAGGAAGATGGACTCTGGTGGTGTTAGCCCTTGCTTCATGGAAACAGGCTGGAAACGTGGTGGCCTGGCTTCTTCCACTGCAGCGGCCAAGACTGGGCACACAAGGAGCAGAATGCTGCTGCAAAGCTGAGGCTTATAGTATCCACATAAGCCTTAGAAACTGTAAGCAAAGTCCACTTCTTAGAGCAGATGTTTGAGAGTCAAAACTCCAGGCACCCTGGCAACCATACTGGTGATCATGATGTCCATATGTATGAAAAGTAGGGGGCTTTCCTTACAGTATTCCACCCTGATCCCGCTTGCAGGATAGAAATTAACAAAAATAAAATAAATAAAATAAACCTGGACCAGTTTCAAAGGTATAACCTGATCATTTTCCATTCTGCAGGGCCATCCTTTAGGTTCTATTTATTTCTCCTTCCAGCCCCCATCAACACAAGGGTGTGGGAAGAGTTCCATCTGGCCACGGGCATGGCCACCTTCAAGAGGAGGTTAGATAAAAATATGGAGCAGAGGTCCATCAGTGGCTATTAGCCACAGTGTGTGTGTGTGTGTGTGTGTGTGTGTATATATATATATATATATATATATATATATATATATATATATATATATATATATATATATATATATATATATATATATATATATATATATATATATATATATATTGGCCACTGTGTGACACAGAATGTTGGACTGGATGGGCCATTGGCCTGATCTAACATGGCTTCTCTTATGTTCTTATGGATGAGGGATCCCTTGAAATAAGAAGCATCCAGGAAACCTGTTGTGTTTGAAGAGGAAGGAAAAAAGGAAAGGTCCCCTGTGCAAGCCAGTCATTTCTGACTCTGGGGTGACGTTGCTTTCACGTTTTTATGGTAGACTTTTTACGGGGTGGTTTGCCATTGCCTTGCCCAAGAGACAGACCAAGAGACAGACCAAGAGAGAGATCTTGGGGTCATGGTAGATAATTCACTGAAAATGTCAAGACAGTGTGCGTTTGCAATAAAAAAGGCCAACGCCATGCTGGGAATTATTAGGAAGGGAATTGAAAACAAATCAGCCAGTATCATAATGCCTCTGTATAAATCGATGGTGCGGTCTCATTTGGAGTACTGTGTGCAGTTCTGGTCGCCGCACCTCAAAAAGGATATTATAGCATTGGAGAAAGTTCAGAAAAGGGCAACTAAAATGATTAAAGAGCTGGAACACCTTCCCTATGAAGAAAGGTTGAAACGCTTAGGGCTCTTTAGCTTGGAGAAACGTCGACTGAGGGGTGACATGATAGAAGTTTACAAGATAATGCATGGGATGGAGAAAGTAGAGAAAGAAGTACTTTTCTCCCTTTCTCACAATACAAGAACTCGTGGGCATTCGATGAAATTGCTGAGCAGACAGGTTAAAACAGATAAAAGGAAGTACTTTTTCACCCAAAGGGTGATTAACATGTGGAATTCACTGCCACAGGAGGTGGTGGCGTCCGCAAGCATAGCCACCTTCAAGAAGGGGTTAGATAAAAATATGGAGCAGAGGTCCATCAGTGGCTATTAGCCACAATGTGTGTGTGTGTGTGTGTACATATATATATATATATATATATATATATATATATATATATATATATATATATATATATATATATATATATATATATATATATATATATATATATATATATATATATATATATTTGGCCGCTGTGTGACACAGAATGTTGGACTGGATGGGCCATTGGCCTGATCTAACATGGCTTCTCTTATGTTCTTATGTTCTTATGCCCAGTCAGCTACACTTTCCCCCCAGCAAGCTGGGTACTCATTTTACCGACTTCGGAAGGATGGAAGGCTGAGTCAACCTTGGGCCGGCTACCTGAACCCGCCAGAATTGAACTCAGGTCATGAGCAGACCACAGGACTGCAGGACTGCTGCTTTACCACTCTGCATCACGGGGCCACTTTGTTTGAAGAGGGCTGATCCTTAAGTACCCATTTTGGTGATTTCCAAATCTGCCTGTCCACTGTTGTTGTTGTTGTTAATGACATTTTAATGTTGCCTTTCCTCAAGGCAGCAAACTTGAAAAAACATCGAGACATTGAAAAACATTTACAATAATACACAGAGCAATGCAATAAAAACATATAAGCACACAAACAACTAGCTCAATAATCTCTGGCCAGTGCATCTGCTGCCCCTCCAGAGCCCTGCTTCTCACAGCGGTTCCTGGCTCACCTTCCTTGTTCTTGGCTGTGAAAGCTGCTAATCGCTTTCCTCTTGCTGGGATTTCATCTAAATTGTGCTTCTAGAACAGCTGCTGATGTGCTAAATTGGCTTTGCATTATAGGACAAGATGAAGAATAAAGGCTCCCCCAAGGTCTCTTTGCCAGTGCTGGGAATTTATTACCTGTGTGGCTGATTATACACTTTGTGGCCCCTGAGGATGAACCAAGCAGGAGAGTCCCTGCCTCAATGACCTTGACATGGCAAGTGAGAATCGCAGCAACCAAGTGAAGGGAGCCGGAAGGCAAATGTCATTGTCTCATTCTCCTCTCAGTCCCTGCCTGGAAGATCAACCTGGACAAAGAGGCAAAATAGGCATCTACAGACGTCATGGAGCACCTTGGAATGCTGAGTGATACAGAGATCACTTATACAGAGGGTTAGTGAAGGCAACAGGCCAGGCCGAGTGGCAGCACTGCAGCGTCTCACTGGCCCTACAGTCTGGCACTGCAAAGCACTGGGTTGGTTCCGCCGTGGAGGAGAAAATGGGAAACATGGATCAGCTTCCAGCAGAAACCAGAACAGCTCCTGCCCCACAGAGTCTGGAGCACTCACAGAACATGGCCCTCTGCTTCTCCCGAAATGACCGGTGGCAATCTCCAAGTGGGGGTGGGGGTGGGGAGAGTCAGGACACAGAGAGCTCAGATATGTATAGATGTTTATGGCCTCTATCTGAACAAACCATTTTGTCAGGATCAGTCAGGTATCAGTCAAACAAACTTCTCTGATGAAACCATAGATAAAATTTATTAGTACTGAAAGGCCAGAGCTAATCTGTACATAACCAGCATTGCTAGGAATGAGTAGTAACAGTTACAATTGAGTAGATATAGGGCAGCTGTACAGGTAAATTCTGGTGCCCATTCCTCCCACTTCCAAGATAGTCAAGCATATGCCCACCACTTCCATCAGTCCAGTCTAAGGTCACTATAGTTAGGAAGGTATCCTTGGGAGGGCCAGATACCAGTTGCCTTAGTAAGGAGATAGTACAGCAAGTGTAGGATGCACCAGAGTTAACAGCCAAAGTGAAAGCACAGAAGTTCCCAATCCCTCCCCCCTTCAACAGACACTGATGTACCACAGAGTATAGATCATGGCAGACACATCTGACACATTTTTCCTTCTCTCATCTCTCCCCCACCCCACGCTTGCAGAAGGTGACCTCAGTTGATGAGATTTAGAAGGGAACAGTGGGCCTTTTTCTAACTTCCTACACCAAGGACCATGTGGGAAGATATATATAATAATATAGTTGGAGCTGTTGTAGGCTTGCTAACTTAGATTTTGTATCTACATAAAGTAATCTGCTTCAGCAGGGAGGGTGGGATGTAAATCTAACAAACAAACAAATAAAATTGGCAGTAAGTCAAACTCAGAACAATGGGCCAAATATTGCAGAACTTCATATATTGGATGGGCAAAACACAGTTCCATGGAAAATCAACCAGTGCATGCTTTAATTTTGAGGCCCGAGAGGTGTAGCATTCAAGCAGGCTGGGTCCTCAGACTGCTTAGGGGAGCTGTGATGGGCTGCAGACTTTGTCAATAGCCTAAGCAGCACCTGCCCATGAGGCATGGAGGGAAGCAGCAGGTGGTCCTGTGGGGTTTGCACCTGCTGAGGTTGTTGAGAATGTTAATACTTAGGGGTGCATCCAGCTTTGCTGAATAGAATAAATACTCCAAAATACCTTATTGATATTTTTCTGGTATTCATTCAGCTGAACTGGATTATCAAATCTGATTTGGCTACTGATAAGGCGCTCCTGAATAAAAGCCAATCTCATTTGGCACAGCAGGCTGGCTGGGAAGGGGAAGCAGAAGTGCCATGCCTGGGGGAGGAAGGGGGAGGCATTTAAATGCCATTCCCCCCTTTTCCTACCAGGAGAGACTCCAGGGTTGGGGTGTTAAATGCCTCCATAATCCTTTCTCCCTTTTCCAACTGGCCAAGTGAGAAAAGATCAGAGAGGCATTCAAACAGGCTGGAAAACTGGGCTATAACAGATAAAATGAATTTTAATGAGGATAAATGTAAAGTTCTGCATTTAGTAGGACAAATCCAGTGCATAATTATAAGATGGGAGAGATTTGTTGTGATGGACTGAAAGCAGTTTGCCTGGGTGAGTGTGTAACAACTGATTGGCTGGGCCGCTTCCATGGATACAAATGTATCGAATAGAAGGAGGCTAGCAGTGTGTGTGTGTGTGGGGGGAGCTCCTCACGGTTGAATTCAGCTGGAGATCAACTGAGGAAGGAGCTAAGAGCAGTGTGTCAGCTCAGTTTCTTGAGACAGAACTGGATTGGTAGTTTCTGCCTGAGAGAGAGTTCATTTGTGAGAAGGGGCAAATCAAAGACTCTTTCTGTGGAAAAACTCTCAGAATTGTGTGCACACCATGTCACCAAAGCAGAGGAAAACTTGAAGGCTCTGCTGAGGAGTCCTGTCAGTGCTAAAGATCAGACTCCTGGTTTAAATACAGAACACAAATACACTGGGAGAGAGGCAAAAGTTCTTGTGAAGAAATTGCAGAAGTCAGAAAGGGAGACTAGCTGTGTGGGACTGGACACAGGGAATTGAGGGACTTGTGTGATTGCACTCAAGGGTGTTAGTCCTTAGTTATTACTCTAATGTCTGGAGTGTACCAGTATGCTAGTGGAGAGTTAAGGAAACACTGTTTATTTTATATTACTTCAGCCTGCCAACATCTATAGTGTTCTTTAGTGCTCAGAGATTATTTTTATAACTTCTGCCTGCCAACTGATTTAAAATAACCATACAATAATAATTATTTGCTCCCTTCCTTGCCTTCTGTAAATTAATAAACCTCATATTTGGGTTTTGAATTTAAAAAATGTCTTGGTGCTTCATTAATTTCTGACAAGGGTAAATTCTAAATTCCTGAGGTACTGAGTAAAGGTGACAAAAAAAAATTCATAGTGGTCACTTTTATTATGCTGACCTTGACCGTTCCTCACACTTGCCTTGGCAGTAGTATGTACAAAAAGGATCTAGGGGTCTTAGTGGACCATGCAGAGCAGAGCAGAAATCTTTATTGTATATAGCCAAAGGCCATCACAATGGAAAATTAAGAACATAATGACAGATAAAAAAGTCAAACAAAATGTAAATCATCACCAAAAATCCATTATAAGGTAAAATACAGAAGCAAGTAATATTAAATTGCTCAGTATCTCAGTGCCTTCCCAACCCGCCCCCCCCCCCAAAAAAAAATAGTATCTGCCGATATTCCTGAATCCCAGTATTGGTATGATACTGGAGTTTGGGAAATGATAGGTATTGCTGAATCTATTCAGCACAATTACTCCCTATGGAATAATGATCTCTCCCCTGCTTCCATCATTAAAGGGAATGGTTTAATTGTGCTGCATAGATTCAGCAATACCTATCATTTCCCAAACTCCAGTATCATACCAATACTGGGATTCAGGAATATCGGCAGATACCAATTTGGAGGGGGTTTGGGATTTGGTACTCATGCCAGTATTTCTCTTGTATAATGCTATGCTGGATCCAGCACAGGACATGGTGTAAGGGAAATGATGCTGAGTCAGTCTGATTCCTACCTTCACACACCCATTTCTCTCCCCTCCTCTGATGAACTGGTAGCCACTATACATTTTTAGGTGAGAAGCTTGAGTGGGTGGTGACCACACAGAGACTCATCTGGACTCATTTCTATCAAGGTTCTGGTTTGAGACAGAAAATACATTGTTTACTTGGACTGATTTCCACTAGAAGAGTGACAGGAGCACTGTGTACCTGCTGATTCTTTTGGTCTTCTCAGCAGCTTTCAATACCACGAGCCTCGGTATCTTTCTGGAGAGGCTGTTTGGGTTGAGGGATGGAGGGGCACACTATGCTCCAGTGGTGGTGCTCTTATTTGAGTGGTTGAGTCTGGAAGGTGGTGCTGGTTGACTGTTGCTTGGCTCCATGGCATTTGGCTGTGGGTACCACAGAAAACTCTCTTCCCACATGATACTGGAATTGTCAGATGTTGGAGCTCAAAGTAAACGGACCATCTTTTGTTGCAAAAGTAGTAGCGTTTATTTGGTATCTCAAAGTTCTGAATAGGCAGTCATTGGAACTGATAGCAAACATTGAAACATATATAAGGCCTTACATCAAAGCATTCATAAACAATCCTACATTCTCACACTCTAATGTTGCAAGTAACACTTTCCCTACTTCTTATCGCTTGCGGCTCCCTTTCTCACGGAGGAGCCCTGCTGGCTCTCCTTGAGGCTTGCTATCTTCAAAGAGCTATTGCTTTGTTAGTGTTATGCAGAGGAATTCACAGCATGGGTTAGTAACATTTCTAAGTCAAGGGCAGCATCACTTGGGCGAACCCCTGTATGAACCCCCTATAAAAATTTGCGAACCAGAGGAAAGATTGGAGCTGTCCGCGCGTTTTCTGGGGTTCCCAGTCTAAAACCGCTTGGATTTTGGCTGGGTCCATTGCTAATCCCTTCCCAGACACCCAAAACCCCAAGTAGTCGAGTTCCGTCTGGTGGAACTCACATTTCGATAATTTTGCATACAGTTTGTGCTGATACAGGGTTGTTAGCACCTTTCGCACCAGGGGTACATGAGACTCTAGATCTTTCGAGTAGATAATGATGTCATCCAGGTACACCACGACCCCCTTGTATAGATATTCCCGCAACACTTCATTTATTTCATTCATGAACACCCCGGGGGCTCCCTGCAAACCGAAAGGCATTACTAGGTATTCGTACTGTCCCATGGATGTATTGAATGCCATTTTCCACTCATCCCCCTCCTTGATCCTGACCCGAAAGTAAGCGTCCCTCAGGTCTAGTTTGGTAAATATCGACCCCTCCAACACTGTGCTCAATAAGTCTTTGATTAGAGGGGTAGGTGTTAGACATGGAGATCCCGTTTATTCCGCGAAAGTCTGTGCAAAGCCTCAGACTCCCGTCCTTCTTCTTCCGGAAGGGGACCGGGGCAGCATGGGGCGCAGTCGCTGGCCTAATGAACCCCCACTTCAGATTTTTATCAATGAATTTCCGCAATTCGTCTTTCTCAGCCCACCCCATCGAGTACAGCTTGGCTTTGGGTATTTCCTGCCCTGGTATCAGTTCAATCGCACAGTCTGTGTCTCGGTGGGGTGGGAGCTCGTTAGCCTCTTCCTCGCTAAACACCTTGCGGAGGTCCCGGTACTCTTTTGGGATAGAGCGGACCTCCTCCACCGACACACATGTCTTTTCGTTCACTGGGGGTGGCGTCGGCCCCCACTTCCCCTGCCAGTGGTGGTGGGCGCACCGCCAGTCGGTAAAGTCTATTGTCTGCGCTTTTCACTGTATGTCCAGCTGGTGGCAAGCGAGCCATCCCACCCCCACCACCACATCAAAAGACGAGGAGGGGGCAATGACGAAGGCCTTCACCTCCCAGTGTTCCTGGATCTCTACTGGCAGTCCTTGAGTTTCCTCCGTGCACGGCTCCCCCCTCATGGCTGTCCCGTCCATCTGCTCGAATTGGATCGGGTGGGGAAGCGGGACCTTGGTCAGTCCCAAGAGGTCCACTAGCCTTGGGGTGATGATCTCGCGGGTGCAGCCTGAGTCTACTAAGGCTCGAGCGTGTATGAACCGCTTCAATTTCGGGTTTAACAAAGTCACTGGTACAAAGAGTAGGGCCCCTGTTATTCTCACCCATAGTGGTGCCGTCAAATCCACGACCTGCCGTCCGGCACCTCTCAGTGCAGGTCGCTCTTGTTTTCTGCTGGCTCCAGCTCCCACGGTTCCTCTCCCGAGTCCTCGGTTTTTATAGACTCCTCATCAAGCACCATGGATGTGGCGACGCTGCCCCGACTGGGCTCTTTGGTCTTGTTCCCCCATTTCTTCTGCCCGGTCGCCTCTGGCTTTGGTGTCATGGGGGGTGCGCGTGGCTTATCCGGGCAGTTGGCAGCTAAGTGCCCGGGATCGCCGCAGCGGAAACACTGCTGCCCAGGAGTCGGTTTGGGGGTACCCCCTTGGGGCGCGGCCTTTTTTGGCTCCGGTTTGGTCCCGGCTCTGGGCTCGCGTTCCCCTCTCACCCCTTGCTGTTGCTGCCGTTGCAGGGCTACGTGCTTGAGGTTGGTCTCCACTTCTCTGGCCAGTTGTATCCAGCCCACTAGGGTGGTAGGGCGGGCCTGCTGGAAACATCGGTCGAGGATGCTTGCATTAAGGCCACGGTGGAAAGCCTTGTACTTCATTCTCTCGTTCCATCCGCGGACCTTGGAGCAGTGTGCCCAGAAGTCGGCCGTGTACTCCCTCATGGTTCTCGACTCCTGCTGTAGCTCCTGCAAGGCGGTGAGGGCTTGCACCTCTTGCAGCAGGTCACCGTACTGCTGAAGCATGGCTTGCAGGAACCCCACCACGGTGGTCAATTCAGGGCCTCGGGTCTCATACAGGCTGACAAATCACCGCCTCGCTGCTCCGTTTAGCTTTGACCCTAAGTAATCCACTCGGCTAAGCTCAGTAGGAAAGGTATTCCCCCAGTGAGTCATGAAGCTGTTGCACTGGATAGTGAAGTACTCTACTTCCTCCAGATCGCCATCGAAGGTGATCTGCAGCTCTCGACCTCGGGCCCCTGCCCAGGGTACTAGGGGCTGCGGGCCCGCAGGTCCCATTGGCCACCTGGGAGGAAAGATAGGCCCAGGAGGTGCTGCGGGACCAGGGATTGGTGGTGGACCTGCCGGGGCTGGTGGCACGGCTGCTCCGCCAGGAGGGCCCCTCGGTTGGTCTGGCTGTGGGGCTGGTCGGTCTGAAGGCGGCTCTGCCAGCTCCCCAGGCTGGTCAACTGGCGGGTCTGCCGGCGGCTCTCCCGGCTCTGGGCACTGTGCTGGTTCTCCCGGCGAGGTTCTCATCTGCTCTCGCATCTGGTCCAGTTGCCTTTGTACTTCGTGGGAGATGTGCATGTTGCTCAATTGGAGTTCGTTCCGGATCTCTCTCATCCAGATCTGCATCTCGTTCCTCAGCAACCGGACATCCTCTGTCTCCCTCGGGCCTTGGCTCTCGTCTTCCCCTGGGCCGCCGCCTCAGTCCTCCCCGGCCAGTGCTTCTTCTCCTTCCGCCCCCATTCCCGTGAACAGGTTGCTGAAGCGTCCGGCTGTCTCATCCATGAGCGCGGTCGAGGTGCGGGGCTGCCACTTCTTTGGAGTGAAAAGTAGCGTTGAGAAGTGCAGCGGTGATCCCCCTTTTCTCTGGTCAACTGTAACACCCGGTGGGATCCCCTGCCCCTCTAAGTTCGGTGGGTTCTCCGTTATCCGGAACCTTGGTGGCCATCCAGCTAACAGGTTGCCGGTTCGGATAAACCCGTATTGGATCAGTTCCAAAACGTCAGACGTTGGAGCTCAAAGTAAACGGACCATCTTTTGTTGCAAAAGTAGTAGCGTTTATTTGGTATCTCAAAGTTCTGAATAGGCAGTCATTGGAACTGAGAGCAAACATTGAAACATACATAAGGCCTTACATCAAAGCATTCATAAACAATCCTACATTCTCACACTCTAATGTTGCAAGTAACACTTTCCCTACTTCTTATCGCTTGCGGCTCCCTTTCTCACGGAGGAGCCCTGCTGGTTCTCCTTGAGGCTTGCTATCTTCAAAGGGCTATTGCTTTGTTAGTGTTATGCAGAGGAATTCACAGCCGGGGTTAGTAACATTTCTAAGACTGTTTGATATGCAAGGTCTTCTGCTTCATAGTTAGTAATAGGAGTTCAAAATGGAGTTAGTCATGTCAAGGAACAAGTTACAGAATACATTCAGCATAATGACACAGTAATACTCTCCAATGTCTGACAGGAATGCCTTTATTATATTTTCTATCATGAGTTATGGATTGCCTTCTACCTTATCAAAAGATAATATAGTCCCTTATCAGTTGGTGGCTAGAGATCCAAGCATTACACTGAATGTGGCCAAGTATCTCTGTGCTGTATTTTCCGTAAAGCAGGGGTGGGGAACCTTTTTTCTGCCGAGGGCCATATGGATTTTTACAATATCATTCGTGGGCCATACAAAATTATCAACTTAAAAAACAGTGCTCTGCCAAGGGAGAATGATTTAGGCCAGTGAAATTAATGCAAATAATTGTTTTTCTATTTGAAGTAATGTGGGGAGAGCCTAATCTGGTGTGCGCGTGCACACACACACACACACCCGGCCCGCCACCCTAGGCAAATGCATAGGTCCAGGGCTTTTTTGTAGAAAAAGCCCAGCAGGAACTCAGTAGCATATTAGACCACATCCCCTAATATTAGCATATTAGGTCACACACTCATTAGTATATTAGGTCACACCATCTGGGATAATAAATAAATAAAGAAATGGGAATAAAGGGAAATAAAGGGGAACAAAGAAATGGGGGGAAGAAATGGAAAGAAAGGGAAATAAAGAAATGAGGGGGAAACTTACCTGAAATGTGACAGTAACTTTTCCAGGCCCTGCAGCAATTCTGGCCGGCCAGCCAGGCCCCAGGGAGGCTGCTGCACAGTACATCTGGGCCCTGTGATCCCTGCCCGGCCCTGAGGAGGCTGCTGCACATTGTGCAGCTGGGCCCCACGATCCTCGCTGGCCCCAGGGAGGCTGCCACGTGGCTCGGTTTGGCCCAGCAATCCCTGAGAGCCACATCAAGTGACCTTGAGGGCCGCATATGGCCTTCGGGACAAAGGTTCTCTACCCTTGCCATAAAGAAATAAAAGACTCCTTTTTTTTATTGCTCAAGATTGTTGGATCAAAGGAGCTTGAAGGAAAGAAAGAAGAGAAATCTATCTTGTCCCCTGTGTCCCTTAACATCTACACAACATTTACCTAAAACTGCTCAGAGTTTTATTTACTAGTACGAGGCATATACCCAAATGTATTTCTCCCTGACCATGGAATCGATGGGTTTGTAGAAGTCATGAATAGATACCTGAAGAATGTAATGGGAAGGATGACAGCTGATAAACTGAAGCTCAACCAAGAGAAAATGGAGGCCCTGTTGGGCAAGGAACATTTGCTTGACGACTGAGAAGCCAGCCTGTCCTGGGAGGGGCTGTACTCCAGTGCAGCAGGCTCATAGCTCAGGGGTGCTACTGGGATACAGGAATCCTCCTATCACTCCTGCGCTGGATGATGTGCAGGGTTGACCATTTGTTCCCTGACAGAATGCAAAGTGTCTTCCTCCAACATGGGAAGCAAAATGCTGTGGTGGATGAGGAATATAAACCCTGAGAATATAATCCGAGTTGACCAAAACAATATGGGTACAAATGGTATTACAATTGGGAAAAATAATTGAAAGATGAAATTGAGCAGCTGGAGTAATGTTTTTGAAACAAAAAATAAACAAATAACCCCCCACCTATTCCCCCCTGAATAAAACTACTGTTCAGAAGTGTCTGTGTATCCGGCTGACCATTGCCCGTGCTGTCTTTCTCCATACTTCAGTTTCTTAAGTGAGGAATTAATCAGTTTTGCAATTCCTGACTGTGATCCCGCCCCCATTTCCAGTCTGCCTGGCTGCCTTCTGCCCCCCCCCCCCATCACTCCCGCCCAGCCCCTCTTCCCAAGATCTCTGCCAGGGGAAGAAAAAAACACCACAGAACAAAGACTTCCCCACTGAAGTCCGGGAATTACCAGGAAGTGCCTTGCAGCCAAACTGAGATAACAAGCTTTAAATAGCAGGCCAATTATTCTTCCTTAAGACGAATTCCATCAGTTCAATGGCAGGGCCTGCAGCGGGTGAAGGAAGGTGAGGGGCTCCAAGGGCCTCCCTCCCGGGAAGAGAAAGTGTGAGCACCATTCAAAGATTGCAGGCAGGGAAAAGACAATGCAGCAGCAGGCGCTGTCACCTCCACCCCAGCATGTGCTCCAGCACGGCCTTCAGTGGATTCAAATGGCACTTTATGTCCTCCACTTTAGAGCAGGCAAAATTCTTAAATTAATTGCAGAGTCAATGCATCCCTAATGAGTGACAGGTTTGAGTCCCCCCCCCACCCATCCCGCACAAACATGCACTCGGCATCTGAAGAAGTGAGTTCTGACTCATGAAGACTTGTGCTGGAATAAACCTGATTAGTCTTCTTAGGTCGTTGCCACACAGATTATTTGACTTGGGTTCAATGCTGTTGCAAAACACATCATGGTGCCTTCTCTTGAGGCCCCTCTGACTTTTCTCCTGTCCTTCTTAAACCTGCTTTGCTGTGAAATTTTGGGGGACTCTCACAAGACTGGATGGCTGCTGCATTGGAGAGGGAGGGGGAGGGGGGAGTTCAGGTTTTCCTGTCTTGATGGCAACCGTTTTCCCTGCCCTGTCCCCAGGGTGGGGGAGACTTCCTCTCCCCGCCAGCAAGAGGCTTTTAAAAAATATATCAGTTGGATGATTTGATTCCAGTTGCACCTTAGAGACAGTGCTGTTCTGATATGTAAACATGTTTATGTGTTTCATTTCTGCAATTTAATGTGAGCTTTTGTACGCCTAGTGCTGTGGGCTAAAATGCAGGCCTCTGGAGTGGGCAAGGGGGCTGGAGGGCCTCTCCCCACTCCAGCCCACCCCACCAGCTCTGACTGGATGGCAGCCAATGGAGCTGACTGGTTTGTGGGGAGAGAGTTCAGTGTGCGGAGCCTGAGCGAGCTGCTTTGGAGTGTGAGAGAAATCGTTCTGTGTGGAAGTTATGAGGCTAAGTGGCAATTTAGGAAATTAAGCTTTGTGAGGGATGTTAGCCAAAATGGCAGGTGAGAAAATAACCCTTTGTGACTAATTCTATTTAAAGAACTTTAGAGAAAGAAGAAAAACTGCACCTATCTGAAACCATTATGCTTATGAACTTTACTGAAAGCATTACAGTTATACTTCTAAATAAACTCTGTCTATGCTGAAGAGAAAAAAAAACTTCCTTATTTAAAGAACCCCTTTTACCTCAGAGCCACCCCCAGGGGCAGCCTGTCACCCCATGGCGCCCTAGACCGACTCCCTACCTGGCGCCCCCCCCCCCACATCAATGTATTGCAAGGATGTTCTGTATCTCAAAATTGCCCTGTTTCCTTTTCTTAAAAAGGCCTGTTTCTCTAAACCCATATGGCCTCCTATGTTCTATCCACATGCATTGCTACTTATTCTATCAATACATATCAGATTGTCATAACTGATATATAGGTAGTGATTAGGGTGGCCAGACCGTCCCGGTTGCCCGGGACTTTCCCGGGTCTGGCCCCCGTTTCCCGCCTCCCGCCCTGGCTATACCGGGACCATTAAAACGTCCCGGTTTAGCCAGCTGGCCGCGCGCACCGGCGGGGAAGGCGGTGAGTGAGGGAGCCAGCATCCCTGCGGGTGCGCATGGCGGGGTGGCGGGCTCTGCGCATGCGTAGGGCCCGCCACACCGTCGTGCGCACGTGCAGGCTCCCTCACTCGCCGCCAGCAGCGCCGCAGGAGCACCGCACCAGCCGCCGCTGCGTGCTTCCCGCCCGCCTGCCTGCCCGCCCACCCACCCGCCCGCCGGAAGGGAGGCCATCCACGACCTTTAGAAGGTAGGTAAGCCTTCCTTCCTCCCTTCTCCCCCAGCGACCCAATCCCCGCCCCGGCCTCGCCGGCCGCTGCCCGCCCGGCCGCCGCTCACCCCCTTGGAGGCTTCGGCCGGCAGGCCGAGGCCTCCAAGGCCCGCCACCCCCAATCCCCGCCGTCTCCTCCTCCCCGCCCGCGTCCCGCGTCCCGCTCACCCCCTTGGAGGCTTCGGCCGGCAGGCCGCGGCCTCCAAGGCCCGCCACCCCCAATCCCCGCCGTCTCCTCCTCCCCGCCCGCCGCCCGCGTCCCGCTCACCCCCTTGGAGGCTTCGGCCGGCAGGCCGCGGCCTCCAAGGCCCGCCACCCCCAATCCCCGCCGTCTCCTCCTCCCCGCCCGCCGCCCGCGTCCCGCTCACCCCCTTGGAGGCTTTGGCCGGCAGGCCGCGGCCTCCAAGGCCCGCCACCCCCAATCCCCGCCGTCTCCTGCTCCTCGCCCGCCGCCCGCGTCCCGCTCACCCCCTTGGAGGCTTCGGCCGGCAGGCCACGGCCTCCAAGGCCCGCCACCCCCAATCCCCGCCGTCTCCTCCTCCCCGCCCGCCGCCCGCGTCCCGCTCACCCCCTTGGAGGCTTCGGCCGGCAGGCCGCGGCCTCCAAGGCCCGCCACCCCCAATCCCCGCCGTCTCCTCCTCCCCGCCCGCGTCCCGCTCACCCCCTTGGAGGCTTCGGCCGGCAGGCCGCGGCCTCCAAGGCCCGCCACCCCCAATCCTCGCCGTCTCCTGCTCCCTGCCCGCCCCCCGTCACCTTGCCTGGCTGCGCCGGGCTTGCCTGGCTGCGCCGCTGCCCTCCAGCGGCCAGCGGCCAGCGCCGGCCTCGCCGCCGCCGGACTCCTCGTCCTCGCCGCACTGGAAGAAGGTAAGGGGGCCGAAAGCGGGGGGGGGCGGCCTTCCTTTCTTCCCTCCCTCCTCCCTTCCTTCCCTTCCTTCCTTCCCTCCTTCCCTCCTTTCTTTCTTTCTTCCTTCCTTACCTCCCCCTCCCTCCCTCCCTCCCTCCCTTCCTTCCTTCCTTCCTTCCTTCCTTCCTTCCTTCCTTCCTTCCTTCCTTCCTTCCTTCCTTCCTTCCTCCCTCCCTCCCTCCCTCCCTCCCTCCCTTCCTTCCTTCCTTCCTTCCTTCCTTCCTTCCTCCCTTCCTCCCTTCCTCCCTCCCTTCCTCCATTCCCCCCTTCCCCCCTTCCTCCCTTCCCTTCCCTTCCTTCCTCATGTTCTTATGTGGCACAGAGTGTTGCACTGGATGAGCCATTGGTCTGCTGCAGCAGGGCTTCTCTTATGTTCTTATGTGGCACAGAGTGTTGCACTGGATGAGCCATTGGTCTGATGCGACAGGGCTTCTCTTATGTTCTTATGTGGCACAGAGTGTTGCACTGGATGAGCCATTGGTCTGCTGCAGCAGGGCTTCTCTTATGTTCTTATGTGGCACAGAGTGTTGCACTGGATGAGCCATTGCTCTGATGCAACAGGGCTTCTCTTATGTTCTTATGTGGCACAGAGTGTTGCACTGGATGAGCCATTGGTCTGCTGCAGCAGGGCTTCTCTTATGTTCTTATGTGGCACAGAGTGTTGCACTGGATGAGCCATTGCTCTGATGCAACAGGGCTTCTCTTATGTTCTTCTGTGGCTCAGAGTGTTGCACTGGATGAGCCATTGGTCTGCTGCAGCAGGGCTTCTCTTATGTTCTTCTGTGGCTCAGAGTGTTGCACTGGATGAGCCATTGGTCTGCTGCAGCAGGGCTTCTCTTATGTTCTTATGTGGCACAGAGTGTTGCACTGGATGAGCCATTGGTCTGCTGCAGCAGGGCTTCTCTTATGTTCTTATGTGGCACAGAGTGTTGCACTGGATGAGCCATTGCTCTGATGCAACAGGGCTTCTCTTATGTTCTTCTGTGGCTCAGAGTGTTGCACTGGATGAGCCATTGGTCTGCTGCAGCAGGGCTTCTCTTATGTTCTTATGTGGCACAGAGTGTTGCACTGGATGAACATATGAACATATGAAGCTGCCTTATACTGAATCAGACCCTCGGTCCATCAAAGTCAGTATTGTCTTCTCAGACTGGCAGCGGCTCTCCAGGGTCTCAAGCTGAGGCTCTTCATGCCTACTTTCCTGGACCCTTTTTTGGAGATGCCAGGGATTGAACCTGGGACCTTCTGCTTCCCAAGCAGATGCTCTACCACTGAGCCACCGTCCCTCCCCTCAACCTCAGAAGTTTCTCACTTTCCCAATAAATTAGACTGGTTTCCCAATAATTTCCCAATAAATTAGACTAGAATGAGCCATTGGTCTGATGCGACAGGGCTTCTCTTATGTTCTTATGTGGCACAGAGTGTTGCACTGGATGAGCCATTGGTCTGCTGCAGCAGGGCTTCTCTTATGTTCTTATGTGGCACAGAGTGTTGCACTGGATGAGCCATTGCTCTGATGCAACAGGGCTTCTCTTATGTTCTTATGTGGCACAGAGTGTTGCACAGGATGAGCCATTGGTCTGATGCAACAGGGCTTCTCTTATGTTCTTCTGTGGCTCAGAGTGTTGCACTGGATGAGCCATTGGTCTGATGCGACAGGGCTTCTCTTATGTTCTTATGTGGCACAGAGTGTTGCACTGGATGAGCCATTGGTCTGATGCAACAGGGCTTCTCTTATATTCTTCTGTGACACAGAGTGTTGGACTGGAGGGGCCACTGGCCTGATCCAACAGGGCTTCTCTTATGTTCTAATGTTTTGCCATCTTATTATAATTTGTAAATTTTAACTCGTAATTTATCTTAAGTTGGATTTTATATGCAACACAGAGTGTTGGGACTGGAGGGGCCACTGGCCTGATCCAACAGGGCTTCTCTTATGTTCTTATATTCTAATGTTTTACCATCTTGTTATAATTTGTAAATTTTAACTCGTAATTTATCTTAAGTTGGATTTTATATGGAACACAGAGTGTTGGGACTGGAGGGGCCACTGGCCTGATCCAACAGGGCTTCTCTTATGTTCTTATATTCTAATGTTTTACCATCTTGTTATAATTTGTAAATTTTAACTTGTAATTTATCTTAAGTTGGATTTTATATGCAATTTAGGGTGCATTTCATGCCTGCTGAGTTGTGTTCAATCTATATTACAGTTTCTGAGTTGCTGTGAATTGAGACACTCACTTTCCAGTGTGTTCCTCCTCCACATTCTTTAAAAAGATATCTCTGTCCACCTTCACATTATGTGTGCAAGTGTGGACTTTCAAGTAATCAGGCACATAGTAGAAAGATTTATGATGTGGTGAAGAAAATGCCTTTTCCTTTTTAGCCTTTCTGAGCCCATCAACTCTGAAGAGAATCTGTTATCCTGTTTATCACTAGTTAACTAATGTCAACCTGTACTGAGTGCCTTAGCCTTGTTATTTGAGGAACCATTCACCTCGTTATTGAGTAACCAGAAGAGGCTGTACTATTAAGGTAATAGCCATAGTTTCCAGGTAGGCCTGGATCATTTCAGCTCTTGCTCTAAGAATTTGTCACAATTGCTGTGTGTAATCTGTTACCCATAATACCAGTCTGCCCAGTGTAAACGTTGATCTGAGTACCACAAAGAACTTGGTCAGCTTAGCAAAACTGATTCTAATACATGATGCTATTTTAGGGTTAAATTATATAGCAGGGGTGGTCAAACTGCGACTCAGGAGCTACATGCGGCTCTCAAAGCCCCCACCGCCCTGTTGGCCAGCTTGCAGAAGGCATTCCCTTCTCCAAGTCAAGCCAGTCAAGATGCGGGGCTTGGAGAACGCATTTAAAGTTGCCTCCCTCATTCCCTCCCTCTTGCTCTATCACTTTCTCTTCCTCATGTTCATGTCTTGCGGCTCTCAAACATCTGACATTTCTTCTATGTGACAAGCAAATCTGGCCACCCCTGTTATAGAACCTACTTCTAGTTAATGCCCCATCTTTCAAAAAAACATTTTGAATCATTCTACATAGACATAAAGCAACTGCAAATGCTTTACATAAGAAGCATATAATAATCTTTAATACAAGCAGCAACATAAAGAAATATGTGACAGTGCCATCCATGCAGGCATCTTTTAAAGTGAAGTGGCCCTGGGATGATTGTGGCCGCTGAACGTTAGTCTTTAAGCTTTGTATTTGAATGAAGGATGTTTCACTGATATTTCTTTATGAGGATGGGTTGGGGAAATTGTGGAAGAGTGTGGGGATTAGCAGAAACAAACAGCAGAATATGAAGAAAGCAATATTCCTAATGGCCTTCATTTAGGACCCACGGCAGGTTTACCTCTGGTTCTGCAAAACACGTACATACTGTGCTTTTTTGTGGTAGAACTACTAGTTTTGTCACAAGTACATGTATTGCGAAACAAGGAGGATCAATATACTTTGTGCTGCTTTTTATATTTGTAATTTTATACTTAATGGGTTTTTGATGCTGAATTGTACAAATGTTAGGCAGATAGCAATTTACCCTGTTTCCCCCTGCTACAAAAACCAGTGTGGGGGGGGGGGACAGGGAGTTGGGGGAGTGCAAACATGTGCACCAGTGTACAATGTCACTTCCTCTGAAAAAGGGAAGTTATATCATGACATCTGAGGGCCCCTCTAAGCTTTTCCTCAAACTATATAGTTCAAAACAGAACTTTGGTGTATCCTAGAGCACTGTCTTGACATCATGACATCACTTCAGGGTGGTTTTTTTGGTCAGCAATGGCATTGTATTTGTGTACTGCTGAGACACTGGTACACCTGTCCCTGTCCTCCCCAATCCTCCCAGTGGATTGCCAACCATTGTAACCTAAGTCTTTCACAAACACATCTGATCCTTAACAAATGCTTCTTCTGCTATTGTTATGCTTCTGTAGCTCATCTGTCTTAGGCAAATGTCTACATAAGAGAAGCCATGTTGGATCAGGCCAGTGGCCCATCCAGTCCAACACTCTGTGTCACACAGTGGCCAAAAGAACTGTATACACACACACACACTCTGGCTAATAGCCACTGATGGACCTCTGCTCCATATTCTTATCTAACGTCCTCTTGAAGCTGGCTATGCTTGCAGCCGCCACCACCTCCTGTGGCAGTGAATTCCACATGTTAATCACCCTTTGGATGACGAAGTACTTCCCTTTATCTGCTTTAACCTGACCGCTCAGCAATTTCATCGAATGCTCACGAGTTCTTGTGTTGTGAGAAAGGGAGAAGAGTACTTATTTCTCTGCTTTCTCCATCCCATGCATTACCATCCTCCACTGCGAAGAGTGCCCATTGGAAGACTTCTGAAGATCTGCATTTATGCTTTTGAAGATCTGGACATACTTTTCTGCTACCCCATTTGACTGTACTCAGACTTCTTCTGGTGTGTGTGTGTGCTTCAGATCTTGCAAACAGCACTGTAGGCTTCTTTCATGCCACTGAAATCTCAGGGCCTGCAAGTATCTTTGCCTTTCTGCCCAGCAGTGAGTTCTGTTACTGTAGACCATTTTTCTGTGGGACCTGTAAATATCAGTTCAGTGTACTTCCTTCACTGGACAGTTATGTTCCCATTCTCAAAGTCCATAAATACTTGCCTGTTCCCCTTTTTGTGTTATTTTCAGCTTTGGCTTTGTGGTACTTCAAACAGTATGTTATATCCTAAGTCTTTGACAAACAAACATGCACCAGTTTTCCTTTAGCAACAACATCTTTTATTTGGCTTTGTTTCTTACAGCACTGTGGAATCACCCCCTGCCATTGACTGTGCACTTCTGGCTCTTTCTGTGTTATCCAAGGCTCATGAGATAGGGTTGCCAATCCCCAGGTGGGGGCAGGGGATCCCCCGTTTTGGAGGCCCTCTCCCCCGCTTCAGGGTCATCAGAAAGCGGGGGAAAGCAGGGTCATCAGAAAGCTGGGCTCTCCATTATTCCCTATGGTGACCGATTCCTATACGCTATAATGAAGAGCTGATATGCAGGTCTCTGGGGAAGGCGCCTGTTTTTTGAGGTAGAGGAGGTCTAATTCTATGCACCCCAAAAGGAGGTGTCCCTATCCTTCATTATTTCCAGTGGAGGGATGGCCTAACCGGGACTCGATCTGCTTTGCTTGCCCATTGCAGAGAGAGAGAGAGAAGAAGAAGAAGAGAGAGGGGAGAAGAGAGAGGGGAGAAGAAGAGAAAAGGATTCCCCTACAGACTACAGTAAGTGGCCTTCCCCCCATTTGCCGAGGTGCAGTGGCGTCTGACCTGACCCTGAATCCCAGGCCTGCTTCCACGCGCCAGCAGCAGCACCAGGTTCCGTGTGTGCGCCTCGCCCATTGTGCTTGGGTCCCCCAAGCACGTGTGAACGGGGCTCCCATTGGGCAGCGCCCCCCCCCTTTTACCTCTTCCATTGCACAAACACTGCCATTACACGTGTGTGTATGCCTATTGCATCAATACCCTTCATTGCAGTCTTGCATGCAGGGCTGGATTAACACATAGGCCAAGTAGGCACCGTCCTATGGGCCTCCATGCCTTTAGATGCCCCAGGCTGCCTCACCCCCCATTCCCCCCCCCCGCTTGCTGCCCTCCCAGCCTCCATGCATTAGGACTGGAGATAATTTGCGAGAGGAGACCCCAAGATTTCAGTTGCCTATGGGCCTCTACGGGTTTAATCCTGCCCCCGGCTGAACAAGCCCTCTCTCCCCAGCTTGGAGTCCAAGGCCCACGTCTTCCAGAAGTGGCGAGGACTTAATTATGATTCTTCTGCCCTCTTCATCTAGGCCCTTACAGCAGACCATGGCTTCAACATCAGGCGCTGGAGGTGGCAAAGGTCACCAGCCCCAGGAACCACCAAAAAAGAAGCCCAAACGTTTGGTTGTGTTCAATCCTGAATGGAAAAACACCTACCCCTGGCTAAAAGAGACAAAGGACAAGAACAAAGCATTCTGCACAATGTGTTCTAAGGAGATAGGAATTGGTCATGGTGGAGTGAATGATTTGAAAGTTCATAAGGACACTGACTCTCACAGGAGTGCGGCAAGCCAAGCTGGAACTTCAAAATCCATCACAAGTTTTTTTGCCTACCAAAAAGACACCGCTGCTCAGGCCAAAATTGCGGCTGCTGAACTAACCTGGGCATACCACACGAACAGGCATGCGTTATCATACCGGTCTCTTGATTGCGGTGTCAAATTGTGCAAAGTCACATTTTCCGATTCCGAGACTGTGACCAAGATGACCTGTGGGAAAACAAAGGGCGCAGCTTTGATAAGCGATGTCTTGGCACCTTATTCTGTAGAACTGATTCTGTTAGATCTTGACACAGCACATTGTTTCTACAGCGTTTCCAGCGACGCATCAAATCATGGCAACAGGAAAATGTTCCCCCTATGCCTTAAATACTTCACTTTGAAGGACGGCATTTCAAATCGTCTTCTTGATTTCTATGAAGATGCCAATGAAACGGCAGAGAATGTCACACAAAGGATTTTGGATGTCTTGGCAAAATACCAGCTGGACTTAGCTCGTCTGTCTGCATACTCAGCAGACAGCGCGAATGTAAACTTTGGAAAATACCATTCTGTGTACACACTTCTGAGTAGAGGCCGTGAAGACATCGTGCCCGCCAGGTGCCCTGCACACATTGTGCACAATGCTGCCAAAAAAGGATGTGATATGCTCACCTGCGACATCGAGTCTCTCATACTGAAGGCTTTTGGTCATTTTTCTGTTTCTGCCAAATGCTCAGAGGAACTTCAGGAGATGTTTGATTTTTTGGAGATGGACGGTGATCACCTGCTTCGACATGTACGCACAAGCTGGCTATCTTTCTTGCCTGCCATAAACAAGATGTTGAAGTGTTGGCCAGCCGTTAAAGCGTACTTTCAAAAGCTGGGAGACGACCACTGTCCTCCTCTGATATGGCGCCACATTGACGATGAGTCTGGAGAAAAGGACTACAGTACATCGCAAACTTACATGATGTTTCTCCAGACCACTCTGACCCCTATTGAGGAGACTGTACTGATTCTGGAGCGGGATGCACTGACAGCACCTGAATTGTTTGAGGCCATGCTCAGGTTGCTAAACAGCCTTAAGCAACGCAAAGCCGACTCCTTTTTTGGAACGGAGACAGATAAGGCGCTGCGCAAAATGCCACCTTCGAAGGCAAGGAAAGTGAAGCAGGACTTCCTCAAGTTCTTTGAAAGAACCACCACATATCTGGAAGAAAAGTTTGATTTCTCTGAGAAAAATCACCTGTGTGCTTTGACACCATTTTCTCTTAAAAAAAGTGTGACCACCTGCGGTGTGCTGCTGAGCAGCTGAAAATGGAGAAAATAATAAACCTGGATCACCTATACAGTGAATACACTGATGCCAAGAGCCTGCTGGATGAGCAAGTGGCCTGTGTTGACCCAGAAATCACTGTGGATAAAAAGTGGGTGGCCATATTCTCTGAGATGGGAACTTGGTCTCAGAAGTGCGAAAACCTCTTACTTCTTGTAAGCAAGATCCTGAGTATCCCATGCTCAAACGCTTTTGTGGAGAGGGTATTCAGCCTCATGTCAGCTCACTGGACGGACACCAGGAATCGTTGTAGCATAGACCTGGTGAAAGCAGAGCTGCAAGTCAAATTGAATTTTAATATGGATTGTGATCAATTTTATCACTTTATTAAGGAGAAGAAAGATATCGTCAAGGCTTCAGGGAAATCAGAGAAGTATAAATTCAGTAAAAAAGTGAAAGACTGAAACCTGTGTCGCTCCTTCCACACCACAGCCCTTCGTCCAGCGTGGGAGTCGGGATGGCCCACACCTGCGGGCCCACCGCCTGGGCCCACAGCACGCAAGTCCCATCCTACCAGCCGTGTTCTTTGTCCAGGGAGAAGTCGAGGTCCAAGAAGCTCCACTGTGCGGGTGTATGTTAATGTAAGACCAGAATTTAATAGTAATTATAAAATGAATACAAAACAAAACTGGGGATTAGGGCTAATGGCGATACCCCCCCCCCAAAAAAAAACGACACTAGGCAGCCACCTCCTGGGTGTGTTGGAAGAGCTGCCAAGATGCAAAGTAATTTTAAACTGCTGACAGTGTGTTTCTTTTTTTTCCAGATAAGCTCCATTCAGGAAACTAGCAACCACAGACAACAGTAGATCGCTTCCATCACACAACAGAAGGTAAGGAACAAATTGGCTGTGACTTGACAGCTCGTTCCATCGCTTTAATAATATGAAGAGAACTTGGTTTCCTTTCTCTTTTGCAATTTTTAGTATTTTAGTGACACCTGAACACCTTTTTCTTTTTGTGTGCTGCTTGGGGAGGACCTGCTTTTCTAGACCTGTATCCGCCTGCCTTCAGGCTGGGCTACGGGGCACAGACTGGCAGTGGTGGTTTTAGTTCTGATCTCAGTTTGATTGTAGATAAGGGTTGCTTTGTTGATCAAGACCCTTTGATATTGTGGACAGTCTTGTTGAAATGTTTGTGAGCACAAGCAGGTATCAAGGATAGTGGATTGTTTTCCTGTGAATCTGACTCAAGAGGGATTGCTGTTGGAGCCTTTTTTTCTTTAGCAGGGAACATCGTGAAGTTTCTCTTCTTTTTTAAAGTTGTATATTTTGGGGGTGGTAATATTTGGGGGAAATGACATCACAGGAAGTGCTGTCAAAGGAAGTGATGCCACTTCCTGCTTCCGGCAGGTGGCGTGGGGGGAAATGATGTCACAGGAAGTGATGTCACTTCCTGCTTCCGGCAGGTGGCGCGGGGGAAATGATGTCACAGGAAGTGATGTCACTTCCTGCTTCCGGCAGGTGGCATGATGTCACCGGAAGTGACGTCACCGGAAGTGATGTCACTTCCTGTTTCCAGCGGCGCACACGCCTTCAGACATTATGGCCACCCTAGTAGTGATAGAAAATATCTGAATGAGATATCAGAATGTGTTGGATCTGTACCTCAGACCCCCCCTTTTGGCAAAGCAGGGGTACCTACACCTTGCTGATGCCAACCCTCTCTCGTCTTAATTCGGCACATCTTCTGGCAGCCATCATGATATTATGAGTGGAAAACACTGAATTGCTGTACATACTTCAACAATCAACAGTATTCCCACAAGTACATAAATGAGAATTGCCTTCAGACCGGCTCCCCACCCTCCAAAGATGTTACCAATCCAACCAAACCAATCTTCAAACCAATTTTCATCTTCCCTGGACTGAGTGGCTAGACTTGGAGGTCCTGGATGCGGGCCTCAATGGTCTGAGAGTGGTCACTTAGATTAAGACAACACATTCCCTCAAATTCATTACATCCATGATTCAATTTCAAAAGCAGAAAGTCAATAGCCATTCGATTCTGAATGGTAGCCAGTTCAGTAGCTTTGAGGTCTTTCATTATATTAAAGACCGCAATAGATGTATCATTCATACCACACATCAGTTTACAGGCCAAGGCATTGATATTTTTCCCATTTAGAACTGCTAATGTTGGCACGCTCACCAAAAAGCCTGCCACCAACCCATATTCTGAGGTAGAGAGTAGGGGAAGTGTTGGGTCGCAAGTATGGTCAATGACAAGCCACTTTACCCTGTGGCCTGGTAGCCTTGGTTCCTGCTTCTCATCCCTGTGATCCCAAGGAACAAGAAGTGGGGTAAGTCTGCCTATAGCATATGGTCCTCTGTATGCACCATCTGGAAGATATGACATTGCCAGGACCCCACATAACAAAAACCAACCATCTGGTAAAGGAGAATAACTGGTAGGTGACATGACCTTGTAAGTTCTGTTGCACTTCAATCCTTCATGTGACATATCAGTGCATGGTCTGCGGCTAGGGTTGCACCCAGAGAAAGTTATGCAGTCTGGGGCTGGGGCTATCTTGGACAGGCCAAGTGATATCATACCTGGGGTCAGATGCTATGAGGGTGATTCTGCCCAAATATACAGGGATTGGAAGGGGCTGGGACCCTCAAATTTCTTGTCCCCTGTCTCCAACCTGAGTGTCTCTGTAGAGGCAGGGACTCCCCAAAGGCTGGATGAGAACATTTCTTCTCCAGATAGCCCGTTGTGCAAGCAGAATGCAGAGAGATTCAAATAATATGCCAACCCTAGCCAAAGGTTTTTCTTATTTGCCCAACCTGGGGCATCTGGGGCATATTAATGTTAATGTTACTTCTTGTCAGTCCTGACGGGAGTAGAAATTGGCCAGGCCAACACCTTTACCCCCTAGCTTCCCACCAATTTTTCCCGTTCTGGGTGATAATACGGGGAGGTTCCCTTCTCCAGCCCTCAGGGTCCCAATCAAATACTGAGACTGGATCAGGCTCCTCTGGGTCGCCCTTTCAGAACTAGCCTCCAGGGACCCTCTTATCATTTCCAGTCTCCAAAACCTTCTAGCATAAAAACATAGATTACCCTTATTAACCAGCTTCCCCTTCCCCTATTTTGGCACCAGGATGCCTGAAATGCCAAACACAAATAAGAGCAGTTCACTCAGAATTCCGGGTTGCCCTCCATGTGCACTGAAAGTGGTGGCAGGGACAGTCACTGAGAAAGATGATCTTGTCTGAAGGGAGAGAGTGCTGATGTCCTAGGCGAGGTCTCTGTGGCCAGCAACGCCTCTGAAGATAGCGGAAGATTGCAGCTGGAGAAGGTGATGGTTAAGGATCCAGACTGACTCAAGAGAGGCCAGCTGGGTATGCTGGATGTTCAGGATGGAGGCAGAGTTCATGTGTTGAAGCAATCGGTATCTTCGAGCTGCCACTGGATCCAGAAGTGACGGATGCAGAGCTCATCAATTGGCCAAAGGATGGGACCAGGCTTTCATTGTTCCCACCAACCTTGCAAGGACCAGTAGTGAGTACAGCCACTGGCAAAGTTTAGACGGTCCAGCGGTCTCTGTCTGCTCTGCAGGAGTCGTATTGGGTGATGAGCGGGAATCCAAGGTGAGGACTGTTGTGGTGAAGATGGTAGCTGAAGACAGAGATCCATCGGGAATGTGAATGAACTGGAAGGAGGTCCAGGCCCCAGCGTCCAGAGTGGGGCAGAAATGTCTGTAGAAGTACTCAAGTGGGAAGGCCAAGCGCTGTACTAATGGTGGCAGGAAGAGGATCTTTAATCCATCCAGGGGTTCTGCACTCCAAGGTTCATCTGCTTCTGGCTCCTGCTAGGGGAGGTGGCCCTCCTCCGCCGTCGTCCGGTGGAGATGGTGGCAATAGTTGTGCTGCACCTTCAGGAGATTTGCTGTAGTCTGCAGGTTCTGGCTGGTCACCTTGACTCTCGCAGGGCTGGCTTGTGTCTTTGTCTGGATTCTTGATGCACTTGACCCTGGTGTGATGGATCCAACTGTCAGGAGCTGTGGACAGGAGCTGTGGTCCTTACTGCGCTGTCAGAGATCAGGAGGACCTGGAAGGGGCCTTTCCAGTGTGGCTTCAGGGGCTCTTTCTTCCAAGCCTTGATCAGGACCCAGTCACCAGGCTGGAACAGATGTACAGGACGGTCATAGGGGAATGGCTGGGCTCCCTCAGCGGCTCTGTGAAGGGAAGTTAGACAAGACTGCAAGGCATAGACATATTCAGCTAACATTTTGTCCCCAATTTCAACATTTTCAGACCCTGATCCTGGCTGTACTGAGATGATAAGTCTCTGGTGGCCTTTCAGATGAATGACTGTGACTTCCTTCTGTATCAGAATGCTGTTCAGGATGGCCAGGATTCAAGTCTTTGTGTGTAATTGGTTTCCTGGTGGCCTTTCTTTCCAGAGTGGACTGAAGGTGCATACTACCCCGAAAGCATACCTGGAGTCTGTGTAGATGTTGACGTGCTGCCCTTCAACATGCTGGAGAGCTCTGTCAAGTGCTTAGAGCTCTGCTGCCTAGGCTGAGGAGGAGGAGGAGGAGAGGGATCCAGCCTCCAAGGCGTAATGTTCTGTGGTTACAGCATCGCCAGTGAATCTATCTCCATTTCCCAAGAAGCTGCTACTATCAGGGAACAGTTCAAGCTCTGAATTAGGGTAAGGGTATCCAGAAGGTCCACCCCAACTGAGGGTGGCACCACCAGTAACTCCCAGACAGATAGGTTCCAGATTCTCATCAGAGACAGAGAGCATCAGAGACAGGGAGCAGTTACAGGATTCAGGCAGTTGCAGACTTCAAGGGTGATATCATCAGAATGAAGCAAGAGAGAGAGAGCTTCCTACTTGGTTAGGCAGGAGCTGGCCAGCTGCTTGGCCCCCCTTTGCTAGAGTAAAGGAGACCACGAGGTGGGGGTAGTACACATGAATTGCATGTTCGAGAGTCAATTTCTGGGCTTCCCCAACTGCCATTTCTGTTTCTGCAATAACTCTAATGCAGGCTGGCCATTCCTTCACTGTTAGGTCAAACTGTCCTAACAGGTAAGTCACGGGTGTAAGTTGCTGTCCTAGGCACTCAAGCACAAATAGCTGGAAGAGCTTCCTGAGACCAGGAGAGCTCCAGGGCAGGAGTTGACATCAGGGGTCTCTTGACATTTTCCCCAAGCATGTACTTCCTCAGAAGTCCAGATTAAAAAACTTGGGCCCATCCAGAACATCTCTCTGCTAGGGTTCTGGTCCTGGCACTGAATTCTGGAATCCAGCTGTGGCAGAATCCCAAGGCCCTCTTGGTGTTAGGGAGGGGCAGGTGACAGATAGCCTTCTTCCTTTCACACAAGAGTTCCCTCTGCCCTTTTAAAGTCTGGAGGCCTAGATAGGTGACTGTTTGCTGGACTAGCTGTGCCTTCCCTAGAGACCCTGTATCCCTGTTGTCCCAGAAAGTTGAGGAGGGAGATGGTGGCCTCCTGGACTGAATCCTGATCTGGGCCAGTCAGTAAAAGGATCCTTGGCATACTGAAGTAAGGCCACCTCTCTCCCCCTCCTGCACAAGGCAGTTTCCAAAGAGGGTAGGAGACAACAGAGTGGGTGCTCTCTGCTAAACTGTTGACTGCTCAGAAGTTCTGAATCAGGTGCCATCTGGTCTGGGCAGCATCCTTGGGCACAGCTAGTATTGGGGGGCAGGGTGAGGTGTCTTCCTCCAGTCTTCCCTCTATGGTTAGCTGTTTGATCACTGGTTTCAGTCCTAAGCAGATCCTGACTGGAGCTTTTCCTGGCTTGAGGGTGATGTTAACTGGAGGGACCCCTATAGCCAGAACTGGTGGGCTGACTTCTGTCCAGACAATGGGGTTGGCATTGGCTACTCTGAGTGTGCGCGTGTGTGTGTGTGAAAGCAAAGTTTGAGTCCAGTTTTGACTTTATGGCCAACAAAGTTTTATACAAGGTATCAGCTTCCGTGTGTTTTGCTACAGAGTGAGAGTGAGAGTGTGTGAGAGTTTAGTTGGGCTTTTTATGCCATAGGGTGGGCTGAGTCTGCTTCCCCCTCTTTTTCACTGTATTCATGCCCTAATGATCCAGTAGCTCTCGGTAGGAAAGCAATGTGAACTATTTAGTTGAGGAATATCAATAAGTCATTGAAGTAGATTAGAATGAAAATGTGCGTCCAGATCAAGTTTACCCAGCACATTTCTTTACAAACTGGGAATTTTGAGCCTAGATTTCTCAGATAGTAGGCTGATACTGACCACTGTACATTGCTGCCTCTCTGTTCTTGCACTGCCTCATAGGAGTTGCAGTTAGTTTTCTGGGGAAGACAATAGTTTTGTAGACAAACGCATAGCCCTGTGTCATGATGTCTTCACATGTTCTTGACCAGCACATGAAGCAACTTATATACAAAAGCTCACAATGCCCATCCATTTCATGTTTTCCCCTGGGACCTAAACTCAGAGCATTGATTACAAGAACAGGCTAGGGAAAGGGTTTGCTCCCCACTCTAAGCAACACACGGGCATCAGCAAGAAAATATTGCAAGACAGTTACTGCTTTAAGCATGTTTGTATTTTAAGTTAAAATATATATTTAATTGTGTTTGTCTGTGTCCTTTATAAAGTTGATATTTTTGCTACAGATCTGGCCCTCATAACAAATGAGTTTGACACTCCTGCCCTCAGCAGTCTGGGCCCAACGTAGCTACAGGTCAGCCTCTCCTGGAAGAGCCTTGTGCTCAGTGGATTAGAACTCACTGCTGGTCCCTGGCCTGAAAACTATCTGGCTGTCCTCAACCAGAGCCAGGGCTTTTTCAGCTGGTCTGGTGGAACTCTCTGCCAAGTGAAGTTTGCACCCTGCAAGTCTCCATTCAGTTCTGCAGGGCGTGCAAGACAGAAAGGTTCCACTGGCTGGGCCTGTGGCTGAGAACATCAGTGGTTTTTCACCTGACTGGCTCCTCCTCTCCTCTCCTCTCCTCTCCTCTCCTCTCCTCTCCTCTCCTCTCCTCTTCTTTCTTTCCTTCCCTTTGGGATAAGGATATACAAATTAATGTATGTGATGCACCTCTGGAAATCTTGATCTGAATTATTGTAATCTGATTTTAACTGTTTAATTGTTTTTAATTAATTGGGATATATTTATTCGAAATGTCCTCTGCCTGGGCCTGTTTGTGGGGAGGGTGGTCTAAAAATAGACATCAATCGCTCAATGCACCCTGACATTGCAGCACATTCGCAGGCTGGCCAAGGCTCCTCAGAGGAAAGCCCCACCCTGGTGGCAGAGCTGCCTGAGCTGGCTGCCCAGGAGGCCGCCTTGCTCCTTCTTTCCTATGGAATCTGGAGCATTTTCCCTTGGCTAATCCTCCCTGGCCACATCTGGCTCCGGGGTGTCTGGGCAGGGAGGCAAAGCTCTTGCTTAACAGCTGCTCTGGCAGGCTCAAAGGGTGAGGAGGTCAGGAGAAGTATTTGGGGGATCAAGCGAGGGCTAACTTTGCTACCTCTTAGGGATTTTCCTTTTTGGTAAAGCAATGAGGGCAGGAGAACAGGGCAGGGAAGGCAAGAGAGGGGCAAGAGGAGTCCCAGAGAAATGAACCTTGTATTGCCGCACAGTGACAACTCAAAAGTGAAGGAAATGGGGCAAATTCCAGGCAGACCTTTGTGTGGGCCATTCAGATCGCTCTTTCCCTGACAGCCAGGCCTTTTTCTGTTGTGACTCAACAGGTGCTTTTAGACAACTTTTCAATGTTGTAATCCCCAAATGGTACTCCCCGTTCATGTCTGAGTATCAGGACCAGGCCTTAAGCCTCTTTTGCAGAGCAGGCTGGTAGAGACCAGCCCGAGAGTTCTGAAGAGGAGATGCAGAAGGGAGATGGGCAGAAGAAGGGAACTGTGGAAGAAGGCTGCCAGTGGCTCACAATCTAGCCTGCATCTGTTTCTTTCTTGCTGTAGGGACTTCAAGTCCAGGAGGTGAAGAACTCTTGGCTCATGACCTTCATGGACCACTCCAGGGGATCTCTGGTGAGAAGACACCATGACTTCCAGTGTTCTTTTTGTTTATTTATTTTTTCACATTATATTTTGTTCATTTACATTGTTCATAAATAAATGGTATGAATACTTGAGGAAACTGCTTTGGGGCCTCATTGGGAGAAAAGTGAGATAAGAATTGCCCTAATAAAGAAAGAAATTGCAGCTTCCTTTATTTTGCAGCCATGAAGAGCAAGAGTCCTGTGAAGAGAGCAGGAGGGCATGGGATGGTTCAGAAGCTCAGGCTTTGGCCGCCACAGGCTTCTTGTGTCTTCACCGGATGCTGGACCCCACTGGAGAAGTATGGTGGAAATGCAGGCTCAAGGGGCAGAGCATGAAAGGATTGTGAGCTAAGCATTTTACCACCCTTCTCTTTTTCCTGGGATTGCAAGTGCTGTTGTTATTCTTTTGGGAGAAAGAGAGAGAAGTGGCAACCAGGACTGTTTGGCCCTAAGCATACCATGCTTGAACTGCTGCTCTTCATCACCTGCTGCCATCTCGCTCAACACTTTTGAAATCTGAAACTGGCTTCTTGGTCCTCTCTCCCCCATCCCAGAAAAGTGCTCCTTTCATGTGTTTGCAGATAACAGAGATGCTGTAAGGCATTCAGGAATTTAAAAGAATGTTGTGAAATGTACATGATCTGGGGAAGATTTCTGAAGGATCCACCTAGGGTTGTTGGCTCCAGGTTGGGCAGTATCTGGAGATTTTGGGGGTGGAGCCTAAAGAGGGCAGGATCTGGGAGGGGAGGGGCTTCAGTGGTGTATCATGCCATGCAGTCCACCTTCCAATGTGGCCATTTTCTCTAAATGAACCGATCTCTGTTGTCTGGAGTTCAGTTGTAACAGTGGGAGATCTCCAGCCGTCATCTGGAAGTTGGCAAGCCTAGGTTTACCAGAAGGCTGTCCAAATGATACTCCTGCCTTCCAAATCCTGGGTACGTAACAGGATGACAGCCATTGATTTGGGGTGCTCTGGCACATGGAGACAGGGAGCAACTGAGTAAGCATGCATAGATGGTTTCCATTGTGGCATGTGAGGATGATCTCTTCCGTCTTGCTATGTTAACATGACAGTGGACTGGGAATGTTCCAAGAGAAAAAGGAAAAAAACAAAGAGGAGGAGGAGGTTGGAGTTATACCTTGCCCTTCACTCAGAGTCTCAGAGCTGCATACAATTTCCTTTCCCTTCCTCTTCCCACAACGGATGAATTGTGGGGCTGAGAGCTCTTTTGAGAACTGCTCGAGAGAGAGCAGCTCTTTCTCAAGGGTCCTGGATCTAGCCCCATAAGTATTTGTCAGCTGAATGTGCTGGGTCTCTCTTTGGGAGCTCATCTAAGCAGCTGACATGATTGTTGCTAGCCATCCCTTCCAGCTGAGTAGAGGTCAACCAACTCCCAGGTGAAATGAGGGCCTAATGGTGGTGAAACAGTAGTTGGCTGCCTAGGGAACATCAACTTGGAAGTCCACCAGAACAAAACACCTTGACAATCTCAGTGCCAACATGATCACATAATGTTGCTAGGGTACCTGTGTCTGTGTGGTGGTGGAAGGAAGTAGTAGAACCAGTCTTGAGAACCCAACCTGAGTGGCACATGTTCCATAAAAGATGTCTGAAAAATGGAGACTCAGTGCAAATGAAGGAATTCCTGAAAGCAACACCAGCTTCACACCGGCTGCTACCCCAACACCTCCATGGATGCTGGGTGAAGCTGGCAGGTTCAGAGCCTCATCCACCTACACTTTTATTGTTCCATGGAGCAAAAACAGAACCAGAACAACAGAAAAGTGGTAGGTGCATATAGCTCTCAGCTTAAACTGATCCAATGCATCATAAATGACCTACAACTTAAGCTGGACAATGATACCACCCTCTCACAGGCTACAGAAGGAAAACCTTTTCTTGCCTACAAACAGCCTCCTAACCTCAAACAACTAATTGCCCACAGAAATACCTTTCCAAATGTGGACACAGACTCTGGGACCAGGGCCTGCAATAAACCAAGATGTCGGCTCTCTCCTCATATCCACCCTGATGAGAACAACTTACCCACTGGACCGAATGCCTGTCACCCTGTCTCAGGTTCAGTCGTTTGTTCATCTCCCAACATTAGATGTGCCATCAAATGTCAGCAATGACCATCTGCTCTCTACATCAGACAAACAGGCTTCTCGTTACGCAAAATAATAAATGGACATAAAGCTGGCATTAAAAACTGCAACACTAAAAAAACAGTGGGAGAGCATTTTAATTGCTGACCTCAGACAAAGAAATCTCAAAGGGAAATTACATGAGATTGTTGAACTTGAGTTCATTCACAAGTTCAGAAGAATGGGCCCCCCTCCCCTCCCCTCCAGATTGAATAGGGATATAGGATTTTTATCTCCTTGCAGATGTTAATTTTCTGCCCCAAAACATTTCCCCTCTGCTCTAATTAAGCTGATCTGTGCTGCCCCTTTTCATCCTTCCCAAGCACTCCTTGCAACACTCCTCCCATCTCCTGGTTCAGATCTCTATTTCTACTCTGCTATGTCTGGGGAAAGGGAGGGAGCTTTGATTGACTCTCCTCAAAGCTTCTGCCCTGGAACGGAGGGGGGGCTGCTCTGGGACACAGATCTGCCTGTTCTGCTGCAGGCCAAGAAGCCAGAAGACTCAGCTTCTCTTGAACTGTGTGAACATGGTCTTGGTTTTGGGGGCGGAGGGTTTCTTAGGGTGTGGAAGAAAGTATCTGTAGCTTCCAGAGGTGACTGTCTGGAACCTATTATGGATCAAAGGGGAAACAGCATGTAGGAACCCAGCAGGCACATGAGAAATGAGGTGACTCCTCCCAGCCTCTTCCAACCCCCCCCTTCCCCCCACCCTTAGTGAAGTTCCTCTTCCTGCTGTCTGCAGGCAATCAAGAGGCATGAAATGATAGACTCTCCATGGCCGGAGCCCTCTTTTCCAGCCACCACCTCTTCCTCCCTCTTCTGAGCCTCCCTCTCCACTGCATTGTGAGCATACCTTCCACTTGACTTCACACAAACACAGAGGCACACTCCACATTTCAGTCATGCCTTACAAATTGACTGGATGTGATGGAGAGATGACCGGCTGATTCACACTTCTTCCCTTCACCCACGTTCAGCCCAAGTCAGAGATTCCTCCTCCAGAGGTCTCTAGCCTACATTATCCAAGCAGGTGTCTTTTTCTCCAGTTGCAATCAAAATATGTTTCATTAGACAAGCCATCCCATAATGAGTAGGTTGCTCACTTTTTTACCTGCCTTGAAAAGCGAAGAGTGGAGGGAGGGGGCAGGGTCTACCTCAGGAGGAGGAGGGGGGTTGAGAGAAGCACTGGCAGAAGAGTGAGGGGGGAGGGCAGCCTGAACCCCTCTCCCCTCCAGAGAAAAGACTTCTCAGGGCTCTGCGTGTGTGCACGTGTGTGCGTGCATGTTTGTCGATTTTCTCAATTCAGCAAAATCTGCTTGATCAGAAACAGTAGTAGTACAAAAGGAATGCACATGAAGTTAAACTTTCCCAGGCTGGAGTATGAACAAAACATCAGGAGCAATGTTGTTTGAGAAAGCTTGCAGTGCCCAAGCCCTTATGGAACATTTTGGGTGGAACGGACTAATTCTGTGTTCTGCTACTTTCAGCACTGCCATTGCTACAGAAATGATTTTCAGAACCCGGCCCAGTTCTTTGCCCTTCTTCCATGGAGGATATTCTCACCTACCCCTCCTTCTGTTTACTCACTTCTTTCATTCTCTCTTCAAGGAAATTTAGGGTTCCCCCCCTCAGAAAGTGTGTGGGGGGAGAAAGAATAGGGAGAAGTGGGCAGCCACTTCCTGCTCTCCACTCTTGCCAGTGTGTGGGAAGGAGGTCTTCTCATAAGTAGCAGCAGCCTTCAGGGGAGTGAAGGTCTCCTTAGGAGCCACCAGGAAGCTGCAAAGGAACGGCAGGGGGCGGGGGTGTCTGCAGATGAAGGACGGAGCCTTGGGAGGGAGTCTCGTGTCTCAAGGAGGAAGGAGGTGCAAACAGTCTTTCTTAGCACATGCTTGAAACTCCACCTTAAAAACAGACATCAAAACAAATTATTCATAAAATCACATAATTAAGTGGGGAATGACTGCATTCTGCTAATTTCTGCTCTTTAGGTTCAACTTGTAAAACACATTTGGCTTCAACAAACTATTTCAGACAACTGAAATACAACTATAAGTTTTAATTAACAATGCAAACTGTTTATATACATTTTTTTTAAAAAAATCACAATAAAATAAAGTATTCTCCTAATCCCCTGTTATCCCCTCTCCTGGTCCCACAGACCTCCTCTCCTGGCATATCCCACCTCTCCTGCCCAATTCCCCTCCCCCTCCCCTCCCCACCCCAATCATTGGCATAATTAGTGGCAAACCTACACAGATTGCCTCTTCTAAGTACAGCTCACTTGTTAAGATGTAACAATTCAAAACCACTCTGTAATTAAATTACTCTAAATGTGTTTGTTCTAATTGTTGTTCTTTGAATGAACTCATTAGCTATAACATCCAGACCAATTTCCTGAGCTATCTGTCGATGCCCATGAAGAAGAGCCATGTGATTGAGTCTTGCCAGTCTCATGCTTGACTGTAGAAAGGTCTTTATTCCACAAAGGCACAAGAATGACCTCTCTAAGGTGCAGGAGGAGACAGTTATGATGTGGCCTCTTCTACAAGTTTAGTTACCGTAATCCTGGCAGCAGCTGATGCAGACATTTTCCTGGTTCTCCACTGAACAGATGAATCACATCACAAAGAGCTAAACATTTAACTTTCTGCTCCCTTGCAATAGACAAAAACATACCCCAAAGAAGCTGTAATCAGCCATTAACCAAGTCAGTTTTGTAAAAGTTTAGAATGTATTTATTATCATCCTTTCCCATGGCCAATATTTCAGTTTTGCTCATGTGTTCGGACACATCTGAGGAAAACTGATTGTTCAAACTGCTGTAGACATTATCAGTCATTTCATAAAAGGTTTTCCTGTAGAAATCCCCAGGAGATTGAAATTGGTGAGAATCACACCCCCCCAGCATCAACACATCATGGGAGCTTTCTGCACCCAGGAACAGTTGGGAGTCCTTAAATTGGAGTCTTTTGCTGTCATGACTGCCCATGATCAGTCCAGAGTTCTTCTGCGGTTGCTTTTTACTCTCCATTGCAGAAGCAAAAAGAAGTTCTGCTTGATGGAACTGTAGATTACCTTTTTGAAGAGCTGTGTTCAATGTGTCCAAACGACCAAACACAAGCAGCAGCAACTGTAGCATGAAATAAGAGGCAAATCTCAACAAGCTTTGTGCACAACCATCTGCTTTTGCCCCAGGACCTCCTCTCTCCTCAGAAGGGATAGTCTCAAAGAAGCACATCCACACCCACACCCACCACCATGAAAAAATAACTGTTCTCAGTCAAGGATATATAGACCCACCCATCCCACACCCAGCAAAAAGCAAGAATAGCAGCAAGCAAGTAAGGAAACAAAACTATTTTAACATATAGGGTTGCCAATCCCCAGGTGGGGGCAGGAGATCCCCTGATTTAAAGGCCCTCCCCCTACTTCAGGGTCATCAGAAAGTGGAGGGGGAATGTCTGCTGGACACACTGTTATTCCCTATGGAGACTGATTCCCATAGGGTATAATGGAGAATTGATTTGCAGGTATCTGGGGCTCTGCAGGGAGCTATTTTGAGGTAGGGCACCAAATTTTCAGCATAACATCTAGTGCCTCTCCTCAAGATGCTCTCCAAGTTTCAAAAAAATTGGACCAGGGGGTCCGATTCTATGAGCCCCCAAAGAAGGTGCCCCTATCCTTCATTATTTCCAATTGAAGGAAGGCATTTAAAAGGTGTGCGGTCCCTTTAAATATGATGGCCAGAATTCCCTTTGGAGTTCAGTTGTGTTTGCCAGTTCCACCCCAAATGTCTCCTGGCTCCACCCCCAAAGTCTCCTGGCAACCCTTCTTCTGGAATCCAGACTTTCAAAATCATGTTTCTTCCTTCAGAGTCTCTGAATTCTTCTGTAATGTTTATTTGTAAATTGTTTATATAAACCACAACTAATTTTTTATGATGAATTCTTAACAAAGAATCATGGGAACTGTACTAGGATGCACCGCCCTGAAGGGTGGCAAATGTGCAGAGGCCCTCCAAGCAGAGCACAGGAGCAAGGTGAAGTAGGCAGTCTATGGTCCCAGTTAAGGTTGGACATAGGGACAAGAAAAAAACTTTTTCTATGCTGGCAGGTCTGCATTTGAAAAAGGGCACTAAACAAAGGTGACTTGGCCATTTGCTGTAATAGTCTCTCTCTCAGTGGCATCCTGTTTAACTTTTTTCACCTTTGCATTTCAAGACGAGTTCATAAAATGGCTTTGACATCAGTTCTTTCTGCTGCTTGACAGGTACCTTCTTGGGCCACCTTTGAGACTGCAGGAGAAGCCAGTGCCCATGTATGAAAAAGTGCCCCCCCCCCCAGCTCCTTTGGGGAGAGATCTGCTTGATGGGGTTTCATGCTGCGGGTTGTTCTTTCTGTTGCCCTTTTCTCTTCCTACTTTTAAAGGGCCCTTCTTGGTTGCTTAGATGGCTGAAAGAGGTCCAAAGACCTTGTGCTCTGAAGGATCCCTGCAGCTCCCGCCGTGCTGAAGAACCTCCTTCAGAGAAGATGGTCCAGGTGGGGACACTCCACAGAGGTGCGGGGAGGGGCTGAGGTGCCCAGGGAAGGAAGAGGAAGCAGGTACCATCCATGGCTGATGACAGAAGATTTTCAGACTCTCTGCAAAGGCAACCAGGGAAGAGTTCTGGCTGTACATGAAGGAAAACAGAACTCTTCCCTGGTGCAAAAGTACTAATAACCTCTCAAAAATGCAGCTCCAAAGTGACTAGGCATTTACAGTTTAGCGTGAGAAAACTATTTGAATTCTCAGATGAGAAGAAGAATAAAGACAGAAGGAAACCTGGATTCCTGAATGTTACACACTCACTCATTCTGTTCATAGAGAGGCTGCTTACTGACGCATTTGCAGATATGACTGCCTACAAGGAAAGGAAAGGTCCCCTGTGCAAGCACCAGTCGTTTCCGACTCTGGGGTGACATTGCTTTCACAACATTTTCACGGCAGACTTTTTATGGGGTGGTTTGCCATTGCCTCCCCAGTCATCTACACTTTCCCCCAGCAAGCTGGGTACTCATTTTACCGACCTCAGGAGGTTGGAAGGCTGAGTCAACCTCGAGCTGCCTTCCTGAAAAACCAGCTACCGCCGGGGATCGAACTCAGGTCATGAGCAGAGCTTAGGACTGCAGTACTGCAGCTTTAACACTCTGCGCCACGGGGCTCCTTGACTTGTTCATACATTGTCACTGGCTTCTCCTGCAGTCCCAAAGGTGGCCCAGAAGGTACCCATCAAGCAGCGGAAAGAACTGAAGTCAAAGCTATTTTATGAACTCGTCTTGAAATGCAAAGACTTGATTTGCAGAGATGGCTGCCTACAAACTAAGCACCAAATATGGTCCTTATTCTTGCCCCCTAGGGTGTGCCTTGTGCTGTGTGTTCATGTGCACAGTGCATCAGTCGTGACAGAATAGTAGATGCTTTTACCTCCTCAGGCAATTCCATGCTTGTGACAAAAACTTTTGTAACTCATTTGCCACAAGCAGCAGCTTGTTGGAATGCAAGTTATTCACATTTCAGACATTATAGGGTTAACAAATGTTTTTTACTAGAAATCAGGATATGATGGTAGCTTATATCCAATTAGGAACTGTCTCTTGTAAGCCCGAGAAAATCTAGAAGGAAATTGCCTGAGATGTAAAGACTGCGTCCATCAGTTGGCACGTTGTGGGTGGGACTGCTTTGATCTCATATGCAAGGTGAATTGCTCTCCTTCCTGTCCCAAAGTTCTCTGGGAAGAAGAAGCCGAAGACAAAGGTTGTGAAATAGCCATGTAGCCGTGAGGACACAGATAGCAAAGTAGAATGCTAGGTTTTATTTTTTTTATCCCAAGTACCTTTCCTGATGTTTTATACTAGTAAACTTTATTTCTTTTGATAAGCAATAGTCTTGTCTCCATTATGCAAGCATCTTCACCGCTAATTTAAACGAATACCCCAACACAGCTGCAAGTTACCAGAAGCCTCAAGGTGTGCTTCTTGCGCACAAATTGTTGCCCCATACCTTTTCAGAGTGGTACAGCGGTTAGAACACTGGATTGGGACCTTGGAGCCTCAGGTTCAAATCTCCACTCTGCTGCAAAAGTTCGCTGAGTAATCCTCAGGCAGTCACTCTCTTTATATCAGCCTAACCCGCAGGAGAGGACTGTGATTGTAAAAGCTCAAATCGTGCTTCTCAAATAGCACAGGCACAGAAAACAGGCAGCACCTTCAGTTTGGCAACAGCCTTTTAGCAGATGAGTCTGGCTTCACAGATGCAAAGAGATAAACTGCCAGCAATTTTGTGCTTTATACCAGTTGGTTCATTTGTCTGTCTATTAGGGCGTTTCTGCACTGACCTTAATCGGCAGTGACGCCCCTCTTCAGCGCGCAGGATCTGCCCAGATTTTGCACCAATTGCTGCGGAGCACCCGGAAGAGCCGGAAAGTCCCGCGGCTTTTGCGGCGCAAATGGAAACTGGTTTTTGGCGGTTTCCATTTGCGCTGCAAAAGCCGCGGGACTTTCCGGCTCTTCCGGGTGCTCCGCGGCAATTGGTGAGAAATCCGGGCAGATCCTGCGCGCTGAAGAGGGGCGTCGCTGCCGATTAAGGTCAGTGCGAAAACGCCCTTATATTTTCTCCTGCAATACATCATTCTCCTCACTCATTTTATTCTCACAACAACCTTGTGAGGCAGGTGAAGCGGAAGGGGAGTGGCCAGCTCAAGGCCGTCCGGCAGACTGAAGCCTGAGCACTGGAACGTGGGTCTCTCAGACCCCCTGCGGGCTCTCCAGTATAATCCCCTGTGCAACCCCGGCCCCCTTTGCTCTGCTGAGATTGTTGGGCTCAGTTCTTGAGCCAAGCAAAAGGCGATGTGAGTTGCAACAGCCAGGTGGTGGTCACAGGGGTGTGGCTGAGATGCAGTTTGCAAGGGAACATCTAGACAATCTAGTCGAGAGCAGCCTGCCTTGCATGCATCTAAGGAAGTCGGAACAACTGGCTGAGCATGTTCATCATGCAGGCCTCAGTGCACCTGTTCTGTTTAATTGTTTTATTCATTCCCTTTATTATAATCTTGGCTGGTGATGCTCAATTCTTCCTGGTGCAGATCACAATTTGTGTGCAAATTGGGACAATTGGAAAAAAGCACTCAGCTTTGTCTCTCCATTCTGGCCCTGCCTGTTTTGACTGGTTGATCTGGAGTTCATTTGTGGGAAGCTCTTGTTCCAGTTGCAAATACAAGGCACAAATATGTTTTCCCATGAATCACATCCCCAACCCATCCCCCAGAAAGCCGGCATAGAAACGACAAAGCAAGAGGAAATGCTCCTGGTGGCTGAGAACCCCATGGCAACAGCCTCTTGCAAAGAAGGTAATCTCAAATACTTTGTCATGAATGAGTTAAATCTTTTAGTAACAGAAAGAGCCCCATGGCACAAAGCTGCAGTACTGCAGTCCAAATCTCTGCTCATGACCTGAGTTTATCCCCGGCGGAAGCTGGTTTTTCAGGTAGCTGGCTCAAGGTTGACTCAGCCTTCCATCCTTCCAAGGTCGGTAAAATGAGGCCCAGCTTACCAGGGGGGGAAAGTGTAGATGACTGGGGAAGGCAATGGCAAACCACCCCGTAAAAAGTCTGCCATGAAAACATTGTGAAAGCAACGCCACCCCAGAGTCAGAAACGACTGGCGCTTGCACAGGGGACCTTTCCTTTCCTTTTAGTAACAGAATGTATCTAAGTTGCAGCCTTGGGCCAGAAAACACCCATCTAAGACTGTTGGGAAAGTAGCTGTGCCTGAGAAAGGCGGGGGAAGGGTTCTACTTCCCATCTCCTAAGCCCTATATTACCCTTGGTCTTCCTTCCTACCCCCAGATTGAACTCAGAATGCCTGTCTGAGTGTACTTACCTGGATTCTATAATCAAGGGAATTTTACAAGAATGGGAAGTCTATTTACTGAGTACCGGGGGGGGGGGGGCAGCCCGCCCTGCTGAGTGAAAGGAGGAGGAGACCTGTCGCCACGGTCCTTGTGGGCTCTTGTGATATGTGCTGCTGATTCCCCCACCTTCTCTTCCAGTCTCTAGCTTGTTGGGTTGAAGCAGAAACGGCCTCCTCCATGAGGCACGAGGGTTACCAGTCTAACATTGTTCTTTCTGAACATCGTAATTTCTCAATTTGGATTAGTTGCAGTAATTACCATTTAAAAATGGGTCAATTCAGCTTGGGATTAGTTTCCACCGGGATGAATCTTCTGGAATCCACCCCTTGCTCATCTTTCCTCAGTCCTGGCAAAGGGTTCAAGCAGAGCCCCTCAGAGCCCAGGAGCCCTCAGAAGTTCAGGGATGTTTGGAGAATGGTGGTGCACTTCCCTCGGGGGTACTTTGCTTTCAGCCTGTGGTTCCACAGGGGGTCCTACCTGAAGTCTAGCATGGCATCCCATTCCCTACCCCCCCCCCCGGTGAAGAAATTAAGGGATGTTTAACTGGGTATCTCCAGGTCCTACCTGGAGCCTGGCATCCTCACAGACAGTCACAGACATTTACATTGGAGGAAACCTGGAGCGAACTTCAGCTTCACAGGCTTCTCCACAAGGGGCAAGAGGGTGAGAGAGAGCAGCAGGCAGCCAAAGGGTGTATTGCAGGGAGGGCTCTTCCCTCAGCAGGGCAGCAGTGATAGGAGAGGAGAGGAGGCTGAGGGCTTGCCGGCTGAGACACTGAGAGGGGAGCGCAAGGCTTGCTGGCAGCAGCAATGATAAAAAACCGAGTGGATGAAACAAATGGAAGTATAATAGGAGGCAGGGGCTTGACTAGTAGGGGTCCCAACCCTCCCGCTCTGGCGGGGGACCCCAGTTTTTCCAGCCTCTTCCCCCGCTCCCCCCCAAAACAGAAGCGGGGGGAGGGGGGAAATGGCGCCAAGGAGCGCCCTCCGCTCACCATAGCTGCTCCTCCGGAGGAGGGAGGGAGGGAGCAAGGGCCGGGCAGCCGGGGGACAGCCCTGGCCTCTTTGTATTTGGGCGGGTGCCTGCACCAGCCACGGCTCACTCAGTCCCTCGGCTCGCCTGCTGCCTCGCGCCGAAAAGCCCGCTCTCACCCGCTTTCGCACGGGAAGGAAGGATGCAGCCGCTGCGAGCCCTCTCCAGCGGGTCCCCTCTGCTAGTGCTGGCAGCGCTGCTCACGCTCTTGCCGGCGGCTCGGGGCTTGCTGGCTGAATGGCCCCAGCTGGTGTGGAAGGACCCGCTGTTGAGTCGCCGTGGGACATTGACTGCCTCCAGCCCGCCGGTCCAGAGGGCCACCCAGACGGCCGTCAACTTCTTCAACTACCAGCAGGGGTTGCCCAGCGCGCTGCAGGCGCCGGGGCATGTCAAGAAGGCTTCGGTGAAGGTAAGGACGGGCACAAGGCGCGTCCTTTCTGGCTCCAAAGATCCCTTGTTGGGAGAAAAACAACACCGCTAACCCTGAAAGTATATCAGGCCAGGGTAAATGCTTGGCCCGCTCCTTTCTCCGGATTTGACACAGCGACCCTGCAAGGTTGATGGTCTGGCTGAGAGAACCGGACCTGCCCCCAAGGTCTCCCCAGTGAATCAAGTGGTGGTGAGCCAAAGGCTTTGTTAGTGGCAGTAAAAACAGGTTGGAGTCCTTGGTGCCGTTTCCCCCCCTCCCCCCTAGCTCCACCCCAGTGTCTCCTGGCTCCACCCCCAAAGTCCCCAGATATTTCTTGAATTGGACTTGGCAACCCTATTGACTAGAGAGAGGGGGGGGGGCAGCAGCATGAAACTTGCTGGGGGGGCAGTGGGTGTAAGTTGTCAGGAGCAGGGCCTCATGGGCCCCACTGTGGCTACAGGCCTGGTCCTGGGGATCTTCAAGTGAAGCCAAACTTGGGCCTGTCCAGCATTGTGACCTTAATCCACCCCCCCCCCCCCCGCCCCTCGGATGCTCTGCCACTTGCAGGCACTCTGGGGCTCACAGTGTGAGATCCTCTGGTGCACAGACTGGAGTGGAAGAAACGACAGCTCAGTCTGGGGTGCTGCTGCGAGTGGCTGCATCAGAAGAAGGCTTATCAGGGATATTTGAGAGTTTTGCCATCAGGGCTTTTTTTTATCAGGAAGGCAGCCCCGGCTGGCATGGTGTCAGGGGGTGTGGCCTAATAGGCAAATGAGTCCCTGCTGGGCTTTTTCCACAAAAGAAGCCCAGGACGTATGTATCCAAGAAGAAAAGCTTTTCCTGGGATATTATTTGGATTATTATTTTATCAGGTTTAGAAAGGATCTCTCCAAGACAGCTCAGCCCCTCTGCCTCCCAGTGGCCGTGACTTTGTAAAGCCCCTTGGGCAGTCAGGGGGGGGGGGGCATTCGTGCCCTTGCGTGACTCTGGGGATGGGATTTCCGCAGCTTCCCTGAGTGCTGCTTCTTCCATGCACTGAGATATTTTTAGAGTTGCATAAAGAAAGCTTGTTAACATTTATCCTTTTTTTTTTTGGGCTGGCTGGCTGCAATGAAATACTCTTCAGTGCTCTCAGTGCTCTCTCTCTCTCTGAGAATAACAGGAAGCCTCTTGAAAGCTTAACTGATATGGGGCAGGTTGTCAAAAATCACTAGCCAGAGTTTTCATAATTTTCATATGATTTGGCTTCAGCCATTTCAGAAGTTGAAAAATGGGATCAGCAAAATTAATGTTTACTCTACGTTCTATCTTCTATCATTTAAAGTTCATGACACTGTTTTGATCTTATTTCTCTTATTTTCCCCAATTATCTTCCCTAGCAACAAAGTTCAAAAATTTATTGGGGGAAATTAGTTCCATTCAAAAGAGAGCTACAGCTCCCTCCTGCCTGCCCTGTGTCTTGTGCTCTGGCTGAAGGCAAACGGGGCTCCGTGCATTTTGGCCATATCTGTGCATCATGATGGTGCAGAGGAAATCCTGGGTCACAAGAGGGCCGGCTGTGGTGGAGACTTGCCTGGCCACTGAGTGGCAGCAGAGAGATGGAGGGTCTCTCTCAAGCACGGCCTCCTCCCTTTGTGGCAGGGCCTGCTCTTGCGGGGGGGGGCATCATCTCTTATGGGCAGGCAGAGGACTTCAGCTCCACTGGCACCAGATGACCTGAAGTGAAATGAACTTCCAAACTTCTGATTGGATCACCTGGCTTTTTTTGTTATTGAAACTGGCCTTGAATCCCAAGTCAAGCAGCTTTAGTATTGTTTATCATGTATTTAAAGTATTTATTTACAGGTCTCCTCTCTGTGAATAGTGTCCAAAGTCGTATATGTGAAAGCATAAAGCTATGAAATGCTGTATAATATAAAACTCAAAAAAGCAAATCAATGCCAATAAAACAGCAGATCCAGGACAACCTGGAAAGCAAAACAGTCAAATGGCATCTCTGGGTCAGGTCATGCCTGCTTGACTAAACAGTTCCAGTTCCCAGAGAAGAGAGCGACGTCTCCCCCCGCCCCCAAGATGGGCAAGGACAGCACTCATGGCAGTTGATCCTCTCTTTCACCTGTAGCATCTGAGGCTTCCTTTAACTGACCAACAGCGGACATGGAGCCCCAACACAGCATTGCACCTAAAGGAAGGCAAATGTGAGGACTAGACTGAGCAGCAAAATCAGATGCCAAGTTTCTCCTCAGATACGCTTAAGCAACACAATTAGAGCTCCTGATTAGGCCCCGCCAGGGCTTTTTGTTGAGCAGGAACGCGCAAGAACACAGTTCCGGCTGGCTTGGTGTCAGGGGATGTGGCTTAATATGCAAATTGCTGGCCTTTTTCTACAAAAAAGTCCTGTGTTAACCCATGGTGATGTCAGAGGGTGTGGCCTAATATGCAAATGAGTTCCTGCTGGACTTTTTCTACAAAAAGCCCTGGGCTCCGCCCATATTGATCCACCCATTCCTGGGCCAGCTGCCCCTTTCTCCTTCCTGCCCTGCAGGAAAGAACAGGTAAGCACAATGACAGTCACAACAACAACAAAATTGACAATATTCAGAAACCCCCAGGAGAACCTTTGAATCTTCCAGAATCCAGAGCATTCTGTTGCTGATACAAAAGTTGCTGCTCCCTGTTAAAGGAATGCCGGAGGAAAAATCCAATGTGAAATGCTCAAATTAGAATTCATCAAGCAATGCTCAAATTAGAATTCATCAAGTGGCTGGGAGGGGGATTGGAATTGGAGGAATAAATCTCTCTTCCCCCCTCCCCGCCGTTGCCCCTTCCTGGTGCCTGAACTTTTGAGTATAAATGCCTCTGCCAAATGGATGTGCACGATATGCATCTAATAAGGGGAGCTCTAACACACAGAAGTCTATGTTGAAAGAAGTGTTGTTACTTATTTAATCCTGATTTTGTACCTTCCCAAGACCATGCTTACCTTCCCCACCCCTCAGCTCTACTGTGGGGCGAGCAAACAGTTCTGTAGAGCTTCAAAGTGTGTCCATGAAGCTAGTTAACTCTGCAATCAAGCCTTGAACACACGCCAAGGACTGCTCAAGTGCCAGAAGTACATCCAGCCACCGAGATGATGATGTCTGCCCGCCACTGGAAGGAAGCAGCTGACTGCACAGAAACAATCAGAGAAGGAACAGCAATCCCATGCTTAATAATGCAATTTAATCAATTTAATGACCCTCTCTAGTGACTGAGAAGATCTGTTTTGCAGACTGTGCTGCTTTCCCACAGAACACAGATATTTGTTCCTTCTGGCCACCAGCACTCCCAGACCATCCTCCTGCCGCCCAGGGGCTCCTGAACCAGGGCAAAGCTGCTCAGCATCCCAGGCCCAGATCACAATGGGGCATCGGCCACTTTTGGAAAGATTTCCAGGAAGTGCTCAACCATGATTGGAATCTGGGCATAGAAACAGCAACTGAAAATGATCCCTGAGATGCCCTTGGCCAGAGATTGTAGGCGCAGTCCACATTGTTGAACTGTACAGGAAGCCACTAAGCTCTTGTGGAATGTCCCCGCAGCCATCCGCCTCGACCAAAGTGTGGGCTCCCCCCCCCCACTGGGCACCAGCTGTTGAAAATGGTGAGCTGAGAAGCAGGGAAGAGGAGATCGCAATACAAGGACACCAAAGCATTCCTCTGGAACGACAACAGGAAACAGAAATCAGGCACCCTTGAGGGGCTGGGAAATAAAACCCCTTTTCTCCCCTCCTGCATCACCACCTCCTCATGTTTTCTCTGCAGTTTAAGGTTGGAGCTTTTTATCCAGATGGTCAGGAAACAGGAAATATGACCCACCCATCACCCCCTGCAGGGTCTGTCTCAAGGAGCTCCCCTTTATCTCTGCCATCGGAGGAATTGCCTCATCTTCCCAGCCCCACCCTAAAATAGCTCCTCTGTTACTGTCTTCATGTGTGTGGGGGGGGAGGGGGGCTGTACATGCGTTTGTTCAGTAAGAGATTCATGGGCACCCTAGCCTGGAGCTTCCCTTTCAAACTCTTGATGGTTTCAGTGAAGAATCCACAAGGGGCTTGCTATGATTAAAAAAATCTTCAAGGAAATCATACAATGTTTGACAGCAGATCTGCTCAGTTTAAAAAAGTACATTTCTTGCTGAGAACTCAGTCCTCTGACAAAATCACACACGACCCTTGAGTATTTTCACAGAGTGATCCTATGTCACTCCCCTGGTATTAATTTTTGCTTGTCTTTTACATTCAGTTTGGTGTCTTCTGGGTGTATCATTTTCAAAGAGCGCCCAAACTGTTCGTAAATGCTTCCAGCCACAATCAAGAATAACGTGGAAACCCCTATTTATTAACAAGACTTATGATGATATCAGTAAATTTGCTCCGTAGCCCTTAACAGCCTGGATTCACAGCAATAAAGTACAAGAAAAGCCCCAGGGTAGCAGAAGACTTGAATACTTAACACTCTAAAGTATTTGACAACTGTAATAACAAACAATATATAAAGAAACAAGCCCACTCTAACATGGGAAATTCTACTAACAAGTAATACAAGCAGTGGAACACAGTGCAGTAATCAGTACATATGAACATATGAAGCTGCCTTCTATTGAATCAGACCTCCCATCAGAGGAAGGCAGACGCTTGTTTCTTCACTCCTAAAAACGCTAAGTTTTCAATCTTCTAACTTTTATCTTGCCTTGATAGAAGGAATTGTTTTTAAATAGTCTTATCTTATCACCTCACTTTTAATTCTGGTGCAGCTGTTTCGTCTTTCCCAAACTCTGGCTGTTTAATCAGTTAATAAGCTTCTGCTTTCACTTTCTGACTCAGAAACTGCTGCAGCTAATGAACTACAGCTGATGTTTTATAAAGTTTTACAAAGTTTTATGTTGTCCCTCAAAGACAGGGGTTTTTTTTAGAGTCTTTTAATTTGAACTGTGAATCTAACTGAAGGTTGAAATTAAGTCAACTCCTGCAAAACAACATGGCCAAGTGCAGTCGGCTACAGCGTTGGCTCTGACAAATTGGGCTTTTAAAGACATTTCATAATATTCTTAGCAAATGTTGTGGCTTTTATCTGTAAGTTTTAAGATATTAGTTGTTTGGTATTTGTTTTATTTATTTATTTATTATCAGAACAGTGCCAATTGCCATCCAACAGAACCCTCTTAATGGCATCGGGCAAGCGGCCAAGAGAAGTGGAGGAGGAATCTGCTTATTTGCCAGTTTGCAAACAGTTTAGGATAGAGGACTTTTTTACCTTAAACATCAAGTCCAAATCTGCTCTGCTGTCATTTGCTATTAAAACATCGAATTGCTTCTCCCCTCTAGAAGACATGTTAGAGCCAGCAGAAAAGGAGGAACTGACTAATGAACTGACTAATGAGTCTGACCACGAAGATGTCGTAGACTCTTAACTCCAGTCTGGGGTGGAGGCTTTAAAGGTGCAGCAGAGACAGCATGTTAATGAAGAAAGATCCATGTCTTCTGACAAGCTCGCCCCAATTACCCTGATTGCAAGCACAGTGGAATGTATCTTTAAAAAGTTAAAGGGATTAGAAGATCAAATTCTTGACCTTTCTTTGGAAATAAAGAGACTATCAGTATCAATGGATAAAGTTCACTTAGCCCAGCTAGATGATACCTCTATTGGAGCTTTAGCCCTTTAAAGCGGTGTCCATCTGCAACACAGGATGTGGATCCCTGGAGCTCCTTTACGGAGTCTAAGGCCAGCGTGGGCCATAAAAGGAACGTGCAACAATTGGTTCTACAGCTCAATAAGGTATGCATCACAGTTTGTCCTTATGGCAGGAAGACCCCATGCTGGAGAAGTAAACTTTTAGTTAAATCTCATCTCTGTGAACTTCTTCATCTGAACTATCACAAAATTGACTTGATTACCATCGAATCTCTTAATGAGCAGTCTCAAATGCAGAGGATTCTGCTTACCTTTCAATCCCCCAACATTCCTTCACTAATTTTGAGGGGAAAGAATTACTTATGGTCGAAGGGGGTTTTCCCTGTGCGATCCTTTATTAACTCTCAAACTAATGCTCTGCTGCCTAACCTGTCCGCAAGGGACAGTACGCAAAGTAAACCTCATCTTTTGAAGAAGGCATCATCTTCAGCGGCACAATATAAGGCTTCGATGTGTTTTAAGGTATCCCGATCTGGTCAGTCCCAATCAAACCCTGAGCTGGATAATGAGTCATCAGTGCAGTTCTCTATGGATGTGATGCATAGTCCCCTTAATGTCTCAATAGAAGATGACCTTCTGCAGTCATGTGGGAGTCTTCCAGCAAAAGATCAGCAGGCAATTCTCGTAAGACTTGAATGTACTAAGCGGCAATAATACTAATACTAATACTAATATTAATACTAATACTAAGCGGCAATGTTACTAATAATAACAACAAAGAAAAGGCATGCACCTGCCTCACAAAGTGTGCAAAGACTAAAGCTTGCGTGTTGGAACATCAGAACCATGCTTGACACAGTAGACAGTGGTCGCCCTGAATGACGCTCTGCTCTAGTTGCCCACGAACTTCTCAGGTTGAATATCGACATAGCAGCTCTCAGTGAGGTCCGTTTCCCTGAGGAAGGTAGTCTTCAAGAACATGGTGCTGGCTATACCCTCTACTGGTCAGGTAAGTCAAAGGCTGAGAGCCGCCTTTCTGGCGTTGGCTTCATGGTCAGGAACTCCATTGCCTCCAAACTCGAAAACCTGCCAACAGGTCACTCAGATCGCATCATGTCCATGCGCCTCCCACTTCAAAACAAGTGCATGCAACACTCTTCAGTGTGTATGCCCCAACCCTTCAAGCAGATCCTGCAGAAAAGAACAAGTTCTATGCTGATCTACACAACCTCGTACGGAAGACCCCTACAGAGGACAAGGTGATCATCCTTGGCGACTTCAATGCCAGAGTAGGTAAAGACTCGGAAGCCTGGAAAGGAGTACTTGGCAAACACGGCATTGGCAACTGCAATGACAACGGGCGCCTCCTGCTAGAATTCTGCATGGAGCACCAGCTCACCATCACCAACACTATCTTCCAGCAGAAGAACAGTCTGAAGACAACCTGGATGCACCCACGGTCCAAGCACTGGCACCTTATCGACTACATTCTGGTGCGCCAGAGAGACCTTGGAGATGTCTTACACACCCGAGTAATGCCCAGTGCAGAATGTCATACGGATCATCGTCTTGTACGCTGCAATCTCCGTCTTCACTTTAAACCCACACCCAGGAGAGGAGGTATCCCTCGGAGGAAGTTTCAGGTTGGCAGCCTTCAGTCAGCCGAAGTTAAAGCTGCCTTCCAGGCAAAACTCCAGTCAAGAATTGAGGACCCCGGTTGCCCCACAGACCCTTCTCCAGAAGCACTCTGGGAACACCTAAAAACTACCGTCCTGCAGATCTCTGAAGAAGTCCTCGGGTTCTCCACAAGGAAGAACAAGGACTGGTTTGATGAGAACAATCAAGAGATCCAAGATTTACTGGCGAAAAAGAGATCTGCCTACCAAGCACATCTTGCTCAGCCCTCCTGTCCTGGGAAAAAAGCAACCTTTCGCGCGGTATGTAGCAACCTCCAGTGCAAGCTTCGAGACATTCAGAACGAGTGGTGGACCAAGCTTGCTGAGAGAACCCAGCTGTGTGCAGACACTGATGATTTAAGAGGGTTCTATGAAGCCCTGAAGGCAGTATATGGTCCATCATATCAGACTCAGAGTCCCTTGCGTAGTGCAGACGGCCAAGTGCTCCTCACAGACAAGGCATCCATATTGAACCAGTGGTCGGAGTATTTTCAGGTTCTCTTCAGTGCCAACCGCGTAGTTCAAGATTCAGCAATTCACCTCACCCCACTTCAACCAGTGAAAACAGAGTTGGATGAGATCCCCACTCTAGAAGAGACTGTTAAAGCCATCAAGCAACTGAAAAGTGGCAAGGCAGCAGGAGTTGATGGAATTCCACCAGAGATCTGGAAGCATGGGGGCACAGTACTACATAGCTCACTTCACAAAGTACTTGTCACCTGCTGGGAACAAGGCAAATTACCACAGGACTTTCGCGATGCAATCATCATCACCCTATACAAGAACAAAGGGGAAAAGTCAGACTGCTCCAACTACCGGGGGATAACCCTGCTCTCCATCGCAGGCAAAATCCTTGCCAGAATACTCCTGAACAGACTGGTGCCCGCCATTGCAGAAGAACTCCTCCCAGAGAGCCAGTGCGGCTTCAAAGCTAACAGGAGCACCACCGACATGGTATTTGTTCTCAGGCAGCTCCAAGAGAAATGCAGGGAACAGAACAAGGCTCTGTATGTGACTTTTGTCGACCTTACCAAAGCTTTCGATACCGTTAGCAGGAAAGGCCTGTGGCAAATCATGGAACGTTTAGGATGTCCCCCAAGGTTCCTCAGCATGATCATCCAGCTACACGAAGACCAGCGAGGCCAAGTCAGACACTGCAAAGACCTCTCAGAGACCTTCCCAATAGGCACAGGTGTAAAGCAAGGCTGCGTTCTTGCGCCAACTCTCTTTACGATCTTCTTTAGCATGATGCTTCAAAGAGCCGCAGTAGATCTAGATGATGACGATGGTGTCTACATCCGCTATCGCACCGATGGCAGCCTGTTCAACCTGAGGCGACTAAAGGCCCACTCCAAGACAATGGAAAAACTCATCCGAGAGCTACTGTTTGCTGATGATGCTGCACTCGTCTCCCACTCGGTATCAGCTCTGCAGCATATGACGTCCTGCTTTGCAGAGGCTGCCAAGCTATTCGGCCTAGAAGTTAGTCTGAAGAAGACAGAAGTTCTCCACCAGCCTGCACCCCAGGAAGATTATCACCCTCCCTGCATCACTGTGGGTGAATCAGTTCTGAAGTCAGTCCAGCAGTTCAGCTACCTGGGGTGCATCATCTCCTCAGATGCTAAGATCGACAAGGAGATCGACAACAGGCTGGCAAAGGCAAACCGTGCCTTTGGCCGACTGCACAAAAGAGTGTGGAGCAACAAGCATCTGAAAAAAGGCACAAAGATCAATGTTTACAAAGCGGTTGTGATGACAACCCTCATCTACGGCTCCGAATCGTGGGTTTTATACAGTCATCACCTGCGACTCCTTGAGCGCTTTCATCAGCGCTGCCTTCGCACCATCCTCAACATCCACTGGAGTGACTTTGTGACCAACACTGAAGTTCTCAAGCGGGCGGAGGTTACCAGCATCGAGGCACTGCTGTTGAAGACGCAGCTGCGCTGGGCAGGGCATATTTCTTAGCATCTGAGGAGATGATGCACCCCAGGTAGCTGAACTGCTGCACTGTCTTCAAAACTGATTCACCCACAGTGATGCAAGGAGGGTGATAATCTTCCTGGGGTGCAGGCTGGTGGAGAACTTCTATCTTCTTCAGACTAACTTCTAGGCCGAATAGCTTGGCAGCCTCTGCAAAGCAGGATGTCATATGCTGCAGAGCTGATACTGAGTGGGAGACAAGTGCAGCATCATCAGCAAACAGTAGCTCTCGGATAAGTTTTTCCATTGTCTTGGAGTGGGCCTTTATTCGCCTCAGGTAATTGTAATTTTAATACTGTAATTGTAATTTACTCTCTATCAATTATGCCAAATCTAAAGTAGTTGTCTTTTCAAATTGCTGGCGCCCACAGAGATGGTTTATTGGCAACTCAACAATTGAGCAAACAAAATTTTTTAAATACTTGGGGATCACTTTTAATCACAAATTAAGGTGGGTTTCACATTGTAACAACACCGTCAACTTGACTTAATGTTCGGCTGTTCAAATTAAACAGTTTTTCTTTGTGAGGGGCAACCAGTTAGTTCCAGCAGCAATTAAGGTGTTCAAAGCCAAAACACTAGCCCAGATTCTCTATGGTATCCCTATATGTATCTCAGCATTTACCAGGAAAGTGGAGGGCATTCAAGCCTCATTCTTTAGAAAAATTCTTGGTATGCCAAAATGTGTGTCCTACTTTGCTCTCTGCTCTGAAGTGGGTCAGTCTTTGGTGGAGACAAAAGCCTGGATTGCAGTGTTTAAATTCTGGCTCATAATTCACTTTAGAACAGATCCTAACAGCCTTCTTGATTGTATGAAAAGAGACCCATATATTTCATCCTGGACAGCAGTGCTTATGTCCAAACTTAACCAGTTGGGGATAGAGGTTGATGATTTTTTTTATTTCTGATGAGTCATATATCTTCAGATATATTAAATTGAGACTGTGAGAGTTGGAGGAAATGAAACTATGGCCAACAGACCCTTATATTTGCTCCCCAGCTTTCTTAGGTCTTTATGCTTTCTGAGGCAAAATGCCCCATTATCTATCAGACTTAACCATTCCAAGTTATCGCAGGGCATTTATGTTGGCTAGACTAAATGCGTTTCCCTCCAAAGTTTTACATGGGAGATATCATCGAGTCCCTTTAGGCGACAGACTCTGTTCCTGTGGAGCGAATATTCCCAACTCAATTCAGCATATATTGCTTGATTGTTCCTTTTATCATAATCTCCGTAAAAATTTATTTTGTAAGCTTTCTTTCTCCCCAGATTTGTCTCTTATGCCACCCTGTTATTATTTATTGAATGATACTGAGGGGGAGGTTAGCGAGGCTGTGGCAAAATATTTGGCTGACATCCTTAAATTTAAATCTGACCATGTATGAATGCATCTGTAAGCTCGGTTTCATTTTGATTTTATCTCCAATGTTTAAATTTTTATATTCTGTGTATTTTTATTTGCAACTGTTATGCCATTAAAGGTTTTGTGTGGTATGGTATGGTAATCAGACCTCCCTGGGTCCATCAAAGTCAGTCTTGTCTACTCAGGCAGTGGCTCTCCAGGGTCTCAAGCTGAGGTTTTTCACACCTACTTAGAATCATAGAATCATAGAGTTGGAAGGGCCTCTAGGGTCATCTAGTCCAACCCCCTGCACAATGCAGGAAACTCATAAGCACCTCCCCCAAAATTCATAGGATCTGTCGGCCATTGCTGCCGGCCATCTAGCCTCTGTTTGAAAACCTCCAAGGAAGGAGAGCCCACCACCTCCCAAGGAAGTCTGTTCCACTGAGGTATCACTCTAACGGTCAGGAAGTTCTTCCTAATATTGAGCCAGAAACTCTTCTGATTTAATTTCAACCCATTGGTTCTTGTCCTACCTTCCGGGGCCACAGAAAACAATTCCACACCATCCTCTATATGACAGCCCTTCAAGTACTTGAAGATGGTGATCATATCACCTCTCAGCTGCCTCCTCTCCAGGCTAAACATCCCCAGCTCCTTCAACCTTTCCTCATAGGACTTGGGCTCCAGACCCCTCACCACCTTCGTTGCCCTCCTCTGGACCCGTTTCAGCTTGTCTATATCCTTCTTAAAATGTGGTGCCCAAAACTGAACACAATACTCCAGGTGAGATCTTTCCAGAGCAGAATAAAGCGATACCATCACATCACGTGATCTGGACACTATATTTCTGTTGATACAGCCCAAAATTGCATTTGCCTTTTTAGCCACCGAATCACACTGTTGACTCATGTTCAGCATATGATCCACTAAGATCCCTAGATCCTTTTCGCACATACTACTGCAAAGACAAGTCTCCCCCATTCTATAACCATGCATTGGATTTTTCCTACCTAAATGCAGAACTTTACATTTACCTGGGTGAGGGACGGGGAGACAGTAGCTCTCTCCCAGATGTCCCCCCCGGGATACTCGGTCTTTCACCAATCACAGATTAGCAGACAAGGGGGAGGGGTAGCGTTACTCATACGAGAGGATTACTCCTTTCGGGCTCTCCTGGACCCAAAGATTGATGGGATTGAATGCGCCGGTCTGGCGTGGGATGTTGGAGAGGGGTTGGCAGTTTGGCTGGTGTACCGTCCGCCTAACACACCAGCTAACGCCATACCATCACTATTGGAGGCAGTGGTGGGCTGGGCGTTGGAGCACCCGAGGTTTATGGTCCTGGGTGACTTCAACGTCCACGCCGATGACACGGCCTCCACTCAGGCGATGGACCTAGTGTCGTCCATGGTGACACTGGGACTCTCTCAATTTGTCACGACTCCCACGCATCAGGCCGGGCACACATTAGACCTGATCTTTGCATCCGGGATTCTGGTGAACGATATCACCGTAGAAGCGGTACCATGGTTGGATCACCTAGCCCTTAAGGCCCGTATGGGGACGCTGCCCCAACCCTGTATGGGCGGAGAGCCTATTTTGGCTCACCCTCAGGGCCTGATGGACCCGGAACGGTTCCAAACGGCCCTGAGGGATCCCTGGCCCACTGGCAATTCCCTCGATGACCTGGTGGAAATCTGGCAGGGCCAGTTGTCCAGGGCTATCGACGAAATTGCACCCCGGCATCCTCTACGCCCTCGTACGAAGCTGGCTCCATGGTATAACTTGGAGCTGCGCCAGCTGAAACAAGGGCTCAGACAACTAGAGAGGCAGTGGAGGCATACTCGGGACGAAGCAACGAGAACATCCTACAGAACGTTTATGAAGTCTTATGAGATGGCAGTCAAGGCTGCAAAGAAAGATTACTTTGCAACCAAGATTGCATCTGCAAACTCGCGCCCAGCACAATTATTTAGAATAATTGGGGATCTTACAACGTTGCCACAAGGCAAACCAAATGTTAGAGAATTAGAAATAGGCTGTGAGGCATTTGCTAGATATTTTGCAGATAAAATCTCGTTGCTCCGCCAAGACCTGCCTACCACTTTGGATACAGTGAGTGAAATTGAGGCTCCGTGCCTGTCTTCGGGTTTAGTGCTGGACCACTTCGACCCGCTCAGCCTGGAGGAAGTCGACAGAATCCTCTCTGCTGCTCGCCCGACAACATGCAATCTGGACCCTTGCCCCTCTTGGCTGATTAAATCTTGCCAGGGGGAGCTTAGATGTCCTTTACGGGACATCATAAACAGGTCCCTCCTAGAGGGGCATTTCCCAACACCTCTGAAAGAGGCCTTGGTCCGCCCTCTCTTGAAAAAAGCTACAGCAGACCCGGCCGAATTGGCGAACTACCGTCCGGTGTCTAATTTACCGTTTTTAGGTAAAATTATTGAGAGGGCCGTGGCGTTGCAGCTACAGAGGTTTCTGGATGACGCTTCTATCCTAGACCCATGTCAGTCTGGCTTCCGGCCGGGCCATGGGACGGAGACGGTGTTGGTCGCCTTGGTAGATGACCCCCAACGGCAACTGGATCGAGGCAGTGTTGCGGTGCTGATGCTGTTAGACCTGTCGGCTGCATTTGATACAGTCGACCATCGGCTACTGACGTGTCACCTCGCCGATATTGGGGTTGAGGGGTCGGCCTTGCAATGGCTTTCCTCCTTTCTCCTGGGTCGGGGACAGAGGGTGGCTATTGGGGATGAGGGGTCCCGGAGGCGCACACTGGATTGTGGGGTGCCTCAGGGAGCAGTGCTCTCCCCGATGTTGTTCAACATCTATATGCGCCCCCTTGCCCAGATTGCCCGGCGGTTTGGGCTGGGTTGCCATCAATATGCAGATGACACCCAGCTCTATCTACTAATGGACAGCTGGCCTGACCCCACCCCAGGGAATCTCGACCGGGCCTTACAGGCTGTTGCGACATGGCTCAGGCTGAGTGGGCTGAAGCTGAACCCAGCGAAGACAGAGGTCCTTTGCATGGGTCGCGGCGCTCTGGGAAGGAAAATAGCTCTCCCGGCCTTCGATGGTGTGCTATTGAAAGCAGCGCACCAGGTAAAGAGCCTGGGTGTTTTACTGGAGCCTTCATTATCGATGGAGGCCCAGATAGCAGCCACCGCCAAGTCAGCATTCTTCCATCTGAAGCGGGCAAGGCAGTTGGCCCCTTTCCTTGAACGCCGGGACCTCGCAACAGTGATCCACGCAATGGTCACCTCAAGATTAGACTACTGTAACGCCCTCTACTTGGGGCTACCTCTGTGCCGAACTCGGAGACTGCAGCTAGTGCAGAACGCAGCGGCCAGGCTGTTGTTGGGACTCCCAAAACGGGAACATATATGGCCGGGGCTACGTGAACTGCACTGGCTGCCGATTATATACCGGGTCCAGTACAAAGTGTTGGTCATTACCTTTAAAGCCTTATATGGCCGAGGACCTGCCTACCTGAGGGACCGTCTTTCCCCATAAGAACCCCAGAGAGCACTGAGGTCAACCGGGAAAAACCTAATGACCATCCCTGGGCCGAAGGAGATTAAATATCAGAATACTAGAGCACGGGCATTTTCAATCGCGGTCCCTACCCTATGGAATCGACTCCCCGAGGAGGTGCGGGCCCTGCGGAACCTTGATCAGTTCCGCAGGGCCTGCAAGACCACCCTTTTTAAACGTGCACACTTGGACTGCTAAGAAGATCGGTAATTAAAGATCCGCCAACGTGGTTTGAAGACCTATACTGCTGAATAACTGTACTTATTGGATTGGTTTAATGTTATCAAGTTTAATGCTTTAATGTTTTATATTGTTAAATCTAAGGTTTTTATCTACTACTGTATGTTTTTATAAAATGTTGTTAGCCGCCCTGAGCCTGTCGAGGTGGGGAGGGCGGGATATAAATAAAATTTATTATATTATTATTATTATTATTATTATTATTATTATTATTATTATTATTATTATTATTATTATTATTATTATTATTATTATTATTATTATTATTACCCCATGTTAAAATTCATTTTATTGGTTTTAGCCCAGTTTTCCAGCCTGTCAAGGTCATTCTGTATCCTGTTTCTGTCTTCTTCTGTGTTTGCAACGGCTCCCAATTTAGAATCATCTGCAATTTTTATAAGCATTCCCGCTATTCCTTCATCCAAATCATTGATAAAGATGTTGAACAAGACAGGTCCCAGGACAGATCCTTGAGGCACTCCACTTGTCACTTCTCTCCAAGAGGATGAGGAACCATTCACAAGCAGTCTTTGGGTGCGATCTGTCAACCAGTTACAGATCCACCTAACAGTAACAGGATCCAAACCACATTTTACCAACTTGTCAACAAGGATAGTATGTGGAACCTTATCAAAAGCCTTACTGAAATCAAGATAAACAATGTCTACAGCATTCCCCTGATTCAACAAGCTTGCCTGGACCCTTCTTAGTTGGAGATGCCGGGGATTGAACCTGGGACCTTGTCAGAACTTGTAACTTTTCCTTTCTCTGCCTTGACCAAACCGACTCCATGCTGTAACCTAATACTAACGTAGAGTGCCTAGCCTCAGTAATTAACCCTGCCCTCTTAGCTATGCCAAATATTTAGGGCAGCAGAGCGGACGACAGATAGTCTCTGCTTAACATCCACAGGTGCCCTTTGAAGACAGGCCGTTTGGCCTTCACCACAGGGGAGCATCCTCCCTTCTGATAACGAATGCTGGGAAAAGAGACACTTGTCTGTGACCGTGTGAATGATAGCTTTATTGTGCGTTGCTGATGGCATAAAATGTAACCAACTGCCAAGAATTGGCATTACTGTTATCTCGTTGCTCTAGCACTGTAGTTCTTCAATAAAGATCCTAACTTTGTAACAAGTCTTGGAATCGTCTGAAGTTCGTCCCAGTTCTGACATTATAAAAGTAATCTTTTATTTGGGACTTATCTGGACTGGCAACCTGGCCCGATGGCGGCAAAGGCTCCAGACAACGGAGAGCCCAGCATCCCACCCGACGAAGAACCTCTCGACCCGAAGGTGACGGGGGCGAGACGCAAACTCAAAGTCCCCGCACCCTTCTCCGTCGACGCCTTCCCCCCGCGAACCTGGAGCCCGAGGAAGTCCACGGCAGCTATGGACGCCGCGGAGCAGCGATACCGGGTCCTTGCCACAGGCGGAGGGGAAGGAGAGGAGGAAGAGGCCAGAGACGAGGGACTTGGCACCTACGGCAGTGGGGACCCGATCCGAACGCTACGCAACGAACTGTGCGATTGGGTGAAGGAGATCCACGACGAGGTCCACGCGTCCCGGGCGCTGATGGCCGAGGAGATGCAGCAGAACCTAGGAGCGATTCGCGACCAGATACGCACGCTCCAGGGCGCCACGCCAGTGGCCCCGATTCCGGGGGGGTGGTCCCGCGGGGCCACCGCCGGCCGCTCCTCCGGCTCCGCCACCGGGCGGGCCCGCACCGCCCGTGGCTCCAGCGGCTCCGGCCGTACCGGCAGCACCGGCGCCCCCCGCACCCACCGCCCCGGCGGTTCCGGCCGCCCCGGCGGCCCCGGCTCCCGTCGCCCCGGTGATACCGGCCCCTGCCGCCCCAGCCGGGGGAGATGGCGGGGGGGCCAGAGAACTAAAGATTACGTTCGACGGAGACGGGGACGAAGTCGAGTACTTCACCATCCAGTGCAACATGTTTTTTACGCACTGGGGAGCGGGTTACCCCACGGAGGCGAGCCGAGTCGACCACATCGCCTCCAAGTTACGGGGGCCGGCTCGGAAATGGTACGTGGGGCTCTACACGGGAAGGAAGCCCGAGCTGGCCACGGTGGCCGACTTCCTGCAGGCGATGCTCCGCCAGTACGGAGACCCCCTGAGGGAGGAAAAAGCCATCGAGGCGCTACAAAGGATCGAGCAAGGGAACCGCACAACGTGCGAGTACGCCACCGAATTCATGGGCCACTGCGCGGCGGCCAGGGGCTGGAATGAAGTGATGAAGTACACTGCGTTCAAGAATGGACTGAACGCGAACATCCTTGACCGGTGTTACCACCAAGGGAGACCCGATACCTTGGGGGGGTGGATTCAGCTGGCGGGGGAGGTGGAGACCGACCTCCAACATGTTGGGATGCGGCGCCAGCAGCAAGGCAAGAAGGGGGGGAAGCAGAGTCCCGCATCCAGTAAACCCGAAGGGAAGCGGGCCCCCGCAACCTCGACTCCCACAACCGCGGCCCGGAAGTGCTTCAGATGCGGGGACCCGAATCACCTAGCCGCCAACTGCCCGGTGAAGGCGACGCCGACCCCTACTCAACCCAAGCCGGCGCCCACCGCGCAGAAGAAGAAAGGCAGCCGCTCCAAGGAGCCCAGTCGGGGCGCCGTCGCCACCTCCTTGGTGATTGACGAGGATGTTACCACCATAGAGGAGTCCAGCGAGGAATCCTGGGACCAGGAGTCGGCGGGGAACGACAGTGACCTGCTTTAATCGGTGCTGCAAAGCAGGTCCGGGAAACGCCGGCACTACTGACGCCTTCTTCGCAAAGATCCTGGAGCTACGTCCTTCCATCCTCGCCCTCCGGAGCCGCCTCTGACCTTAGTGAAGGGTCAGAGTCACCATGAGGTACAGGAGATTTTAGATTCCAAAATCCAACGGGGTGTGTTGTACTAACTCATCAGGTGGAAATACTTCCCCCCGAGTTGTGATGAGTGGGTAAAGGCTAGTGATGTATCCGCTCCCCAACTGCTCAAAAGGTTTCACCTACTGTACCCACACAAGCCCAAGGCGAAGAGCTAAGGGGGGGCAGTATGTCAGAACTTGTAACTTTTCCTCTATCTGCCTTGACCAAACCGACTCCATGCTGTAACCTAATATTAACGTAGAGTGCCTAGCCTCAGTAATTAACCCTGCCCTCTTAGCTATGCCAAATATTTAGGGCAGCAGAGCGGGCGACAGATAGTCTCTTCTTAACATCCACAGGTGCCCTTTGAAGACAGGCCGTTTGGCCTTCACCACAGGGGAGCATCCTCCCTTCTGATAATGAATGCTGGGAAAAGAGACACTTGTCTGTGACCGTGTGAATGATAGCTTTATTGTGCGTTGCTGATGGCATAAAATGTAACCAACTGCCAAGAATTGGCATTACTGTTATCTCGTTGCTCTAGCACTGTAGTTCTTCAATAAAGATCCTAACTTTGTAACAAGTCTTGGAATCGTCTGAAGTTCGTCCCAGTTCTGACAGACCTTCTGCTTACCAAGCAGATGCTCTACCACTAAGTCACCGTTCCTTCCCATGCACAAATGCAGGTTGCTCTTGACAAACAAATAAATACAAGCCAGTCCAAAAATGTGGCTCAGCCAACAGTATTCTTCTCTGGCCACTTCAGACTGTTGTTCCACATTTAGTGAGAGAGGTTTCTGAAGATGCAAAGGAATCAAATCTTGTACACAGCTGCGATTAGACAAGCTATATACATTTATTTTCAACTATAATACAGACTAGCAAAATGCTCTGCACACAATCCACCATCCAACCTCCAACAAGTAGCAGAGTACTACTGTACATTTATACATGTCCTCCAGGCAAGTGACCAATCAGGTTTAGTGCTAAGTCATGGTGACATCACTCTGGCTGATGCAATCTGGCCGTGTTCCAGATGCCCCTGTCAGCCAGATCATCTAATGTCAATTAGATCCTTTGCTGTCAGCAGTGGTCTGCCACCTGCATATATACTAACACCTCTCCTCAGGTGCAGATCACTAGTTTCAGCATATTCCTAAGTGTTACAAACTTTTCCACAGTGACATTTTTAGTGAACACGTCAGCAACATTATATTCATATTTACAATGTGTCAACGTCACCAGTTCTTTATTTACTGCCTCTCTGACATTCTGATAACGTATGTTGATATGCTTACTTCTGCATTTTATTCCTTTTGCCATTGCTAAATGTTGAGCTGCTGTGCTATTGCAATGCATTTCTACAGGTGGATCTGGTAACTTCACATCTTTCATTAGTTGAGTTAACCATTCTACATTTGTAGCGTTGTGGTTCTGTTGCGTGTACATCTATAGCTGTGTCAAACCCATACCTCTTCGGAGGTACTCCCTTATTTATTCTGGTTGACACTCTGATTTCAGGCTGAGTGCTCTGTGAACCATCACATTCATGTTTTACATCCTCCGAACTGTCAGAGCTTTGAGCTCTCTGCAGCACCTCTGTTTACGAAGTCTCTTGTTTAATATTCATATGCCCCTCCTCACTCAGTTGAGACACCGGTAACTCTACACCACTTGGCAATTCATTTACATGTACCCTGCTCCAACTTTCGTCTTCATAGAATGAGGCAGACCTGCTAAATTGCAGCATATTATGCTCATCTGCGAATCTGTAAGCCTTCGTTCCGCTCTGGTATCCCAAAAATAGCAATTTCCTTGCTCTGGCACCCCCTTTTTGTCTTTTATCTAAGGGTACATTGACCCAAGCCTTGGAAATCTAAGCATGGTTTCTTTCCATACAGCACGCTGTATGGAATGTCATTTATTGCTTGAGTCCATAACCTGTTTATTATAAAGCACGCTGTCTTTAGTGCTTCTCCCCAGTATGTTATTTTTAGCTCACTATCCTTCAACATAGCGTGAAGCATTGTCTGAAGTACTCCCCCTTTTCTCTCTGCCACCCCATTTTTTGCCGGGGCAGAAGCATTAGCAATTCTGTGATGTATTCCCTGATCTCTGAGCCAGGAGGCAAATTGTTTTCCTACGACCTCTCCTCCCATATCCGTCTGCAAAGCACTTATCTTGCAATTTAACTGCCTTTGCACACGATTAGCCCAGTATCTGAATGTTGAACACACGTCTGACTTTTGTTTCATGGCATACATCCATGTAAAATGACTGTGATCATCAACCAAGATTAAAGCATATTTGTTTTTAGATACACTAGGGGCATATGGACTGATCATGTCGGCATGAATTAGCTGTAGGGGGCCTCTCAGAGACTCTGTTGCTTACTTTGGCCACCGGGTAGGCCTTAGATTTTGTCTGCTTACACACATTACACTGCAGGACTCAACCTTTGCACCTTGTAGAATGGCAAGGGTCTTATTAATAGTGTTGTAACGTGCATGCCCCAGCCTTCTATTCAACCTATGAATACATTTATGATGAGGCTGCTTGTTACATACAGCTTGTGCTTTCACTTCTTTCTGATCCAGCACGTACACATTGTCTCTCAATACACCTCTGGCCAATAGTTTACATACCTTAAATATTTTACAGTTACTTACATCAAAGGATACAGTAAAGCCTGCCTTTGCCAATGTTGAGACACGTAGTAGGCTTGTCTCTAGGCTTGGTACACAAAGCACGTTCACAAATTTGTGCTTTAGTTCAGGAAAGTACACCGTTCCTTGGCAGAGGACCTCAGCCTTTCTGCCATCAGCTAGACTCACAAACCAAAGACTTGCAGGCTCAGTGTCCTCTAGCAGTCTCTCCTCACAGCAGAACATCTGGGTGGCCCTGGAGTCAATAATCCATGGTGTTCTCTGCAGACCCGAGTCAGTCCTCACCAGTGTTGCTTGCTGGTTCTGTGAAGACTTCTGTCAGCGCAGGGTTCATCGAATCCTCAAAATAATAGAACTCTTTCTTTTGAAATAAGTTTTTTTTAATTGAGTATACAATGTTACTACTGCAGAAGGTCTTTGAGAGTGATAACATACATTGAAAAGGTACTAGCATATATGGGGGCACATCAAAGACAGGGGCCTCTAAATCATTCTCAAAACAAAGTTATTTTCACTTTCTAAGGTGTTTGATTCACACGCTGGCTATCTCCCTTCCTGGGCCATCCATCCTCCCCCTTTCGGCTGATGTCCTTGCAGCGGCTGGGAAGCGGCGGCGCCTCCCTCTGGTCTTTTCGCCGTTTATGGCCTCTGGAGCCCTGCTCTTCCTTCCCCCCCGTTTGGCATACCTAGCATTCTATCAAAGGGCCCTAGGGTCAGTTCTAAGCAAATAAACAATATAGGCAATGTGGTTAGGATCAATAGGATGCAATTGAACACAAGCTGACAACTTCTGCCTGTCTTTCTGTAGTTCAGGGCAATTCCTTCTCAGATGTTTTTTGCTGCCGCAAAAGAAACATTTTTTCTTTACTTGCAACACTCTCTCCTTCGGTGACTGCTGCCAGCTTGAGGCACCTCCCTCACTTTCAGGCTCTTGCTTCTGCTGGCTTTGACGAGCGTGGGCTGCCTGCTCGCTGCACTCTTGCTGCCTTTGGTCTTCTGCTAGGTGCTTCCCAGTTATGTAGTTTAAAGTAAGTTTATCAGCGTCCTGGCCCTTGAATGCCATCAACAACATATCAAATCTTTCATGCAGAGAGCTCAGGATTATATACACTTTATCTTCTTCCGGAAGTGTTTTACCTCGCTGTTCTAGCTCTTGGAAGCATGCAGATAAGCTGTTGAGATGGTCTCTCACCGTCTCCCTCGCCAGCATTCTCTTCCAATACAGTTTTCTCATCAGTGCTATCAGCAAGCCAGCTGTTGTTTGCACATAGACGGCCTTGAGTGCATCCCATGCTTCCTTCGTCTGCTGTTTTCCTCCGATGTGCACCAACTGATCATCTGATATACTTAGTGTTATGGTTGTGAGAGCTTTCTGGTCCCGGACGACATCGTCAGGTGTGGGGTCTGCAGGATGAGCTGATAGTTCCACAGCCCTTCCCGCTTAAGAAAATGTTCTATACGCAATGCCCAAACGTTGTAGTTAGTAGGAGTCAGCTTATCTATCAGCACCGTAGCCGCCGCTGTAGCCATCCTGCTCAGCACCTGCTTCTCTGCTACTGCTGTTCTCCTTCACTGAGACAGCTTTCTCCTCACTTCAGAAACACTTCTGTGTCTTTCTCCAACACACACCTCTTCTATTCATGGCACACTGGCGCAGCGGAAGTGTGCTGGGTCCATAACCCTGTTGTTGTTCCGCGTTTAGTGAGAGAGGTTTCTGAAGACGCAAAGGAATCAAGTCTTGTACACAGCTGCAATTAGCTATATACATTTATTTACAACTATAATACAGACTAGCAAAATGCTCCACACACAATCCACCATCTAACCTCCAACAAGTAGCAGAGTACTACTGTACATTTATACATGTCCTCCAGGCAAGTGACCAATCAGGTTTAGTGCTGAGTCATGGTGACATCACTCTGGCTGATGCAATCTGGCCGTGTTCCAGATGCCCCTGTCAGCCAGATCATCTAATGTCAATTAGATCCTTTGCTGTCAGCAGTGGTCTGCCACCTGCACATATACTAACACAGTCTTGTACACCTTAAAGAAGCAAAGCTGGAGTGATGATCGATAAAATCCGGTTTTGGGTAGCCTTCAGCTTGCATAAAGCTCACAGCAATGTCCCCATGCCTGAAATACATTCCAAAAGGGGGGCGGGATATATATTCTAGCTGTTGGGACTTCTATCCCTTTCCTTTGAATTGAAATATGATCCTTCTACTCCTAAACTCAGCGTTCTAGGAGTTGAAGGATCATATTTCAGTTCAAAGGAAGGCTGTAACAGAACAGCTGTTTAAAAAAGCAGATAGCACCAAAACCTGATCTTCAAGTTAATTGGACAATGGGGGTTGATTTTATGGACCCTAGATTGAATGTGTCCTCAACGATCTGCCCTGCGTCCCTCATTTCCTATGGGGAAAATACCATTTTTCTTCCAAGTCACCTCAGTCAAATCCTTTGCCCCCTTGCCCTTCAGACCTGGGCTGGCCCTAGACTCTCTGGCCCCCTAGGCAAGGCTAACTTCTGGCACCTCCCCCACACACACACTGGTAAATCACTAAGTCACATGGGGATGCCCAATTCAGTGTCCCAGAAGGCTGGTGCCCTAGGCGACTGCCTAGTTTGCCTAGTGGCAGGGCCAGCCCTGTTCCAGACTGGAAGAAATCAAGTACTCCGTCTCGACTAAAGATGCCCCAATTTTTCAAATATTTCACCAAGGGATCCCACTCCAGAGACCCCTAGTGCAAGCTTCTGAGTTCTCCAGAACTGTTCACGGGGCTGCATATTTGCTATTCCCAAAGGGACGTGGGGGGGGGGGGGAGATGTTTCTGACCATGCAAGAGAAGGTCACAAGATCATAGCCTGAAGTCTCCGTCTCTTGTTTGGAGAGAGGAATTAGCAACAAACCTCCAACCTGATGAAGAGTTCTGGGGAATTCCCTCCCCTCTGGCTCCTCAGCTGCCAGCTGTCCTCAGCCCTCCCAGGGATTGGATGGAGAGGCATTTTCTCCCCTCCCTTCTGTTTTCTAGGAAACACAAACAAACAAACCAAAGCAGCAAAGGAAAGGCACAACGTTCCAGAAACAACCCAAAAGTTTTGGGAATGAATTTTGGGATTCTGAAAATTTCTGGATGTACTTCAGCTTAGATAGCCCTGAGCTGAAATGAAACAGGGAATGTCAGGTACAATTTCAGGTACAAATAGGGAAATTCAGGTACAAGATCTGAATGAGCACTCATCTCACTCTGCCTCAAAAATTCTAATTTTCCCCGTGCTTGGATAGTTCTGTTCACAGCACACCCAGCTACGGTTGCCAAATCCAATTAAAGAAATATCTGGGGACTAGGAGAGCCAGTTTGGTGTAGTGGTTAAGTGTGCGGACTCTTATCTGGGAGAACCAGGTTTGATTCCCCACTCCTCCACTTGCACCTGCTGGCATGGCCTTGGGTCAGCCATAGCTCTGGCAGAGGTTGTCCTTGAAAGGGCAGCTGCTGTGAGAGCCCTCTGAGCTCCACCCACCTCACAGGGTGTCTGTTGTCGCGGGTGAAGGGAAAGGAGATTGTGAGCTGCTCTGAGACTCTTTGGAGTGGAGGGCGGGATACAAATCCAATATCTTCTTTGGCGGTGAAGCCAGGAGCAGGGTTGTGACAAGCATAATTGAACTCCAAAGAGAGTTGTGGCCATCAGATTTAAAGGAACTGCACATCTTTTAAATGCCTTATCTCCATTGGAAATAATGAAGGATAGGGGCACCTTCTTTGGGGGCACATAGAATTGGACCCCCTGGCCCAATCTTTTTGAAACTTGGAGGGTATTTTGGGGAGACGCACTGGATGTTTTGGTGCCTCTACCTCAAAAAACAGCCCCCTAGAGCCCCAGATACCCATGAATCAATTCTCCATTATACCCTATGGGAATCAGTCTCCATTGGGAACAATGGAGTGCCCAGCAGACGGTTCCCTCCTCCCCACTTTCTGATGACCCTAAAGTCTTCAAACCAGGGGATCCCCTGCCCCCACCTGGGGATTGGCAACCCTATCCAGTACAAAGGGTTTTCTTTGTCAAAGAGGTAGATCTTCCTTCACAGCAGGGCTTTTTTTTTGTAGCAGGAACTCCTTTGCATATTAGACCACATATCCCCGATGTAGCCAGTCCTCCTGGAGCTTACAGCATGCCCTTTACTAAGAGCTCTATCAACTCCAGGAGGATTGGCTACATCAGGGGTGTGTGGAGCTTCTGCTTCATGGTACAAACTGATTCCTGCTTTCCCTCAAACCTGCACTTTGGTGGTGGACGGTGATGTTCTGGCAAATGAGAAGATGATCCTGGGACCAACCTCCAGCTGTATCAGAGCCTCATTCATCACAGTCAGCAGCACCAACTGCATTCTGGACTTTCCTGGGAGCTGCAGAACCAGCACTGCTCTTCTTTTCTTGCAAACTGGCAGATCAGAACTGGACTCCACAGACTCTGGAAGCAAGGCCAGCAGAATCTGACCTAACAATGCATTGGACACCATTCCAGGAGGGGACATTTTATTGCAGGCGACTTGATCCCCATTGGCCTGACTGCTGTATTCCTCTTCCTTCCTTCTATGCAGTGTTATCAATGTCTCACTTTCTGGAAGAGTTAATTAATCAAACAATATTGAAATAAATCTTCCCCTTTTCTATTAGAAAGTGTATTATCATCATTTGTCACCACATCACCTGTGCATATTAATTCTCAACTCATGTTAGGACATATTTTATAATAAGTTATTGGAGAAGGAGCTATAATTTCATAAATAGGGCCATAATTTAAGCATGCTGTTCCACAATGTTCTTTGGGAATAAGATTTATTCTCTCAAGGAAAGTTTAATTATGGATTAACAGCAGGAGAGAAAGGCTGATGTTGTCAATGGTGTCTTCTTCTGGTCACTTCTGGAAGATCCATTATTCACCCTTGACTGTGTAGTCAGACGGGGGCATTATATATCAACTAATGTTTCCTCTAAGCTGAGTCAGTGTGAACTAGCTCACAGTTTTTTAGCCTCCAGCTCGCACATTTTTGTCTTAGCTCAGGAAAAATTGCCCCAGAGCAAATTAGTTTATGTAGTCACCCTGAGTATGTTTGGAATGGGTGGGATATAAATTGAAAGTTAATAAAATAAATAAACAGTACAGCTCACAACTTTAATGCCAGTAGCTCACAAAGTAGAACTTTTTTTCACAAGACTCCACAGCTTAGAGGGAGCATTGATATCGACACTTAACTAAAATAAATATACTGTATGCCAGCATGGTGTAGTGGTTAAGAGCAGCTGCCTGATTCCCCTCTCCTCCTCCTCTTCCCCCACGGGAAGCTGGCTGGGTGACCTTGGGCCAGACACTTTCTCTCAGAGCTCTCTTGGCCCCACCTGCCTCACAAGGTGCTTGTTCTGAGGAGTGGAGAGAAAGATTAATGTAAGCTGCTTTGAAAAAGCAGGGGACACCAGCACAGCTGGTGTTTGGCAGGTGGTTCCTACCTTGAAGCAGCCACTGCTGGAGGAACAGCCCTGAACCTTGAGTGGGTGGGCTAAAAGTCTGATTCATAAAGAAACAAAACCACGCGAGGCCACGCAAGGCACTCTCCTTTAGGAGATCTGGCTCCTTTCCAGGGAGGGGAGCAAAGGGCTTGTTCTCTCTAGCATCCTCACCCTGCAGCCTCTGTGCTCTCATCCAATCGCCTGGGCAGGCACCCAGGGGAGGGCAAGATGACTGCAGAGAAAGCAGCTTCCACCATGACAGCCCCCCGAGAAGAGAGCAAGCTGGAGGTGGTGGTGGTCGCTTGACTTTCCTTCCTTCACAGACAGCTGGGGCCACCTCCCACTCTCTCCTCTGACCCTCTCCTCTCCTGCTGAGGAGGGAGAGGGGAGGCCGAGGAAAGTCCTCCCCCCCCCCATGAGAGCCGGCTAAGCTCCACCAGTGAAAGGGCTGGACTTGGACCTGGAAGCTTTGGAAGCCTGGGTCAAGCACTCTCCGCTGAGGGTCTCTCAGAGGGCTGCTGGGAGGAGAAGGGCACCAGCCTTGGGGGTTCCCACAGGGAAAAAAAACAAACAAACAAAATTAGGGCGGGGCTTTCAAGGCTGGTTTGCCAGGCCCTTCCTTGGTGATCTCCCTTCCAAGGACTGACCCTACTTAACCTCTGAGATCTGAAGGGGCCATGCCATGCTAGGCCATGATGTCTTCCCAGGTAAAAACTTTTGACCTTTAGAACAGAACTGGCTTGCGTGTGCATGCTGCGCGGTCCACCTTAGAAGAGAAACAGCCTCCGAGCATCCAACAGGGGATGGCATCAAGTCCAACAGTCAGTTAATGCTTACTGGGTGAGTTGAGGGGGGGGGCAGGGAATGGTTAATTCTCCCTTCATTTCACCATTTGCCTGGAAACGTTCCTGGAGATCCTCATATTTCATGCATTATAGTGTTATGATCCTTGTGGCTCTGGAAACTGTCTTCTAATGTCTCCACTTTCTTCATTTGTTTTTCTGTTTCCATTTATTGTTATTCTTAGAATACTTCTTAATCAAGGAGTTGGAAGGCCACAAATTAATCTTTTAAAAGAGGGAGGGGGTGGGTGGAGAAATGAAGGGCTACGGGACAGTGGCTGGGAGTTTTGCCTGAGTTTGCCCGGCCTTTAGCAGGCATGGGAACAAGCCTGGAGTGGGGGGCTGGAGAGATTCCGGGGTGCCCAGGGCAGGACCGGGGGGGGGGGGGGGTTGAAGTGAAAATGGCTCTGGAGCAAGCTGAGCTGAGAGGCCTGGTGGCATTCTGGGCCAGCACAGCAGATCACCCAGCGCTGCCTCCTGCAAACAGACAGCAGGGCAGGATACACACAATGGGTGAAATGATACCAACAGCAGTCATTTTGTAGAAAAACAGGTGGTGCAGCTCCTCCAGGGATTGTTATGCAGCTGCACCTACCATTCAATGGACAAGGAGGTGGAACTCTTAGAAAGGTTCAGGAGCTGTGCTCCTGTGAGCTCCTGTCAAGTCTGCTATGAATTACTCAATACCTGTATTAAGTTTGGTTCTGATAGGCTCTGCCTATCACCCCCAGACGGACGGACAGACGGAGAGAGTGAACGGGGTGCTAGAGCAGTACCTATGGTGCTTTGTAAGCCTATGCCAATCAGACTGGGTGGACCTCCTCCCCTTCGCAGAATACGCAGAATACGCTTACAACAACAGCGCTCACAGTTCCACCAAAGCATCTCCCTTTGCAACAGTGTTTGGGTATGAGGGGAAGCCGATCCCCATGTTGCCAGGGGGGGAGGGATTGACGGGCTCAAGTTTCGAGCAATGGTGGCAAGGTCCCAGCCAATGTTGGCCAGCCATACAAGAAAACCTGAAGCTGGCCAAAGAGGCGTATAAAAGACAGTACGATAAAAGCCATGTGCCAGTCTGGGACTTGAAGGTGGGGGATTCTGTATTTCTGTCAACAAAAAACCTGCCTCTGGCACAACCGTCTAGGAAGTTGGCTTTTAAGTTCCTAGGGCCATTTAAGATCAAGCGGGTAACCAACCCGGTGACAGTAGAGCTAGACCTCCCCCCTGCTCTTGGTAAAGTCCACCCTGTTTTTCATTGCAGCCTACTGCGCCGATCTCCGGAGCTGTCCAAGTGGCACTCACAAGATTCACCAACCCTCCCCTCGAAGGGGGAGTGCCGGAGCCTCTCGGGGCCCGAGTTGCTGAGCCATAAATGTGAACCGCCGTCCTCGCAAGCCCGCCCGGCAAGGGAGGGGACCTAGGGGGGGCAGTATGTCAAGTCTGCTATGAATTACTCAATACCTGTATTAAGTTTGGTTCTGAAGTGAAGGAGTCTGGGTACTTTACAGTGTACACCAATTGCTGCTAGCTCACTTTCCTGCCCCCTCACTAGAGAGGCCTTTGTTGTGTAGTCTGCTTTGAAATGCTAACATGTGAATAAGATAAGGGCGCCTTCCCAGCCTTGTTCTCTGTGGAAGGATGGGGCGTCGAGGCTTCGGCCTGGGAATAAAGGGAGTAGCATCCTAGTGCGAAAATGTGTTGCATAGATTACCCCCACCGTAGGAATTCCTTTCATCCATACCTTAAATGCTGGTTTAGTGCCTATGTATTTCAGTCCTTCAATCTCTGCCATGGTCTCTAGTTCTGTTTACAATAAACTTGTTACTCTGTTTCACCAAGAGACTCGTTATTGAATTCAGCCGACTTGACAGCTCCCACTGAATCTGAGGCCTGGATACCAAGTAGGGTGGCCAGACCGTCCCGGGCGCCCGGGAATGTCCCGGTTCTGGCCCCCTATTCCCGCCTCCCGGGCTGGCTATACCGGGACCATTTAGAGGTCCCGGTTTAGCCAGCCCCGGAGGCGGTGGGCCGCGGGCGCCGGCGGGAAAGGCGGCGAGTGAGGGAGGGAGCATCCCTGCGCAAGCGCAGGGATGCTCCCTCCCTCACTCGCCGCCTTCCCCGCCCGCGCGCGGGGCTCGGCGGCGGTGGTAGAGGCCTTTCCGGCGCTGGTCCCGGAAGGCCTTCCAGAGACTCTGGAAGGCCTTCCAGGACCAGCGCCGACCAGTGAAGGCCTCTCCGCGGCCTCCGCTGGTCGCTGGAAGCCCTCCAGAGACTCTGGAGGGCCCCCAGCGACCAGCGGAGGCCGCGGAGCAGCCGGCGCTGGTCCCGGAAGGCCTTCCAGAGACTCTGGAAGGCCTTCCGGGACCAGCGCCGACCAGCGAAGGCCTCTCCGCAGCCTCCGCTGGTCGCTGGGGGCCCTCCAGAGACTCTGGAGGGCCTCCAGCGACCAGCGGAGGCCGCGGAGAGGCCGCGGAGCAGCCGGCGCTGGTCCCGGAAGGCCTTCCAGAGACTCTGGAAGGCCTTCAGGGACCAGCGCCGACCAGCGAAGGCCTCTCCGGGGCCTCCGCTGGTCGCTGGGGGCCCTCCAGAGACTCTGGAGGGCCCCCAGCGACCAGCGGAGGCCGCGGAGCAGCCGGCGCTGGTCCCGGAAGGCCTTCCAGAGACTCTGGAAGGCCTTCCGGGACCAGCGCCGACCAGCGAAGGCCTCTCCGCGGCCTCCGCTGGTCGCTGGAAGCCCTCCATAGACTCTGGAGGGCCCCCAGCGACCAGCGGAGGCCGCGGAGAGGCCGCGGAGCAGCCGGCGCTGGTCCCGGAAGGCCTTCCAGAGACTCTGGAAGGCCTTCCGGGACCAGCGCCGACCAGCGAAGGCCTCTCCGCGGCCTCCGCTGGTCGCTGGGGGCCCTCCAGAGACTCTGGAGGGCCTCCAGCGACCAGCGGAGGCCGCAGAGAGGCCGCGGAGCAGCCAGCGCTGGTCCCGGAAGGCCTTCCAGAGACTCTGGAAGGCCTTCCGGGACCAGCGCCGACCAGCGAAGGCCTCTCCGCGGCCTCCGCTGGTCGCTGGGGGCCCTCCAGAGACTCTGGAGGGCCCCCAGCAACCAGCGGAGGCCGCGGAGAGGCCGCGGAGCAGCCGGCGCTGGTCCTGGAAGGTCTTCCAGAGACTCTGGAAGGCCTTCCGGGACCAGCGCCGACCAGCGAAGGCCTCTCCGCGGCCTCCGCTGGTCGCTGGGGGCCCTCCAGAGACTCTGGAGGGTCTCCAGCGACCAGCGGAGGCCGCGGAGAGGCCGCGGAGCAGCCGGCGCTGGTCCCAGAAGGCCTTCCAGAGACTCTGGAAGGCCTTCCGGGACCAGCGCCGACCAGCGAAGGCCTCTCCGCGGCCTCCGCTGGTCGCTGGGGGCCCTCCAGAGACTCTGGAGGGCCCCCAGCGACCAGCGGAGGCTGCGGAGCAGCCGGCGCTGGTTCCGGAAGGCCTTCCAGAGATGCTGGAAGGCCTTCCGGGACCAGCGCCGACCAGCGAAGGCCTCTCCGCGGCCTCCGCTGGTCGCTGGGGGCCCTCCAGAGACTCTGGAGGGCCACCAGCGACCAGCGGAGGCCGCGGAGAGGCCGCGGAGCAGCCGGCGCTGGTCCCGGAAGGCCTTCCAGAGACTCTGGAAGGGCTTCCGGGACCAGCGCCGACCAGCGAAGGCCTCTCCGCGGCCTCCGCTGGTCGCTGGAGGCTTGCCTGGGCTTGCCTGGGTGCTGCGCCGCTGCCCGCCCCCATCCCACTCAGCTGCTCGGCGGCTGGGCCCTCCAGTGCAGGTGGAGGCCGGGGAGGGCATCGGAGAGTCTGGCGCTGGTCGTTGGAGGCCCTCCAGCGACCAGCGCCGGCCTCTCTGCCGCCTCCCCGGCCTCTCTGCCGCCTCCCCGGCCTCTCCGCCGCCTCCCCGGCCTCTCCGCCGCCGCCGCTCGACTCGCTGCCGCCGCCCGACTCGCCGCCGCCGCTGGACTCTCCGCCGACCGCCACCCTGGAAGCAGGTAAGGGGGCTGAAAGCGGGGGGGGGCGGCCTTCCTTTCTTCCCTCCCTCTTCCCTTCTTTCCTTTCTTCCTTCCTTCCTTCCCTCCCTTCCTTCCCTCCCTCCCTCCCTTCCCTTCCTTCCTTCCTTCCTTCCTTCCTTCCTTCCCTCCCTCCTCCCTTCCTTCCTTTCTTTCTTTCTTCCTTCCCTCCCTCCCTCCCTCCCCCCTCCCCCCCTCCCTCCCTCCCTCCCTCCCTTCCTTCCTTCCTTCCTTCCTTCCTTCCTTCCTTCCTTCCTTCCTTCCTTCCTTCCTTCCCTTCCCTTCCCTTCCCTTCCCTTCCCTTCCCTCCTCCCTTCCTTCCCTCCTTATGTTCTTATGTGACACAGAGTGTTGGACTGAATGGGCCACTGGCCTGATCCAACAGGGCTTCTCTTATGTTCTTCTGTGACACAGAGTGTTGGACTGGATGGGCCACTGGCCTGATCCAACAAGGCTTCTCTTATGTTCTTCTGTGACACAGAGTGTTGGACTGGAGGTGCCACTGGCCTTATGCAACAGGGCTTCTCTTATGTTCTTATGTGACCAGGGTGGTGGACTGGATGAGCCATTGGTCTGATGCAACAGGGCTTCTCTTATATTTTTATGTGGCACAGAGTGTTGGACTGGAGGGGCCACTGGCCTGATGCAACAGGGCTTCTCTTATATTCTTATGTGGCACAGAGTGTTAGACTGGAGGGGCCACTGGCCTGATGCAACAGGGCTTCACTTATGTTCTTATGTGACGCAGAGTGTTGGACTGGATGGGCCACTGCCTGATCCAACAGGGCTTCTCTTATGTTCTTATGTGATGCAGAGTGTTGGACTGGATGGGCCACTGGCCTGATCCAACAGGGCTTCTCTTATGTTCTTATGTGACGCAGAGTGTTGGACTGGATGGGCCACTGGCCTGATCCAACAGGGCTTCTCTTATGTTCTTATGTGACGCAGAGTGTTGGACTGGATGGGCCACTGGCCTGATCCAACAGGGCTTCTCTTATGTTCTTATGTGACGCAGAGTGTTGGACTGGATGGGCCACTGGCCTGATCCAACAGGGCTTCTGTTATGTTCTTATGTGACGCAGAGTGTTGGACTGGATGGGCCATTGGCCTGATCCAACATGGCTTCTCTTATGTTCTTATGTGACAATACTGACTTTGGTGGACCCAAGCACTGATTCAGTGTAAGGGAGCTTTGTGTTTGTGACTGGAGTGGACAATACTGACTTTGGTGGACCCAAGCACTGATTCAGTGTAAGGGAGCTTTGTGTTTGTGTCTTCTGGTGCAATTTTGTTCTCAGATCCTGTATTTACTTCATCAGTATATGGGATAAGGCACTTTCTCAACTGTGCTGCATAATGCAGCCTATTTATTTTGTCCCGTTTGCTCTGTTGGCTTTATCTGCGCCACCTTCATCACTTTCGGGGTGTGGATCCCCCAGTGGGGTGGTCTCCCGACTCCCTCCGCCGGCTGTTTCTGATAGCCCTGCGCCCCCTCTTTCATTTGATATGTGTCCCGTGCGGGTGCCATCCTCCCGCCGGGAGATGCCACAAAATGAGCCCCCTTGAGGCTTATGGCGGCAGGGCTCGGGGGAAGTGAGCTAGACTCTGTTCTTTTGAGGGGTTATAGAGTGTTTCGAGCCCGTCCCTGTGGCATCGGCCCCATCGTTGTAGGGCCCAGGGGGCCGGCGTAGCGGCCCGCTGAAGCAGCCTGTCGGTCACTTCCGGGTTCCTGTCCTGCATCTCGACCTGTGTTATTAGTGACAGGCTGCTTCGGCGGGCCGCTGCGCCGGCCCCCTGGGTCCCACAATGATGGGACCGATGCCACAGGGACGGGCTCGAAACACTCTATAACCCCTCAAAAGAACAGCAGTCTAGCTCGCTTCCCCCGAGCCCTGCCGCCATAAGCCTCAAGGGGGCTCATTTTGCGGCATCTCCCGGCGGGAGGGTGGCACCCACACGGGACACATATCAAATGAAAGAGGGGGCGCAGGGCTATCAGAAACAGCCGGCGGAGGGAGTCGGGAGACCACCCCACTGGGGGATCCACACCCCGAAAGTGATGAAGGTGGCGCAGATAGAGCCAACAGAGCAAACAGGACAAAATAAATAGGCTGCATTATGCAGCACAGTTGAGAAAGTGCCTTATCCCATATACTGATGAAGTATATACAGGATTTGAGAACAAAATTGTTTCCGGCAGTGATATTTGGGGGATTTTTGGGGACGTCACAGGAAGTGCTGTGAAGTCACTTCCTGTTTCCGGCAGTGGCATTTGGGGGAAATGATGTCATTTGGGGGAAGTGATGTCACAGGAAGTGATGTCACTTCCCGTTTCCGGCAGGTGACGCGGGGAAATGACATCACAGGAAGTGGTGTCACTTCCTGTTTCCGGCGGTGGCATGACATCACCGGAAGTGACGTCAGCGGAAGTGACGTCACTTCCTGTTTCCGGCGACGAACGCGCTTTGCGCGCGCACCCCTGCCTCCCCCCTTCCCCCCCAAGGTGTCCCTGGCTGGCCTTCAGACATTATGGTCACCCTACCAAGTACCCTTTCTAATGCTTGGGTGTGTTTGCTCAAAGTGCCATCAAGTTGCAACTGACTTACGACAACAACGGCAGGTTTCCCAGGCAAGAGACCTTCTGAGGTGGTTGGCCCTGACCTGCCTCTGCCCTCGGCAACCTGCAGAGCTTCCAGGATCTGAGGAGGTCAGGCCAGCTGGGGCCACCCAGGGCAGGGCACCGTTGCTGAGACATGGTCCAATCCTGCATCCCTGGAGGGGCTGGCTGGAGCTGACCTCCATCTGCTATTGGCCATCGGTGGTCCTCTAGAGCAGGGGTCGCCAACCCCCAGGCTGTGGACCAGTACCGGTCCGTGGCCTATTAGCAACCGGGCCGTGAGTTGTATAATTATGTCATTATATTTTACAATGTAATAATAATAATAATAATAATACAACATTGGATATCCTGCCTTCCACTCCAAATCTCAGAGCAGCTCACAATCTCCTCTATCTTCTCCCCCCATAACAGACACCCTGTGCTCTCACAGCAGCTTCCATTTCAAGGACAACTCTGTGGGAGCTATGGCTGACTCAAGGCCATTCCAGCAGTTGCAAGTGGAGGAGTGGGGAATCAAACCCAGTTCTCCCAGATAAGAGTCCACACACTTAACCACCACACAAAAATAAAGTGCACAATAATATCATCCCAAAACCATCGCCCGCCCCCCCATGGAAAAATTGCCTTCCACAAAACTGGTCCCTGATGCCAAAAAGATTGGGGATCCCTGCTCTAGAGTAATGGCCTGCCAAGCAAGTTTCCCTGTGAGTGAAACGGCTAGTTCCCCCTGGGCAGGATCATGGCTGGGAAAGCTGACTGACAGACCTTACTCTTCGGAAGCGACATAACCCAGAGGTGACTCCACCTTGAGGACTGCAAAGAGGGCTTAGAAATGCTAAACCAAACAACACCTTGTTCAGCAAACCCTGGTCACTGAATGGCGGGGGGAGCGGAGCCAGCCTGAGCCTTCACAGCCACCATGGCTGCTCTCTGAGCTGCAGCAGCAGCAGGAGGAAGTCTGTGTGCAGAGAGGCACCTCTCAGACCAACCAGGTTTCACTCAAGGGATGAGCTTCCCTGTGTCTCTGAGGAGGCCTCCATGCTCATGAGAGCTCATCCCTTAAAGAAAAGTGTTGGTCTGGAAGGTGCCTGGCTGGACTCGGACTTTGTTCTGTGAACAAGAGCTGCTCTGCCAGGGAACCAGTCACCCTGGCCCAGAAGAAGACAAGTGCCGAACTTGTGGGTCTGCCCTGAGAGGACAGGAGAGTGGTGGGGGTTCTCTGGGGGTCTCCTCCTTTCCTAGAGCCTGGCCAAGAGATCAGCAGAGCAATCCTTGGTAGAGTTACTCCAGCCTCAACTCATGGGTCTGAGGTTTGAGCAACCCTGCTGAGGACTGTGTTGGTAGGTTGTAGGTTGGGCACCTGACTGTGGCTGGAAGGATGCCTCCTGCACACTCCCCATCTCCAGACTCCAGCAGAAGGCAAGAGATTCTGGCCCCTGAGATGCTCCTTGGAAGCTGCCAGTTAAACTGCTCAACCAGTTGATGGTTTGTCCCTCTCTTCTAGAATGTGGAGGGTTGGATTTCAGCCTCTCAAGCTGCAGATTTCCCCAGAACTCCAAGTAGCAAACTTTGCAAAATTCTATCAACTTGGATACTACATTTTTCAAACCCCACAGTTTTTTCTTTAAAGCAAATGTGTCACCTTTGTGTGGGTTTATTTTTATTGCTACCCTCCCCCCTCCCTTCCCAGTGTTCCTCGATGGCTGCAATGAGCAGCAAGGGAGTTTGTGGAAGGAGTCCTCTCCTGCACCCCCCTTGGCTGTAGGCAGCCCTTCCCTCAGGTATCTAAAGTGGCTGAAAAGCCACCTGATTAGTCTTTCAGAGGGGTTGTAGGTGGGAGGAGACAGAACCAAGTCAGAGTCCAAGTTTGCCACCTTCAAGACCAGCACAAATGCATTCTTCACGATATAGCTTCTGCAGCCCCCTTGGATTCCTTGCAGGGAGCCCAGAGAGCTCCGAGGGTGTCAGACCCAAGAGACGTTGGCTGCTGTCGCTGGCTTGACTCCTCCTTGGGCAGCTGCTTCTCATAAGCAGTGGCAGCCCCCCCGCCCCCACCTGGGGTTGGTGAGGGCAGGATTTATGATCATGACTGCCTTTGAATAAACAATGGATACCTACAGTTGTAGCATTAATACTGTAATGTGGAGCTTGCCCTTGCTCAGATAAATATAATTACTTGTTTCCAGGAGAGAAAGGTTAAGGAACAGCCTCAGGTATAATGTGCAACCCCCACTCCACCACCACCAACACACTCACTCAGGGAAATGGTGAAATTCTCAAGCTTCACCCAGGTGGCCTTCAGTCTCCCAGTCCTCACTTGGGGGGATATCAGGTCGCTTGCCTTTCATCCCAAGCCCCTCAACTTTTATGTGCCTAAAACATTTTTTTCTATTAAATATTGCAACCCTGGGTGGAGAATGGGGAAAAAGGGAAGTCAGTAGTATGAACCAGGGGAAAAAAGCACCAGAATTATTTTACAAACATTATGGGTTTGTCTTTTAAAAAACACTGGAGACATACAGATTCTTTGACCTCTCTTCAAAATGGAGGGAAGCTCCAAGGAGAAATTAAGAGGCATTCTCTGCTACAAAAAAGGGGGGGCTGGAGGATGGGGGGGGGCAGACAGACCCCTGCCTGGTGGAAGAGTCTTCCCTGGCTCTGCCTCTTCTTGGCCTCACTTGCAGGGCTATAAAAGAAGAGTGTGGCCTGCTCGATCCATTAGGCCTCTGCAGGCTCTCTTTTTGGAGACAGGCAATTCATTCCAGGCTCCCTGGATCTGCATGCAAAAAGGTTCCCTCCCCACTATGCAGAGTTTGCTTAGTGGCTCCTTTCTGTCTTTTCTCACCACCCCACAAAGAAAAGTGCCTTCCCAGCCACCAGCATTTCTTAGCAAAAGGGGCAACCAGTCCCTCCCCACCAGGAAGCTGAAGGCAGGTAATGACTTTCTCATCTCACCATATCCATAATGCTGCAGCCTCTGCAGCTGCTGACGCCTCCCAGCTGTGTTCCTTTCTTTGAGGGGAGAGAGGGGGGAAGGCAGCTTTCCACTGCCCTCCAGGAAGGAAGGAAGGACATAAGAGAAGCCATGTTGGATCAGGCCTATGGCCCATCCAGTCCAACACTCTGTGTCACGCAGGGGCCAAAAAAACCAGGCACCATCAGGAGGTCCATCAAGGGCCAGGGCACTAGAAGCCCTGTTGCCCCCCCCCCCAAGCATCCAGAATACAGAGCATCACTGCCCCAGACAGAGAGTTCCAACAATACACTGTGGCTAATAGTCACTGATGGGCCTCTGCTCCAGATGTTTATCCAACCCTCTTTTGAAGCTATGCTTGTAGCTGCTGCTACACTGTGGCAGCAAATTCCATGTGTTAATCATTCTTCAGGCGAAGAAGTACTCCTTTTTATTGGTTTGGAGGGAGGGAGGGAGGGAGGCTCTTGAAAGGTAGACTTGGAGCATCCTAAGACGCTATGAGTTAATTGATGTTTTATTTTGTCAACTACCTTGGGCATCCTGAGATGTCCTAAGACTTTCAAAGGGATCCTTGAGTTGATGGGGGAGGGCCTGGGGTGACATTTTGAGAGAGAGAGAGAGAGAGAGAGAGAAAGAGAGAGAGAGAGAAGGATGTCTCTCTCTCTGTGACATTTTCTAATAGACTGAGGGCTTATCTCAATATAAGGTTACACCAATTTAACTGAAGGTGTGATTTGAAGGGGATTTATTTAAACTGGCACATAAAACAAAGTGTGTGAGAACACTCTTCTTTCAGCTAAAGTCATCCATTAAAGTCCACATGATTTAAGTTGAGAATGTACAGCATTTTGGATCTAAATGCCTTTCTACACTAAAATGTTGCAATGATAGAAAACTCCCCCCCCCCCCCCCCCAATCTTGCATCTCTGGCTGAATTCTGGTGTCTCACTGAATTTATCTTAGAGTGCAAAACTCAGCTTGCTTCCATCAAGTCTCTTTGGAGTGTTCCTGCTGAGTCAGGGGTAGTAATTTGCACATTTAGTTATGGTCACTAGTATGTTCAGAGCAGGATCTGGAATTGCTGGGATGGCAGTCAGCATAGAGTGGTCTCTGCTTTAAATCCTCACGGCCTTAATGCTTACTAGGTGACTGTAGCCCAGCCAGTATCTTTCACCTAACCTGCATCACAGGGTTGTTGTGAAAATAGAATAGGAGGTGGGGAGCCCTGTTTTGAGTGCCTTGAGAAAAGGACAAGATAAAAGTGTACTAGACAGAATTTCCCAGAACAGATCCCATAGATTAAGAAAGAACATTTATTAGGACAAGCTTACACATTACTGCTTCAATATGACTCAGAAGAAGAACAGGCAGGCGTCAGATTCAGTGGGAGCTCACAGGAGCGCAGCTCCTGAACCTTTCTGAGAATTCCACCTCCTCCTTCAGAGAGTTCCACTTCCTTGTCCATTGAATATTATGTGCAGCTGCATAACAATCCCTGGATGAGCTCCACCACCTACTTTTCTACAAAATGACCCCTGAGAACAGATAAAACCCTGCATGATCAAAAGAATGCAAAATTTCAGTGAGGAAATACAATTTCAGTGCTGGGAAAACCTGTGGACTAATTTACTCCTAGTCAAGCACTGAGAGAAAACTGTTCCAAGATGTTCTACAGATGGTACATTACCGCCCCCCCCCCCCACCGCCCAAAGAGATTGAAAAGATGGACAAGAATGACAAAGGGTCTTGCTGGAAATGAAAGAATAGCAGAAACCAAACTTGCTATTCTTTGAATCTGTTAACAACATTTTCAGTATTCTGCATACTGATTCACTGCCCACTCCCTAGAGGTAGGACTGTTCATTGGATTCCATTCCTTTGTCTGACCAAGTGTGCTTGACGCACAAAAGCTCATCCTGAATAAAACTCTGTGGTCTTAAAAGTGCCATTGGACACTATTTTAGTACCTGAAATAGTGAGAGAAGAATGTTTGTGAGGACGTAGGCTAGACCAGTCCCCATCTTTTTTTAAGCCTTATATTCATAGAATCATAGAGTTGGAAGGGACCTCTAGGGTCATCTAGTCCAACCCCCTGCACAATGCAGAAAACTCACAAACACCTCCCCCTAAATTCACAGGATCTTCATTGCTGTCAGATGGCCATCCAGCCTCTCTTTAAAAACCTCTAAGGAAGGAGAGCCCACCACCTCCCAAGGAGGAAGCCTGTTCCACTGAGGAACCGCTCTAACAGTCAGGAATCATAGAGTTGGAAGGGACCTCTAGGGTCATCTAGTCCAACCCCCTGCACAATGCAGAAAACTCACAAACACTTCCAACCTAAATTCATAGGATCTTCATTGCTGCCAGATGGCCATCTAGCCTCTGTTTAAAAACCTCCAAGGAAGGAGAACCCACCACGTCCCGAGGAAGCCTGTTCCACTGAGGAATCGCTCTAATGGTCAGGAAGTTCTTCCTGATGTGGAGCCAGAAACTCTTTTGCTTTAATTTCAACCCATTGGTTCTCATCCTATCTTCCGGGGCCACAGAAAACAATTCCACACTATCCTCTATATAATAGCCCTTCAAGTATTTTATGGTGATCATATCACCTCTCAGCTGCCTCCTCTCCAGGCAAAAAATCCCCAGCTCCTTCAAACTTTCCTCATAGGACTTGGACTCCAGACCCCTCACCATCTGCGTTGCCCTCCTCTGGACCTAGGCTTGCCAATTCCCAGGTCCCAGAGGGGATTCTTCTGCTTTCCCAGACTTCTTTCCGCCCCCAGTCAGCTGGCCGGTGGGGGGAAGCCCCGCCTTCATTGGACCATGTGCACCTCCAGAGGCTTCAGTCTCCGATTGAAAGGCTTCCTCTCGGGATGGTGTGTCTGTGTTGCTGTGAAGAAGCTGGCAGCATCTTGTGAGTAGAGAGGCCAGTCCCCTGCTTCAGAGTTGCCAGAAACGGGGGGGGGGGACGTCTGCTGAGCACTTCATTATTCCCTATGTGGAGATCAATTCTCATAGGGTATAATGGGGAATTGATCTGGAGGTTTCGGGGGCTCTGGGGGAGCTATTTTTGAGGTAGAGGCACCAAATTTTCAGTACAGTATCTAGTGCCTCTCCCCAAAGTACCCCCCAAGTTTCAAAATGATTGGACCAGGGGGTCCAATTCTAAAAGCCCCCCCAAAAAGGTGCCCCTATCCTTCATTATTTCCTATGGAAGGAAGACATTTAATAAGGTGTGCTGTCCCTTTAAATTGAACTCTCTTGGAGTTCAATTATGCTTGTCACTCCTTTGTTCCTGGCTCCACCCCAAATGTCTCCTGGCTCCACCTCCAAAGTCCCCAGATATTTCTTGAATTGGACTTGGCAACCCTATCTGGACCCATTCCAGCTTGTCTATATCCTTCTTAAAATGTGGTACCCAAAACTGAACACAATACTCCAGATGAGGTCTTACCAGAGCAGAGTAAAGTGACACCATCACATCACGTGATCTGGACACTATACTTCTGTTGATACAGCCCAAAATTGCATTTGCCTTTTTAGCCACCGCGTCACACTGTTGACTCATGTTCAGCGTATGATCCACAAAGACTCCTAGATTCTTTTCGCACATACTACTGCTAAGACAAGTCTCCCCCAGCTTATAACCATGCATTGGATTTTTCCTACCTAAATGCAGAACTTTACATTTATCCCTGTGTTTGCAAGCTGAGTCCCAGAACTTGGACATTCTGGCTGTTTGCTTACCCAGTGTGTTGCTACCTGATATCTCTGGCCTCATCAATGAAGCTACCCTGCTGCTTGTCATGCATCATGCCATACCTGCCCCCCCCCCACCGTCTGTTTTCCCCTCCACCACCAAGCTCCTGCCTTCTCCACTCAAATGGTTCCCCAGACATTTCTCTTGAGGGGAGGGGAGGGTATCATTTGACCTAGTTTTAAAGAATTCCAGCCTGTGATTCAAAAACCAGCAGGCAGAGGGGAGTGCTGGGGACCAGGCTCTGCAGCTTAGTGGCTCCTGGGGTGCTAGAAATCCTGCTGACCCACCTGGCAATGCTTCTTCCTGACCATTTGCCCCCTTCTGCTCTGGAGACCGGAGAGGCAGGCCCTCCCTCCCTCCCTGGCACCCACCCACCCACCCATCAGCCAGAGCTCTTTGATGCACTCCTTTATTCATCTCTCATTATTGGTCATGAATCAGCAAATTGCTGGCCTTTCTGGGAAACACATTCAGAAGCCAGAGTGCTTTGGAAGGGCTGCCTCCTAATCCCCCCCTACACCTTTTCAATCTATCTCTATGTAAAGTATTCTTAGCATGCACTTGTTAAAATGGGGGGGGGGGAGGAGGAGGAGGAAACTTCTGAAGCAGTTTGTAGAAAGTGCAATAAAAATAAAACCACCGGCAGCAGCAAAAACTCCTCTAATGAAAGCAACAGGTCCCTCCAGTACAGCTGCTATACGGACCCTTGTACTGGGGAAACCAGTTCCTGTTGATACTATTCAATGTTTCAGTGGCCTTCAACACAGCTGACAACTCCTCTCTAACCCAATGGCAGGCTAAAATATGGATCTTTAAAACTATGGATAAAGTCGCTGACACATTAAATAGTATGGACTCTTTACTTGGCCTTTCCGGTTTGTTAGATAAATGGTTTCCTATTTTAGACCATGAATGGCAGATCTCCACATTCAAGCACTACTTACCTATTCATCTTCACCATAATTTATTTTTATATGTCTAAAGGAGACAAGTTTTTGTTAATATGCAACAAGAATTTCTTTATTAAAATTTAAAATAATTAGTATTAAGCAATGCTACTTTATGTATAAATTGTTGATGCTTAAGAACTGTTTTTTATTTATCATTATTACTAAGTTTACTTTATTCGAATGGAATAATTGTAACATATTATTGTAACCTTTCTGTATTCAATAAACTATGGAAAAAGTAAAAAAACAACAACCCACAGTTGACAACTCCATTCTTATTCATTGGCTTAAAAATGGTGTGGTGCTTTGCTGGTTTCTTTCTTTTCTGTCTGATCAGGCACAAAGACTGCATTCATGTGGGCATTTTGGCCCAGCAGAGCCACTAGTCCCAAACAGATGTAAAGGGCATGGTCAGATAGGCACAGCTGCCTGCCATTCCCTGAGATGGAGTATAGAGCCTCTTGGTGAAATCTGGTGGCAAAGGCTCCACTTAACTGCTCCCGCATTTCCGGATGTCTGACTGCAGGGGAGTGCAAACAAAAGGGACGGGTGGTGTGAACCCACCAATCTGTTCTAGGCAGGTGGGTTTTTTTAACAGCACAGTCCCAAGCTGCACTTATGCATATCGGCAGAGGCTCTTTTTTTTTTTTTTTTTAAAAACCCTTTCTAAATGGATGTGCAGGGCACCGGTGTAGATGCTCCAATGCACCCCCTGTGCAACATACAGGCACGTCTGATCCTGCTATATCTGACCCATTTTATACAATAATGAGTATATGAGTGTTTCATCATCCATGTGCAGAGGAGACCCAGCTCTACATCTCCTATCCCAGATTTCAGATTCATGCAGCTTGGTTTGAGTGCTTTGAGGCTGTGGTCAGGTGACTGTCAAGCATGCGGGTTCAATGACGAGTCGAAGTTGATACAAAGACTACGTTTATTGATAGACCAATACTTTTGGTGCACCGGTTCTTGAGAGTAATGCTGACAATACATTGATACAATACTTTTAAGGCTTACTTCAAAAGGATTCCAAGGGATGGGGTTGCGGGGTAGCATTCACACATAAACTATCATAAATGTCTACATTCCCATAGTGTTATCAGGACTGGGTCCTTGCTTTCCCCAGATGGCTCTTACTCCCTTACAGGAATGTATGGGAAGGTGCTGATTACTTGGTTTCAGTTCTCACTACTTCTAATTACATGCCATAAAGCAAGATGGGGGAAGGGAAAGAATAACAAGCTAGCAATGTTGGATCCTCCATGATGCTTCACAGACCAAGTTATGCAGGACCCTAAAACAATCAATTATCTATGGAATTTCACCACGCTTACAGTGACTAAGGCTTTTTCAGAGAAGGTTAATATCAGCAACTCTTTTGCCTCTGTGGAGAGCCCCAGGAACAGGTCAGAGGAAGGAGGCTCCAAGACCCCTGGTGATGCCCTGGTAGGGGTGCACTCCAGCCTAGCAGGATGGATTTTGTGCCCTAGGATGTGGGTCTGTGGTACGCAGGGGGTAGAGGACTTCCTTCTCCCACAACAAGCACCCTTTGCACCCATTCTCATCCTCATGGCACACAGAGGTGTCCACACTCAGGAAGAGTGAGGGATACAAAAGTGGGAGAACTTTTGGGGGGATCCGCAACTAGGACCTTAGAAATGTAATCTGTTCCCAATGTGGAGAGATAATAGCGGAGTGGGTGGCAAGGTGGGGTTCCCTGTGCATTTGGTGTGTGTAGATTGCAAGCAGTCCATTCTATACACTTTTGAATCTGCACCTGACAAAAGCACTTTCCTGGCTTGACCTTAGTCCTGCTGGGTTTGCACTGCCACAGTGGTGCTGGTTCTGCTGGGAACATTGCATTGGTTCTGCTGGGCTTGCAAAATGCTCCCCTCCTCCTTCGGTTTCTACTTTCAAGATAATCTGAGACTTTGATTCTGGTCTGTGTGGCTTCTATTGACTTTTCTTTTCTTTTCTTTTCTTTTGCTGTTTTTCCCCTCCATTGGAAGCAACAGAGTAAATTACGCAGCTCTTCCCTGGAAATCTACCTTCAAGAAGTGGACTAAAAGATGCAGTGACATATTTGTGCACAGAGTAAACAAAGATGTTGTAAAGACACTTTGAAGCTTGAAATTCTAAAAATTATTTTATAAAATCAACCATAGTAACATTCCCATACACAGAGAATTTTTGAAATTTCTTTATAATTATTATCCACCCTCCCCTTGTCAGCTCCAACTAACGCAATGGGAATGTGCCCCACCCAGCTGCTTTCAACCTGAAAGCAGCGGGCAGTGGTAAAATGGGGCACTCTTCGTAGGCTTCTTTGGAAGCCTTTGACAGGCAATGTTTGCCCTGCGAAGAAAAGCGGCAGCGTGGCAGCACCGCCTGGGGCTCTTGGCTTGCCTGCTGGCTGGCGCATCATGCCACAAAGGAAGGGGGAGTAAGGGGCTGCCTAGCAGTGCCCCTTGGCAGGGTGGCACCATGGTGGTTGCCTACCCATCTACTCCCATGCGCTGGCCTTGCAGAAGACACTCTGACCGATTTCCCACTTGTCTTACGCCACTCTCAAGCCCCTCTTCTCAGTGGGGCTTCCCTCTGATCTGCCCTGGGGCTGCAGCTAGCTTCGACGTTTTTGCGCTGCAAACAGAAACCTCTAAAAACCAGCTGCAGCCCCAGGCTGCAGTGTGAAATCGGAGGGAAGCCCCCCTGAGAAGAGGAACTTGAGAGTAAGGCAAGTGGGAAATCGGTCTCTGTGTCTGGGGCTGTTGGCTGAAATCAACAGAAGCAACCACCTGGTAACCAGAGGACTGTAAGAAGCTTGACACTTTGCAGAAAACCTTGTGAAGAGCAAGCTACAGGTTGAAACTGCTTAGAGAAGTTTGTGTAATTGCCGCAGTGCTTCCACTGTCCTGACTTGAACTGTATTGCTGAGAGAGAAACAGCAAGCAACCTTGAGAATCTGCTAGCTATAGCAAGTATTGGCTAGGATAGACTAGTAAGGTTTTTTGTTTCTGTATTTCTTGTTTTCTGTACACCTCTATTTTTTAATTCTGTCTTGTAAATAAACTGCATCCTTCTTATATTTTAATTGGAAGTTCTGGTCTTCATTACTAGTCTAATTGGGTGAATTTGCACTAAGTAGCAGTCAAAAAGGGACCCTCTATTTTTGTTAATAGGAATTTTTCTCTAAATTAGAAATTCTGGACCCCTCCCAGAAACATGATGTTTTGACACCTCCCACTCTCTTTTCTTCTTCCTTTAGGCTTCCACCGCCCCCCAATTGCACCCAAGGCAATTACCGCCCCCTTGGATTGTTCCAGTGCCCCCTAGGGGGCAATATTGCCCACTTTGGGAAACACTGAGCTAAATGAACCATTTTAGTTTGTGATGCAGTAGAATGGCCCTGAGTGTACAAGAGACACCAAACTCACAAGGGATCTCTGGCTGCCTCTCCTCTATCTGCTCTCCAAGCTTGGTGAGGATTGGATTTATGGGGTCTGAGTTATGCCCCCCTCCAATGAAGGTATCCCATTCTTAAGACACTCTTCTGATTCTTAAGATTCTTTGGTGTGAACTTATATTTCCTTTCTCCTGTATCTTGTATTATTATAAGACTGCCTTTGCTGGAAATGTCAACTTGAAAAGGTACTTCAACAAGAAGACTTATAACATAAATGTATTAAAATGTTGATGATTTAAAGTTAAGAGATAATAATACGTGACAATATATGTATTTTAAGAAAGCATATTAGATGCAGACCTGTATTTCAAGAAAGTATATTACATGCAGATTAAGATATATTTGTAACTATAATTTTCTATTCCCTTTTACCTCTTACCCCTAACTTTTAGAAAACCAATAAAACTTTTAAAATCTATATCATGATGCAACAATCCTTACTAATTTAGTTAAACAATATAGATCTTCTTACCGAGCTGACTGGAAAAAAAAATTGAAGACTTCTTTTTGCACCCCAAGACCTTCCAAGAAGAGATCTGGACGATCACTACAAACCTCCCCCAAACACCTCTGCTAACCTTTTCTTAGCTGCAACGCTTTAAGTTTGGAGGAAACATCAACCCTTAATAGTGCCTCCAACATCTCCTGTAACTAGCTTCACTGGACAAAATTGGTTCTTACCTGCAAAGCTCCCATCTTCTTTTTTGACGTGGAGGCAGGCCGGCATCACAGGTTTTTATGATATTCTCAATAAAGGCCTTCTGAAAAGTAAATAAGACCTGGAAAGTAACCATAATATAGTCATACCATGGTTTGAATATCTGCAAGTAAATAATCTTTTGTCAACACACAAATTTACCCACCCAATAAGATTGCTGCTTTCCAGTTTTGAAAAATATCTATTTACAGATGCAACACCAATAAAAGGTTTAATCTCCAATATTTATAAGTTATTACTGTCTCATAAAACCGCAGATGTTATACATTATCAAAAAGCTTGGCACTCAGATTTACAGTACGATCTTTCTGAATCCCAGTGGCTACAGATTTGGTCATCTTCTACATTAACATCAAATTCTCTGAACATTCAGCTTCAGGCATACAAAATGGTTGCCTGCTGGTACCTGACCCCATCTCAACTCACCCATATACAACCTTCAACCACCCTATTTTGCTGAAAAGGATGTGGGGCCAATGGCTCTTATAATTGGTGGATGTGCCCACAAATAAAAACTTTCTGGAGACAAATTCACGATAAGGTCCAATCGCTTACTTCTTTCTCTATCCCTTTTACTCCAGAACTTTTTCTGCTTTCTCTTTGGGAAGCTTCCCTATTACCCTACATACACAAGAAATCATTGACCTAATCTTCATGGCGGCAGAACACGCAATCGCCAAGAAACAGAGATCTACAAAGCTGCCAACATTACACTGTTGGTCTTTAAAAATGTAGGAATACTTTGTTCTTGATAAGATGACTCATGATTGAAGACGACCCCAAAAACCTTCTCGTTCTTCATTTTTTTTAGCTAAATGGCATCCCTTTTTAAGTACAGATTGCAAGAAGGAGGTACTTAATACCTTGACCTTACATTAGTTTTATTGAGATTCTCTGTTAGCACTGGTAAAACTTACAATTTGCAATCTACAATGTATAAATTATCTTTTATTTTATGTGGTTAATTAGATTTATTTGTATCTTTAGCTGTTTACACTTCAATTGAATATGACTTTGTAACTTAAATGTTTACATCAGGTATATCCAACAGGTAGATCGCGATCTACCAGTAGATCGCGGAGGGGTCAGAGGTAGATCACCAGCCCCATTTGGTCTCATGGTTTGCTGGACAGGTGTTTGGGTTTTTTTGATGATTGCTTGGTGTGGTGGTATTTGATTATTGGTGCCAGTATGATGAATTCTTATTTTTACTTTTAGAACTGCATGTGTGGTTTTGACATCATCCAGAGTGTCAAGCATATGTTTTACATTCAGTATTAGATGATGAGGTTTGCTTTTTCCTGTAGATTGCTTTCCCATGTAATTGCATATCAAAGCTAAGTAGCTCCCCTTTCTTCTCGCCTCCCTTTTTTCCTTTCCCACCTTTGAGTAGCAAATGTAGGAATGTTAGGCTTTGATAGCAGACGCCTCCCTGAAAGGTTTCCACACTGTAACCATCAACTGTAAGAAGAATGCCTGAGACCAAGGGAAGTTTTAAGCACAAAGATAGGCTGGTGCATAGTTTGTAGTAATTCCCACGTTCTTGGTATGTCTTTGAGATATCACACTGGAATGCTTTGATGTCAGGATGGCATCCCTCCGAGCTGGTGCTTCTTCCATCAAGGTGGTCGAAGTTCACGGCTCCCACTTGCATGGGGTGATTAGAAGCTGTTGGATGTGCAGAGGGGACCTGCGCCCTGCGACCCTCTGTGCATCTAAGATGTGCCACGGGGGGGGGGGGGGGTAAACCTCTACTACCTCATCCAGTCCTTTTTCTAGAGGATTAGGGAATTCACTGTTATCTGGAGCTCTCTCCGCCATCCGGTCAGAAAGTTGCCAGTTCAGTTGAAATTCCACGCAGAGGAATTCCCAGAGGAGGTGCGGGCCCTGCGGAACCTTGATCAGTTCCGCAGGGCCTGCAAGACCACCCTTTTCAAACAGGCATTCATGAACGGCTGACCAAGTCCACAGAGAAACATCAAAATGGTCCAGTCTGGAGATCCGCCATCATTCACAAACTGACAGGCATAGCGTCGATTAATAACGGTACTGTCAGATCTAACTTAATGTTTTTAGATTTAGTAACTGTTTTAACTAATGTATTAATCGGTTTGGGGTTAATTTAATGTTTTGTTAAATGTATTGTTGTTTTGCTGTTGTTAGCCGCCCTGAGCCTGCGTGGCGGGGGAGGGTGGGATATAAATAAAATTTTACTTACTTACTTACATGCAGGATCACTTTCAAAATGTCAAGCACGGAAGTTTCAGATAACCAAGTAATTGTTTAATACAAAGTCTTAGTTTATTGATAATCCATTGTTGCTTCGAGGTGGGACATCTTGAAAGTGATACAAAGTATTGCAAAGCATAACGTTTTAAGGGTTACATCAAAGCTATTGCCTTTCGCAGAGTACGGATATAATAATAGCATTCACAGTTCTACCAAAGCCTCGCCCTTCAGAGTAGTGAATGGATACAAGGGAAAGCCTTTTGCACTATTACCAGGGGGCGAAGCAAATGAATCACCCTCCTCATTTGAACATTGGTGGGGAACTCTAGGGAAAGAGTGGAAAGTAATGCAAGTAAACTTAGAGGCTGCAAAAGACACTTATAAAAAACACTATGATAAAAAAAACACTCACCGGTCTGGGATTTCAAAGTAGGAGAAACTATGTTCTTATCAACTAAAAACCTCCCAATTTCTCAGAAATCCAAGAAACTAGCGTATAAGTTCCTGGGACCTTTTAAAATAAAATAAAAATCATAAATAAAGTGACTGTGGCATTAGAATTGCCAAAGCTATTAAGTAACATTCATCCTGTCTTTCATTGCAGCCTATTACGCCGGGATCCGGGGGCTACGAATTGGCATCTGCAATCACCAGCTCCGCAGCCAATCCAGGATGGGGGTCAGAGTCACCAAGAGGTGCAAGAAATACTGGATGCGAGATTGAAGAAGGAGGTGTTATATTTTTTAATCAGATGGAAACACTTTCCCCCTAGCCACGATGAGTGAGTAGAAGCCGTAAATATAAGGGCTCCCAGGTTAATAAAGAAGTTTTACCTACTGCATCCCGAGAAACCCTGGAGAAGGCCTTAGGGGGTATGTCAAGCATGTGTTTTACATTCAGTATTAGATGAGGTTTGCTTTTTCCTGTAGATTGCTTTCCCATTTAATTGCATATCAAAGCTAAGTAGCTCCCCTTTCTTCTCACCTCCCTTTTCTCCTTTCCCACTTTTGAGTAGCAAATGTAGGAATGTTAGGCTTTGATAGCAGGCGCCTCCCTGAAAGGTTTCCATACTGTAACCATCAACTGTAAGAAGAATGCCTGAGACCAAGGGAAGTTTTAACCACAAAGATAGGCTGGTGCATAGTTTGTAGTAATTCACACGTTCTTGTTATGTCTTTGAGATATCACACTGGAATGCTTTGATGTAACCCTTAAAACGTTATGCTTTGCAATACTTTGTATCACTTTCAAGGTGCCCTTACCTCGAGCAACAATGGATTATCAATAAACTTAGACTTTGTATTAAACAATTACTTGGTTATCTGAAACTTCCATGCTTGACATAGAGGTCTTCAGTTCCTGTTGATCTTTAATACTTTGGGACAGTGACAGTTTTGGACCAGATTCAGCCAGTGTTAACTTAGCACCCCAGTCACCCCAGTATAATGAAGATGAGTATTTCAAAGAAGAGTAAAACCTACCACTTTCATGATGAATGGGAAATGGACTACTTTTTCATCATGGTGAAAGACAAGTGTTATTGTCTACTTTGCAATGCCGCTGCATCCTTGCCCAAAAAGGGTGATCTGGAGTGTCATTATAAGGATGGTTTTTGAAGACTTCAGTGTTAAAGGAGAACTACTTGGAATGATTTCTTTAAAAGGAAGAACTACCGGTCAGGAAATATACAGCTCTTTCCATTCTTTTGTGACGAAGTGTAATCTTCCATTGCATAAACTTGTTTCCATTAGTACTGATGTAGCAAGAGTAATGACAGGTGAGGTTAACGGTTTCATAGGCCTCTGTAGACGGCATGACGACTTTCCAGTTTTCCTTTCTTACCAGTGCATCATTCACCAGCAAGTTTTGGCAAGCAAGAGACTCAATACAAAGACTGTCATGGACATCACTTTCAAAATTGTAAATTCATTTCATGAAAGATCACTTCAAAGATGGCTTTTCAATCTTACTCTTGATGAAGGGGCAGCAGAAATCATTTTGCACACAGATATAAGGTGGCTAAGTAGGCACAAATTTCTGCAAAAGATTTTGTAATTTGTTGAATGAAATAAGAAGGTTTTTGAAGGAAGAAGAAGAAGATATTGGATTTCTATCCCGCCCTCCACTCCAAAGAGTCTCAGAGTGGCTCACAATCTCCTTTACCTTCCTTCCCCACAACAGACACCCTGTGAGGTGAGTGGGGCTGGAGAGGGCTCTCACAGCAGCTGCCCTTTCAAGGACAACCTCTGCCAGAGCTATGGCTGACCCAAGGCCATGCTAGCAGGTGCAAGTGGAGGAGTGGGGAATCAAACTCGGTTGTCCCAGATAAGAGTCCGCACACTTAACCATTATACCAAACTTGAGGAGAGGGGAGATGACAAAACAGAGTTGGAAGATGAGGAGTGGTTATGTGATCTGGCATTTCTCGCTGACTTTACAGGCAAACTAAGTGATATGAACATTGAACTACAAGCTAAAAACCAATGCATTGGTGAGATGAAGAGTACAGTTTGATTCTACAAGAGCAAATTTGAGCTAATTATGACTGACTTTGCAAACAACACTTTTGATCATTTTCCTAATATGCAGGACCATCTGAGACAATATCCAAATTTTGTTTTTCAGAACGAGAAGTATGTGACAGAAATCTGCTCTGTTATCCAGGAATTCGAAAAAAGATTCTTTGACTTCCAAATAATTGAAAAAGTTGTGGAGTAGGGGTGTGCAAAAAAAAAAAAAAATCGGAAATAATCGCATTCGGAAATATACGAGGCCAAAATATTCGGAATACCATATATTTCCGAATACCAGTACTTGGAATAGCTGTATACACAGTAGATGTATGGCTATTTCCGAATATATGGCCCCATTATACCCTATGGCCATTGAAATCAATGGCAAAATAGGGTATATTGGAAGCTGTCTAGAGGGAACGGGGTTTGAGGGAGAGCCCCCAAATTTGCAGGGGACCTGCAGGGAACTCTCCCTACAAACCCCCAAGTCCCAAAAAGATTGGGCCACGGGGTCCCATTCTAGGGGCACCCAAAGAGGATGCCCCTATCCCACCATTATACCCTTGCCATTGAAATCAATGGCAACATAGGGCATAATTAGAGGCTACTGGGGGGCAGGGGGTTTGAGGGAGAGCCCTCAAAACTGCAGGGAACCCACAGGGGACTCTCCCCTACAAAACCCCCAAGTCCTAAAAAGATTGGGCCAGGGGGTCAAATTCCTGCGGCACCCAAAGCCAAACCTAACTTCACACCAGAGAATTTCTATAGGACCCAAAAGCATTACATCCATCTATCTACTCTATGAACCCTGCTGGCCTGTAACCAATATAAACTCAGTTGCCAACATCAATGCCACACAAAACACAATCTGCTCAAGGTCTGCTCTGCAGACCTGTCTGCAGCAAACCCAGATGCCAGCTCTCCAGCCCTGCCCCAAACAATGCAGGGAGAGTTGGCCAAGCACAACAAGAATGCTGGTTCTGGGTCTCTAATCCAGATGCCAGCTTCCCTGCCACAGAACATGCAATCTACAGATGCCAGCTCTCCAGCCCTGCCCCAAACAACACAACTCTCAAACAAGAGAAGCGGTGGACAGATCCAAACAACAACAGATCCAAACAGATCACTAAGAAAAGGCCAAGAAACTCAACTGTTAAAAAAGGTGATCTTTTCAACAATCAAAAAACATCAGGCCAAATCAGTCAACAACACCTACCCCCTCCCCCCCCAAAAAAAAACCAGAACGAGGAAAAGGGACAACAGGACACGATGCAAAACCAACAGCAACAGATCCAAATCACTGAGAAAAGGCAACGAACTCAACTGATAAAAAGTGACCTTTTTAACAATGAAAATTAGGCCAAACAACACCCCCCACAAGAACCAGAACCAGAAGAGAAATGGAACAGCAGCAGCACAACAAAGCAGCAACAAATCAAACACAGAATCCTTTTAAAACAGTAAAAAACTTGACTTTAGCAATACAAAAACTTTACCAACCCCTCCCCACAAAAAAACCTTCACTCTAACCCCAAGAAATCCAAGCCACCCAAATCAGGAAAAGTAAAAGGACACTGCACTTTTAAAAGTCCTCTCACTAAAGTAAGATATAGGCAAATTGGCAACCCCCCACCCCAGGCCCCCACCTCCAGCAGAACCCCCTAACCCTAACCCCAAATAAGCTACCCAGTACCCACTCACCCAAATCTGGATAAGTAAATGGACTCTGAGTCTTAAAAAGTCCTTTTACTAACTAAAATAAAAACAAGAACCCCAAGACTGTCTTACCTTAGATGTCTTCTCTTCTCCAGGCAGGTCAGACAAGGCTGAGAGAGAGCAGCAGCAGCTGAGGCCAAGGGCCAGCGCAACACAATCTCTCTCACATACCAACACCAACACAGCAGCAATGGAATAGAGTCCAGCCAGGCAGACTCCTTTAAAAGGTTTTCTGGCCCTACACAGAGCAGTTTTTAAAAATACCACTGCTCTGTGATTGGTCGGAAAACACTGTTTACTTGGATACCCAAGTAAACAAAAGAACAACAATGTTGCTGATGGCTGAGGGATTAGCCCAGCCATCAGCTACACAACAGCCCTGCAAAGCATGCATTTACAATGCATTTTGCAAATGCATGCTTTGGATTGGCTGCTGGGGCTCCTATCCCCCCCCCTCCCTCCCTGATCCCAGGGAGGCTATGGGAGAGGCGGGAAAAGGCTTCCAAAGTCAGGAAAGGAGGCAAGCAGCTCCCCTGAGACTGCAGAAGTTCCTTTCCCACCTTTTTTATGGACTTCCATAATATTGATTCGGAAGTATACGGAAGTCCATAGAAAAGGTGGGAAAGCAGCTTCAGTAGTATTTGAAAGTATTCGGGGAGCCGTATATGGCTCCCGTATAATGGTTTCCAATTGGATTCAGAAGTATATGGCCCCATATACTTCTGAATCAGGGGTGATTTGGAGGTTTCTTTGATTCGGCCAAACCAAATGCACACCCCTAGTACTTGTCGTACTCATTCAAAGCAGATTTGGACATTAAGGAAACTGCAGCTGCTATCAGTAAAAATTGCTTTGAACAAGGCATCTCTTGAAAACGAAATAGTAACGCCTAAAAAATGACATTTTTCTCAAGACCCATGCTGAGCAAAAATCGTTTTGGAAGCTAGTGCCTAGCGACAAATTTCCCAACTTGAGAAGATGCAGTGAATGTACACTCCGGTTTTGGTTCAACTTATTTGTGTGAATTTGCATTTTCCCATCTGAAAATGACAAAGAGTACACAGCGTTCCAACATGACAGACAAACATCTCCAGGATTCCCTGAGACTGGCCCTCACGCAATATTCATCCAACTTCAAAAAGCTGGTGGATGAAATGCAGGCTCAGACGTCTCACTAATTAGCAAGAGTGAAGTTTTAAAGATTGCGCAAGATCAGCCTGGATCAATACTTGACCTACATTTAACACAAATTACTCAATGAAAGTTAAAGAAAGTTATTAAGATAACTAATAATAAATCTGCACACTTATAATAATAAAAATCTGCACACTTAACCACTATACCAAGTAGTAGTGAGTGATGGTCATTGTCTTGAAAGTTTTGCTATCTATTACTTCTAATTCTCCTTGTTTCCAATCAATAATGCCAGCTGTGTATTTTAGAATTGAGACTGCTCATGTGTTAAATGCGTTTTGTTAATTTAATTTTGTTTGCAATATTTTTAAAGCTCTTCTTGTATGTATTTTTCTTAACATGGGTATGTTTAATGTTGTCAGCTTCCAAAATTCCAAGGTATTTGTAGTTTTCTTCAAGGCTCTGTGTTCTGATACTGTTGTCTGGCATCTTGATTTCTTCTTGTTCAATGATCTTTTCACTGTTCAGTGCTAATGCTGCACACTTCTCAAACACAAGTTCCATTGGTATATCTTTGCTGAATATTCAAACTGTGTTTAGCAAGGAATCAATTTCTGATGATGACTCTCCATACATTTTCAAGTCATCCATACAAAATAAGTGTGAACTCTTTGGGCTTGTTTTTGAAAGCTGATATTCTAGGCCTGCGCTGTTGAAAATGATTGTGAGTGATGTCACAATCATTTTCAAAGAGAAGTGGTGATAGTGAGTCTCCTTGGAAAATCCTTCATTTGATATTAAGTGTTCCAATTTCTTCTCTATTCAATATCAGCCTGGTGTTCCACATTTACTCATGGCAGTTTTCATAAACATTACAGTTTGCCGATGCCTACTATTTCTAGTGTTTTCAGGATCTATGTGTGAGGGAATGAATCAAATGCCTTCTTGTAATCAATCTAAGCAACATTCAGGTTGGTTTCCCACCTTTTACAATTTTTAAAATCCATTTTATCAATCATAATAAAATTTGAGTCCAGTGGCACCTTTAAGACCAACAAAGTTTTATTCAAGGTGCCAGCTTCCGTGTGCATGCACGCTTCATGCCTGCCAGCTGGTATCCAATATTCCACTGCTTTGGAACGGAGCACATCATTCAGCTGTTGGACCAATTGTGGATGAAAACTGGCCAACTTTTAAAGCCAAAAGCGGTGGGCTTCATCTTGTTCAAATGCTGTCCAGTTTTTTCACTTTCTTCAATTGTTTTAGCAGGCTTTCGAGGGTAAGATCCTCCATTTGCTTAATTTTCACTTTGTTTCCCCACATCTGCGATTCAGGTGACTTTTTATGATATTCTTTTCTGTTGTCCTAGAGTTGTCTTTTCTTTGTCTGGTTTTAGTTCTAGTTTTTAATCTCCCTCTAGTATTTGTAGAACTGTCTTTAGTTAGTCTGGAATTGGAAGTTTTATCTGTATTGCTGGATCCTATTATTGTATCTCAGTCTTCTTGGATATCGCACCATATTTTTTTTGTTTGTTTAATTTCTTTTGTAGCTTACGTCTAACTTGTATGTCTAACTTGATACTTCTTCCTGAGGTGGTTTTTTTTTTTCATTCTTGAGTTTCCTTTAAAAAAATTATTTGTAAGGCACTTAAGTCTGCATGACATTTCTTGACCGCCCCCCTCCGCCATCTCATTTGCCAGTTTTGGTTTTTCCTTAAATCCTTAACTTTTAGCACTAACAAAGTCTATTTCCAGTCTTCTTGTTACTACAAGTGCTGCACTATGCATCAACTGGTTGGTTTTAGTATGTTTGCTGTAGGAATTGTTTCAATTGCTACATTGATATTTTCAGCAAGTCTTGCAAATTCTTCCTTTGATGTTATCCTGTGTGCAGGTAATCTTTGTCTGTATTCTTTGCTGTTAATTTGCTCTAAGATTTTTGCCTTCAGTTTTTCCTGTACAGCGGTGAGCTGTTGATGTATTGTCAATAGTTCACTCTTAATTAGTGGATTTTCAAGAGCAACTTCATTTCTATGACCTATTTCTTGGTTGGTTTGACTTATTATTTGTTCTTCATGGTCTTCATTTGAGTGGCTGTTGTTCCTTATTTCATTTAGCTTCACTGCTGTGAAAAAGGTGTTTTGCATAATAAAACAGTGCTGATTCACTAGTCACTGCTCAGTGATGGTAGAATTGGGACACTTTTCCTTCCATAATCCAGACATTCATTTCAAATATCCATGCTGTTCAGACCTTGTGTCCAAAATAACATTGTACGATAACTCTGTTTTGTTGTTGTTATGAGCCACATTGGAGCATGCAAAATATAAATATCTTAATAATTTTAATTAAATTAAATGTTTTTGTTTGTTCTCTGGGGCTGCGCCTGTGAGAGGGTGGCAAACCTTAACTGCTGTAGTGTTTGATAAATACAAGTGTCTGTTTGGTTTACTCTGCCTGGGTCCTTGCCTCAGATTAAATCATAAAGCAGGGCACACCTGATGAAAGTGGGCACTGCTGAAAGAGAGGGGCTGTTCTGGGTTCGCCCCAGTCGGGTCCTTGAACCTGAGTGGTGGGGCCCCCTGAAGGCCCCAAAGAGAGATGGAGGGGGCATTTGGAGCTGGAGCACTCCTTAGAAAGGACCTCATTCCAAACAAAACCACACTTAGTCCCTGCCTTTTCCATGATACCCCAGACAAAAGTAAGTCAGGGTTGGATTGGCCATTGTGTCAAAAAGCACTTTGGCCAATAGGGCAGTGCAGGAAGGCCTGCATAGGAGGCGTGTGTGTGGGGGGAGGTGTCAGGGGAGACCTGGGGTTTCCATCCCAGCATGGGCACCCAGCAAGAGACAGTGTTGGGCGAGGACATGTAAATAGCCAAAGTGAGATGGTCCTTCCAGGTTTGTGCTGGAAAAGATGTGCTACCTGCCAAGTTCCCTTGCCATGTTAATACTGAATTCTATCCTGTTGCTCTTCTGAAACACTTGCTATGCTGCTGGGAAATGAAAGTATCCGGGCCTTCTAACAGTCTCTGTCTCTCAAGGTCATCACTATCTGTTAGAATGTTGTGCTAACCCATTTTATACTGTGAGAATGTCTGATTCAAAACAACTTAGAGTTTTGAAATTATCTCGCGCCAGAAAGCTAGGCACGAGATGTAACGACTAACTGCTTTTACATATATATGCCTGCACTAGCCTCCCGCTTCAGCTTCCTCCGTGGCTTTGCCAGTGGGACAAGCTTGTCTTGCAACAAACGCTAATCCTAAAGAAATGCAGCGTCATTATTATTGAAGATACCGTAACTGTAGACCTGACACTATGCAAGCAATGGTATTAGTTCATCCTTAAAAGTTTTATAATATTTAGCTGTATATCCATCTGGCCCGGGAGCTTTCTCATTTTTCATCGCGTTGATTGCTGCTTCAATTTCTATTTTTTCAATTGGGTCATTTAAGACTTTTCTCATATTTTCAGTTAGGGGCTCAATTTTTATTTTTTGTAGATATTCATCTACCTTCTCTCTCTTTACTTCAGCACCTTTAAACAGCTTGGCATAATACTTAAAAAATTCTCTTTTCATTCCCTCTTGAGTAACTACTTCTCTTCCATCTATCACAATCCTACTAATTATTTTGTTTTCTCTCTTTTTCTTCAATTGCCACGCCAAATACTTTCCCATCTTATTTGCCCCTTCAAACGCTTTCTGCTGGAGCCTTTTCAGACTCCATTCCACTTCTTTATTTAACAAATGTCTCATTTGAGTTTGTAATATTGAAATTTCCCTTAGAATTTACTTTTTCCCTGGTCTTTTTCTGAGCTTCCCTTCTTTTTTCTTTATTTTGTTTTGTATGTCCAATAATTGTTTTCTTTTTTCCTTTTGTCTTTATTATTCAAAGTAATCAACAATCCTCTCATTACTGCTTTATAAGCATCCCAGACTGTCTGAAAGTCAATATCTTCTTTATCATTCATTTGGAAAAATTCCTTAGTTTCTTTTTCTAGAAATGTCACTGTTTCTTTGCTCTGAAGCAAGCAATGGTAATTCCCCTCCCCCCAAAGCAGTTTCAGGGGGCCAGAGCTGCTAGACTGGAGGTCTCCCACTAAAGCAGAAGGAGGCGGGCTTTCCAGGGCCATTTCCCCTTCCTAGTCCACTTCTGCTTTCAGTGGCCCCTCTGGTTCTGAGGAATCCTGGCACTCCAAGTCCTGGAGAATCTTGGTTGAAGCAGAAAGATTTTTGATAAGATGGAGACATTTTGGGGGCGGAAACTGCAGGGCCTCCTGGCCTCCAGCTCTTGTGTCCTGCTTGCAGCCACCAACCTGAGAGCATTCCTAAGAGGTCGATCAGATGGAAGTGCTATTTTATCCCCAGGGAAGTGCCTTCAGGATTACAGTTTTAGTAACTCTGGGATGGCAAAGGTAAATCCAGCCCAGGTCTCTATGCCTGGTTAGATGGGGTCTGGGTTAAAATGGGAGAAAGGGTGAGGGTGCTTCCAAAGGCTTCTAGGACATGGCCTGCTTCTTGATGGCCCCTGTTTGTAGCCTGTGCTGGCAAGAAGTGCTTTGCAGTGAGAGGCTCTGGAGTTCAACCTGAAATTTTGAAACATTTATTTCGGTGCAGTTATGGGGATAAAGGGTGTCTGTACATATCTGACAATCTCTTTTATCTGACAATCTCTTTTATTCAAACCACCTTCTAGTTAATAACCTGCCTGCTCAGCTTGTGATCCAGAATGCAAGATGCTGCACGTTGAACCTCCCTCCTGAAGAAATAAATAGAGAGAACAAAACTGGCATTTTGTCAGGTTCCCACTGGGACACCTTATATGGCCAGCAGTGGGTAACGTTGGCTCATACAGGTGGGCTTGGTGACGTTCAGGGTGTTTGTGTGGTCATGATATGAAAAACGGAGCCTTTCAGGCATCCAGGCAGACCTGTAGCCAGGAAATTTTCAGAGGGGTGGGCATGTGTGCCCCTGACATGGTGACATCACCCAGAAGACCTCACCTTCTCCATTCCTGGCCCCAGAGGTGGCTCTCTGCCCCTGTCACTTTGCAGCCCAACCACCATCACCACCACTTCTGCTCCTGCCTCCCTGTCACCACCGCTGACGCCACCACCTCTTCCTCTCCCTTTCTCCCTCTACCACTTCCTGCTTCCTGCTGCAACCCTGGTGAGAAAGGGAGGGAGAAGATGAGCTGCTCCTTTTCCCAGCAGGCAGTCGCCATGCGGCCTCGCTGGGTCTTCCTGCTGCAGCTGAGAAGCCAGCTGCAGAAACAGGGAAACCTGGTGAGGCCCCACCTCTCCCTCCCCTCCTGCTCAGCCACAGCAGGAAGAGCCAGGGAGGCCATGGGGGTCAGGGGCAAGGAGCTCACCAGGGGTGGGTGAGGGGGGAGCCTGGCATCCTTCTGGGGGGCAGGGCTCGGCTCATCCATGAAGGGGGCATCGTGCCCAAATGCAACTCCGTGGCTACGTCCTGGATCCAGGCGACTCGATTAGGCACAAGGATAACATTAAGTCTGTGCTTTATGAGTCCCAGATTAATTAGAAGCGAGATGCCAAATACATTAAGGAGCTAATAACAGCATTACACCTTCCCTTAAGAAATTACAGCACAGGCAAGCAGCCAAGAGTGTAGTCGGCCTGCAGGGGATGGTGTGGAAATGCATGCAAATTGCCAGACGGCAGAGGGGCGACTTCAGGCAGGCCGCTCTCTCCTCCCTCGCATTGGGGCCCAGCAGCAGCTGCTGGGCAAGAATCACCACCGTCTTCCCTGGCAGGCCCTGGGAGCCAGAGACGCAAAGCCCCACCCTTCAGGGTGATAGAGAATTTGACTGCTGGGAAGGGAACAATTTCCATGCTCTTTTGTGGAGGCTCCCATCAGACTCATCGGTTTGTTAATGCTAATTAGCTTTGCAAATATAAAATGGCAAGTTGTGCAAATGCAATTTAATTTCCACTGCCATATTCCCAGGTCCCTGCTCCTTGGTCTTTTGTTACAAAGTTGAACTGGCAGCAATCCCAGCCAGGGCCAGGGCAGTGGCTGAGACCCTCCCTGGGCGGGGAGCTGCTCGTGACTCACAGTTTCCTTCATAAATCCAAGTGCAATATCAGCTTCTGGAATCCCCTGGCCTGATACAAATCTTGGGAGCCAGCTTGGTGGGTGGTGCCTGCAGGGCATTCTGCAGGTAGACTCACCTTGCAGCCAGCTTCAAGCAACCCCTCATGGGGGTTCCAAGGCAGCAAGAGATGTTCAAAGGTGGTTGGCCCTTGTCTGCCCCTGCCTCCCTCGATGCTCTTCCACCCAAGTGCTTCACCAGGGCTAACCCTGCTTGTCTTCTGGAACCAGAAGAGACCACACTAGCCTGGGCCATCCATCTCAGGGCTGGGGGTTGCATCATCACCACCACAACATCTGTCACACCTTCCTCAGGGGACTTATTCTCTGTTGATCTGTGTTTCAGCTCAGATGCTAGAACACTGGCTGCTTCCGCTCATGTCCTGTTTCAGCAGTTCACAAAAAGGAGCCCATTTTGATGGAGTGTTGATCTGGTCTTAAGCCCCTTCACAGCTGTTGGGCAGTTGGCTTCACTGTCCTCCTTCCTAGCAGGGCAATACAGAGCAATCCCTTCTCCACCCCCGTGCAGTCACACAGAGGTCCAATTGGCATGCAGTTGCTGAAGCAGACAATGAAGTCAGCCACAACTCTTATAAACAAAAACTGTGTTCAAATGCATCTTGCAGTTCAGTATTCATCACTAGTCTATAGTGATGTTAATGACTGTTGATCTATTTGGATCATTAGCACTTTTGTGCATGCACAGTTTTGGGGAAAAAGAAGATGCAAACGTCTTCATCATGCATCAGAGTTGTTGGATGCCAAGCCAAGCATACCAAGCGATCAGTTCATGGCTGGACATCATAGTCAGAGATGGTCAAGTAAAACTGTTAAGCGTATTCACCATCTCCAAGTTCCACCCCCCAAAGCGAGAGCCTTCCTGCATCGCCTGCCCACAGGATCTTTCCCCAGCCAGATCCCTTTCAGAGAAGCCTTCTGGCCACTGGGCTTATCATCACTCAACAGAGATGCATTTTCCTGTGGTGGCCTCTTTTAGTATCAGATGTATATTGAGTCTGTAATGGCCTTTGGCTAATAAATGACCACTTGACTTGATGTTCTCTTCATTCAATGGCAACTGTTTTTTAATGCTCCCTGTGCTTCTTGCGAACTCTGCCTCCCTGGCTTTTGTGCCCAGGATAGAGAGATGGTGCACCCCCTTCTAATCCCAGCTTTCCTGGCATCCTCAGTTTCTCTTCTCTTGCCACTCACCCCCCTCCCCCTGCTTTAACTGCCACCCACCACAAGCATCTGAGGGGCATGAAGCATCCCCATTGTGCAGAGCTCCTCCAAGTGCTGGTTACTGAGGAGGCCTCTAATGAGAGCGGACAGAGTGATCAGAGAGGCTGTTAACATCAACACACTCTCTGCAACTGCTTGGGGAACCTCCCCGTCATTTTGCAGGTGTGTGGCTGGAGCTGTGCACTGCTCTGTAGATGAAGTCTGCTCTTCGAAAGGCACTCTTGTGGAAATGCCCACAGGGACGGGGGGTGGTGGTGGTGGTCTGGAATTTATACATGCTGTGTGTGTGTGTGGGGGGGCTGTATTGGCTCCTATTGGCTTCCATTCAGGAGGCTGAAATGTTGGCCACGGCAACGAAGCCCTCTCAAATGGCAGTATGTGGGGAACTCAGGGAAGAGGAAAGTTATGGGACTGAGTAAAAGGATGAAGCTCATGAATTCATGTGGAAAGACTTTTTTTAAAAAAATAAAAAAGCTACAAAACAGCAATAATAAAACTGGCAACACATTAATTCTCCCTGACTTCGCATCCAAACTGAATAAATGCACAAAGCAGACGAGTGACCAACCATCCTCCAGGCCACCTACACTCTATTTATGGGGTGTGGGGAGACAAAAGGGAAAGTTGCCATCTGCAGCTACCCCAAAACAGGAGTGGGGAGGTAAGAGACCCACCAGATGCCCCGGGAGAACCGCCTGTGCCTAATGTGAGATTCCAGTTGGGCATCAGGGAAGCTGTGTTGTGAAGCAGGAATTCTGCCTCAGCCCTGAATTCATCAGATGGTCTTCTTAGGCCAGGAGCCCTTCACAGTTTCACCTGCTCCCACAGAGGCTGCAGGGGGAGAATCAGGGCTTTTTTTCCAGGACAAAGAGGTGCCGGAGCTCACAAGAGGGAAATAGGGGACGAGAAACACATGGGTGCCCCTCATCAAACTTTGTTTCCATGAAGAGGTTCTGGAACTCTGCTCTGCCATGTTCCCCTAGAAAGAAAAAAAAAAGGTCCTGGTAAACTAATCTCATTTTACAGGACTGTTGTAAGAAGAATAACATAATATAGAATTATGCAACATGATGTTGAATTGGAATATCCAAAGCTGTAGATAAATTCTTGTGAGCAGGAGAGATAACTTGTGCCTGCCCTTCTCCAGTTTCTCTTCTAGCTGGCCAGTCGGGGGCAGGGGGGGGGGCAGGAGAAGAGAGGAAACGAATCAAGGCATGGGTGGGGGAGGGGCAGCGAGGGCAGCGTCTTCTGGTGCTGGTTCAAAACTCATGCGTGGCAGTCAGTTAAGGCTATCAATGCAACATATTTTTTAAAAAAAATATTAAAATTTATTTACGACATTGTTAAAAAACCCACTATTTACAGATAACAACATGAATAGTGAAAAATCAACAACACATATTTAAAACTATAATCTATCCTAGAACACTATATTCACAGCTAAATTTTTACCTTTCTTACAGATCTGTTCCTTCCCAGTAAAAGCATCTCATATAGTTATCTTGAGAAATTGGGAATTTATGTAATATATTTCCATCTCCTCTCAATTGTGAATATTTCAAACATTTAAAAATACAAAAAATCTCTATAACTTTCATTTTCTGGCAGGATATCTCTTTCAGTCCAATAAGTGCAAAATTTTCATATTCCATTTGAACCTGCTAATTCCAGCTTGACTGAACCGGGTGATTGAAAGGGTGGAACACAATAGAGATATGAAATGCCTCCTCTTATTGATACTTCGTCAATACTGCTACCATCAGCTTTTACCGGCTTCTTCTTGTCTGCTCTTTCCATTAACTGTATATCTAATTCCACCCACAGGGCCATGCTTTCACACTGCACAATAATTCATCTAGAATCAGTAGCACCTCCATTATTAAAAGTAAAGAAAATTGTCTACAACACTAAACATGATAATGTAAAAAGATGTAATAAAAATTAACTTTGCTAGAGTAAAGATTGGGGGCAAATTTGGAGGTTCCTGCTTGGGCCAAGCAGAGAAATGTTCAAAAAATGTTTTGATAAGAATTGTGAAATTTCCACTATTTGTAAGGACCATTTCTGTATCCACAGGGCTTTGAATAGCCTTCTCAGCTTCCTCCACACAAAAGCTATTCTCATTCTACAGATACAGGTGCAAGTCTGTCCCTTGAGATTCAATGCGAATCCCTGGCTGGTGACTTAAATTCAAGGTCTGGCCCCAGCCCACTGGACTGCAGGTTCTCAAGAGACACTGAGAAGCCTGGCGCCATGCCAAGCAAGAACGGGCTGCCTCTTTGCAACAAGGACACCACACCAGAACCCCAGAGAGCCCTCAGGTCTTCTGCTGTCTATCCAGAATGCTAATTTCAGGGAATTTCCTTCATTTCTGCTGCTTCCTTCTTTTTGGTCATTGTGCTCTCTCTCTCTCTGACCTCCAGGGCAGCAGCATGCACTCTCTCAATCTCTCTGTATCCTAGCCAAGATAGACAGCTAGAATGCTTCTCTCTCCTACCCCAGTATGGTGTGAGAAAAAGACCCATAATTTCAGAACATCGTAGTCACCCGTTTGGTTCCCAGGGTGCCTGGAGATTCAACTCACACACATCTGCCAGGAGAACATGAGTTTTGTCTACCAGAAGGTAGGGACTTATGTGAGTACAAACAGCCACAACATTGCAGCAGCACTCCGTGTCTCCGGAGGAGTGCTAACCAGGAGAACAGATGGGTTTCCAGTCGCTCCATGCGATCACCATCTCGGCTGTTCCAGCAGAAGAAGGTGCGCCGCCAGGAACTGTCCAGGCAAGCGGTTTCCAGCCTTGACCATAGAATCCATATGGGAAGGCTAACACCACCAGCAGCTATGTTCCTGCAGTGCCAGACTCCATTGCAGCGAAGCGAGAGGCTCATGTACTCAACAGATGTCATCTATGCATAAGGCGTGGATCCTGTCAGACTGCCTAAGCCTTTGTCCAACGGAACCCAAGACAAAGACTGGTGCCAGAAGAGGAATGAAGAAGTGAAAGAACATCTTCACCCAGAGCCAAGTTTCTTTGTATAGATTGGGTGTTACCTTAGGTAGCAATTTGACCATCTATTGTCATCTTTTTAAGATAAGTTTGATAGTTTTAATCACCCCCAGCTCAATAATTTCTCCCATTCTTTCCCTTAATGGTCATCCTGGAGCCTCCCTCTTCGGCCCATTGTTACCTGGAAGTCCAATCAGGTAACCAGGGCCAAGTCTGCTCATTGGCCAGGTATGGGCATCCAATCAGGTGCCTCCAATAAACTGACTATTGGCTTCCGCATAAGTCCAGCCCTTATGGTCATTGTGGAGCCTCCCCTTTTTCTGAGGTCATGTACCAGCTGACCACCTGCCATCCGCCCCTGTACCTCCCATCCCCTAAGGACTCAAGGTAGTCCTTATAACCTGTGACCCAACTCCCCACAGGTGTGCATCTAGCAGTACCCCATTCCTGCTGTTTAGATACATCCCCGATTTCTGATCAGTTGAGGGTCCCTTCCCCCTAGTTCTCGTTTGTCGCCATTGGGCCTTCCTTGAAGACTACGATCGGTAATTATCACCCTGTTTATCCATCCTTCTGTTACCTCTATGCATTTCTCTCTATTTTTATTAGGACTGTATGTGTGTTGTATGTATTCATTACCTTGTATGTGTGTTCTATATTTTTCTGTAATAAATTTTTAATTGTTTTACTCAATTAGTGTCCTTGGCAAATTTAAGCAATAATTTCTGGAAGTGGAATCCTGTATACATAGATTCTAGATCCCTTTTTAAGCCAAAGGTGCCCACCTGTCAATTTCCCAACCTCTTTTGGGGGCATTTTGGCTTACAATGGATTTCTCTAACAATTAAGATTATCCATTTTTTTTAGAGCAACAAACCTCATGTGGACTTTATTCGAAAGCAACAGCCTCCTTTTCCTAGCACAAAAACAAAGAAATGTCTTTTGAGGCTTAGCAATGAAAAACCTTCCAACAAGGAGAAGAGTTAAAATGCCATTTCTGGGCACCATTTTTTAACTGGCCTATACAGAGAGTAATGGTACCTGTGGAGAATCAGACCTCTTAAGAACTCATTTCTGTTCACATCTGGAGCTGCAGCATCAACCAGCATCAACCAAGGTCGCTGGCTGGTGCTGCCCTTTGCTCTCTCTTTCCCCTGTGAATGACCCCTGCTGACATGCTGCTTCTGCCACTGCCACCTTCTCCTATGGCCCTTTCTCTTAGAGCTGCCAGTCTCCATGGGGTAGCTGGAGGTCTCCTGGGATCATAAGAACATAAGAGAAGCCATGTTGAATCAGGCCAACGGCCCATCCAGTCCAACACTCTGTGTCACAGAGTGGCAAAATTTTTTATATATATACACACACTGTGGCTAATAGCCACTGATGGACCTGTGCTCCATATTTTTATCTAAATCCTTCTTGAAGGTGGCTATACTTGTGGCCGCCACCACCTCCTGTGGCAGTGAATTCCACATGTTAATCACCCTTTGGGTGAAGAAGTACTTCCTTTTATCCGTTTTAACCTGTCTGCTCAGCAATTTCATCAAATGCCCACGAGTTCTTGTATTGTGAGAAAGGGAGAAAAGTACTTCTTTCTCTACTTCTCCATCCCATGCATTATCTCGTAAACTTCTATCATGTCAGCCCGCAGTTGACGTTTCTCCAAGCTAAAGAGCCCCAAGCGTTTCAACCTTTCTTCATAGGGAAAGTGCTCCAGCCCTTTAATCATTCTAGTTGCCCTTTTCTGGACTTTCTCCAATGCTATAATATCCTTTTTGAGATGCGGCGACCAGAACTGCACACAGTACTCCAAATGAGACCGCACCATCGATTTATACAGGGGCATTATGATACTGGCTGATTTGTTTTCAATTCCCTTCCTAATAATTCCCAGCATGGCGTTGGCCTTTTTTATTGCAAATGCACACTGTCTTGACATTTTCAGTGAGATCTACCACGACCCCAAGATCTCTCTCTTGGTCAGTCTCTGCCAGTTCACACCCCATCAACTTGTATTTGTAGCTGGGATTCTTGGCCCCAATGTGCATTACTTTGCACTTGGCCACATTGAACCGCATCTGCCACGTTGACACCCACTCACCCAGCCTCAACAGATCCCTTTGGAGTTCCGCACAATCCTCTCTGGTTCTCACCACCCTGAACAATTTAGTGTCATCCGCAAACTTGGCCACTTCACTGCTCACTCCCAACTCTAAATCATTTATGAACAAGTTAAAGAGCATGGGACCCAGTACCGAGCCCTGCGGCACCCCACTGCTTACCGTCCTCCACTGCGAAGACTGCCCATTTATACTCACTCTCTGCTTCCTATTACTCATCCAGTTTTTGATCCACAAGAGGACCTGTCCTTTTATTCCATGACTCTCAAGCTTTCTAAGGAGACTTTGATGAGCAACTTTATCATAGCTGCTCTCCAGGCTACAGAGATCACTTTGCCATGATAAAATGGCTTCTTTCAAAGCTGGTGCCTGCGGAAGCCCCTCTTCCCCAGGGCATCTCCCAACTACCCAGGAGTTCCCTCCCCCACCTGCTTTCTCTCCCTCCTGTCAGTCTGGTGGCCCCCACCTAGTAGTGGCACGAGGCGACCCTTTTTCATCCCCAAGGGGCTCTTGCAGGGTTGTGAGTGTGCCATGGTGGCTTTACCTTGGCATTATTCTGGGCAGGTCCCTGACCTTTTTCTGCCATTTGACTAAACTGGCTGCTCAAATGAAGTCTCATAATAATCTGTTCAACAAGCTTGCTAGTCTCTGGAGGGCTCTGAAGCCAATACTCTTGGAACATCCATCTGAGCAATCTACCCTCCGCGTGGGGCTCCGGCTCTGCATACTAATCTGATTCCTCATATTCCTGCCAGAGCCTCCTTAGCACAGCCACTCGGGGGAAAGGATTAGCCTTTCTCGGAGATGCATGCAGGACACCGTGGGGCATCTGTGCAGCAAAGAGATCCAGCTTTTGAGACAAAAGAAGTAGCATCCTGCAGCTTGTCAAATTAGACCAACTGAGTCAATCCACATGTGTTAATTTATTTTGTATCATTCATTTTGTTTCTGTTAAACAGGCACACATCATTTAAATGCAACATTTTAACAACCCCTGGCTTCATTTCTTTCTTTCTTTATATTTATCTATATAACTAATAGCCAAAATGTCTCCTCTGTGCAGATATTTAAATCCACACATCAGGGGGGGTGATGGATAAACAGACCTTTCTGCAAACTTGGGGCACATCCACCGTTTGCAAAAAGAAACCCCCTGAAACCTTACAAAAATTCATTTAGAGCTTAAATCCCCCCAAAAAACTAAAACCCGTTGTCTGTGCATGTGCAGACAGATTATCAGTCCTTTGTGGCCTGCTGGAGGCCACTACCGGAGCCCTCCTGCATCCTGCAAGATGCTCTCAAGGCCACCCCCCCCCCTTGGCCCTCTTGAGGCCTGCTGGAAGCTGCTGCTGGGCCCTCCCTTGGAGGCCACCACCAAGGCCCTGCCAGAGGCATGGGGGAGCCGCCATGGCTAGAGCCTCTCCCCATGCCAGCAGTGTCCTGAGGGAGGTCTCCAAAGATGTGGGGAAGCAACCGCTGTTGGAGCCTTCTCCCACACCAGCAAGGCCCTGAGAGAGGTAGGGGTGGGGGTGGAAATAGAGGGAGAAATTGGCTGAGGGGAAGGAAGAAGGGAGATTGGCTTGGGGGAGAGAGAAAGGGAGAGATGGGGGGTTGGCTAGGGGGAACAGAAAGAAAAGGGCCAGAAAGACAAGGGAGAAGGAAGGAAGCAAAGATGAGGGAACCCCCCCTCCCCACAAGTTTCTTGAGGGTCTCCCACTAGTTTAGATATAATTCAGATTTCTATACCACCCTTCCCCAAGTTCACAGAGCTCAGGGCAGTTAACAACCTGACCACCACTGTCCAAAGAAGGAGGCTTTCACCAAGCTCTAGCCAGATCAATGAATCCCAGTGCAAAGCTGATGAGGCCTTTCACAACTAATTCCCAGGTCAAAAAACAGTCATTAGGAATGAAATCCATCCACTTGTGTGCCTCTCCCGACCTGAGGTTTATTAGAGCAAGGAAGAAGGAATATTGGAGGGTGTGGTGACACCCCCCCACACACACACTGGGAAAGCTGGACAGATGTGTATAAGAAAAAGGTGTGCCTATACACCAGGAGGGGTTGGGGATATGGTCAGGATTACAGTTGCTTCCCCATGGCAAGGATTCTCTGTGACATTGTCATAATCACAGCTGCAAATCCAGAGTGTATATCTGTTGGCAACAGAGCTCTCATTCACACATGTGCCTCCAACCTCCCTCTGAGCTCTCCCTTCGAAGTCACTGAGAGGAGGTCCTACAACTGTTTGACGAATTAAAAACTAATAAGTCACCAGGTCCAGATGGCATACATCCAAGAGTTCTGAAAGAACTCAAAGTTGAACTTGTGGATCTCCTGACAAAAATCTGTAATCTTTCATTGAAATCTGCCTCCGTTCCTGAGGACTGAAAGGTAGCAAATGTCACCCCCATCTTTAAAAAGGGTCCCAGAGGAGATCCGGGAAATTACAGGCCAGTCAGTCTGACTTCAATACCGAGAAAGTTGGTAGAAACCATTATCAAGGAAAGAATGAGTAGGCACATTGATGAACACGAGTTATTGAGGAAGACTCAGCATGGGTTCTGTAAGGGAAGATCTTGCCTCACTAACCTGTTACATTTCTTTGAGGGGGTGAACAAACATGTGGACAAAGGAGACCCGATAGATGTTGTTTACCTTGACTTCCAGAAAGCTTTTGATAAAGTTCCTCATCAAAGGCTCCTTAGTAAGCTCGAGAGTCATGGAGTAAAAGGACAGGTCCTCTTGTGGATCAAAAACTGGCTAATTAATAGGAAGCAGAGAGTGAGTATAAATGGGCAGTCTTCACAGTGGAGGATTGTAAGCAGTGGGGTGCCACAGGGCTCAGTACTGAGTCCCATGCTCTTTAACTTGTTCATTAGTGATCTGGAGTTGGGAGTAAGCAGTGAAGTGGCCAAGTTTGCAGATAACACTAAATTGTTCAGGGTGGTGAGAACCAGAGAGGATTGTGAGGCACTCCAAAGGGATCTGTTGAGGCTGGGTGAGTGGGCATCAACGTGGCAGATGAGGTTTAATGTGGCCAAGTGCAAAGTAATGCACATTGGGGCCAAGAATCCCAGCTACAAATACAAGATGGGTTGCGAACTGGCAGAGAATGACCAAGAGAGAGATCTTGGGGTCGTGGTAGATAACTCACTGAAAATGTCAAGACAGTGTGCGATTGAAATAAAAAAGGCCAACTCCATGCTGGGAATTATTAGGAAGGGAACTGAAAAGAAATCAGCCAGTATCATAATGCCCCTGTATAAATCGATGGTGCGGTCTCATTTGGAATACTGTGTACAATTCTGGTCACCGCACCTCAAAAAGGATATTATAGCACTGGAAAAAGTGCAGAAAAGGGCAACTAGAATGATTAAAGGTTTGGAACACTTTCCCTATGAAGAAAGGTTAAAACGCTTGGGGCTCTTCAGCTTGGCGAAACGTCAACTGCGGGGTGACATGATAGAGGTTTACAAGATTATGCATGGGATGGAGAAAGTAGAGAAAGAAGTCCTTTTCTCCCTTTCTCACAATACAAGAACTCGTGGGCATTCAATAAAATTGCTGAGCAGTCGGGTTAAAATGGATAAAAGGAAGTACTTCTTCACCCAAAGGGTGATTAACAGGTGGCGGCTGCAAGCATAGCCAGCTTTAAGAGAGGATTGGATAAAAATATGGAGCAGAGGTCCATCAGTGGCTATTAGCCACAGTATATATATATATATATATATGTGTGTGTGTGTGTGTGTATACACACACACACATATATTGACCACTGTGTGACACAGAGTGTTGGACTGGATGGGCCATTGGCTTGATCCAACATGGCTTCTCTTATGTTCTTATGTTCACTGTGTGCTGGATCCCACGGGTGAGGCTTTCAAGGCCATAGAAATATGCATCCCCTTTCCCCTTTGGGCATGCACAGCAGAATTAGCACGGTTCTATTAAGAGCAGAAATAAGTAAGAGGCAGTGGACTGGTATAGTGCTAGGCTGCTAAAATGATCTATAACCACCACCTATTTTTACAGAACCATTACAGTGTTATAACAATAGATCTCTATAGTGCTATAGGGCTAGAACAATTCCCATTTTTCAAACCCCCTTCTGGTGTGATAGAAAAAGTACCAGGGGAGACTGATGGTGGGAAAATGGCAGCTTTGCAAGGCAGGACTTGCTTCCGGCTGGCAGGATAAGGTGCTGGGATGGCCTCCTCTCCAAAAGGAGAAGAGCCTCTTACAAGCAGCATGATTCTGTGCTGAATTTCCTTGTGGATGGTGGGCAACATCCCAAAGAATTATATGCAAATTGGGAGAAGGGAAAACAAGTTACAGCTGGATGACTTCCCCATTGGAGCAGATGGAGAAGAATTAAGAACAGAATGATGAATGCAAACAGGTATTATAATTATAACCAAGAAAATGAATGTCAACTTCTGAAGAAAAAATGAACTGAAAAACAATTAATCCCTGGACAAAATTAACTCTTTGCCCCATTGGTTGATTCCTGCACTGGGGCTTCACAATGGCCACTTTCTCCCCGAGCCAGGGTGGTGTCAGGCCTCTCCTGCCAGCTCCCTTCCTTCTGACTTAGTGCACAAAAAAAGGCTGAGAGGAGAAGCCAGAGCAGACTTGCTTTCCCAGCCATTCATCCGCAAATGGAGTAGGTGTGTGAGAGAAAGACTGATAAGAATTTCAGCCCCTTTGGTGGATTTCTTGCACATGGGAGTAAGGTATTGAATTACATGTATGTCCAAAGCATAAGAGAGACACATGTCTTTTCCACATGTGCTGGCAGCTGCATGACCCCAAGGAACCCAGGGGTGGGATCTTCCTTAGGAGACAAACAGAGCTGTTTTGTTCCCCTCATGTGGTTTTTTTTTCACACGGGAAGGGGAGGGGGGAGCGAAGCTGTTTCCCACTGCGCATCTCTGAGAGAGCAGAGAAAGGGTCACTTGGAGTCTCCGGTCCCTGCATGCCATTTCTGAGGCTTTTTTAAAATAAAAAATCTCTCTCTCTCCCTCCCTCTCCCCCTCCCTCCCTCTCACACCACACACAAACAAACACACACTCTCCATACCTGCCATTTGGTGACAGATTTGGGCTTTGCTAGATGGTCCCCAAAACTGAAAGTGATCCCTTGTGTTTGATCTCAGTTCATGGGAAGAGAAAACAGGTGTGTGTGTGAGCAGGAGGGGAGGCTAGGAGAAGCTGTCCCGAAGCCCAGCATTCAGACTGTTCCAGAGTGGCAGGACAGTCAGGTGTCTCTTCTCCTCACCCCCACCCCAGCCTCAAATTGCCATCAGTTGTTCATGGTCCTACAGTCTGTCCAAAGTCAGATGCTGCCTTGTCTATGTCAGAACTTGTAACTTTACTGTGTGCTATGAGCCAAACTGTTAGCTTAACCGACTCCATGCTGTAACCAGATACTAACCCAACGTGCCTTGCGCTAGGCCACTAACACAGATTCATGTGCATTTCAAACAAGCTGTGATCACTGAAGGATGGCAGATAACCCCTGGTCAACATCTGCAGGTGGCCTTTGAAGCCCGGCCGAACAGGCCTTCACAGCGGGACACTATCCTCCCTCCTGATAACAAATCCTGGGAAAGAGACAGTTGTCTTCAAACCGTGTGAAAGATGGTTTTATTATTGCTTTTAGTATTGCTACAACAACCGCATAAAATGTAACAAATGCCAGGCCTTGGCATCAGTGTTATCTTGTACCTCCAGCTCTGTAGTTCTCAATAAATGCCTATACTTTTGTAACGAGTTTGGGTCTCGATTGAAGTTTCTCCAGTTCTGACATTATAACACTGATCCCTTTATATTGGGACTTATCCGAACTGGCAACCTGGCTGGATGGCAGCAAAGGCTCCAGACAACGGAGAGCCCAGTGCACCACCGGAGGAGAGGCCATTAGAACCGAGGGTGAACACGGTGAGACGCAAAGTCAAGGATCCGGCCCACTTCTCCACGGACGCCTTCCCCTCGCGGAGCTGGAGCCCGCGGAAGTCCACCACCCTGATGGATGCGGCGGACGAGAGATACCGGGTGCTCGCCACTGGCGCGGGGGGAGACGAGTGGGACCTCGACCGAGATGAGGGACCGATCCCAGGGAGTGGAGACCCGACCCGGGCACTCCACAACGAGCTGTTCGACTGGGTGAAGATATTCACGACCAAGTGCATCAGTCTCGCGTGCAGTTGGCCGAAGAAATGCAGCAGCAATTGGGCGCGATCCGGGACCAGATCCGCGCCCTACAAGGAGCCCTACCGGCAGCGCCGGCCGGGCCACCCGGCGGAGGACCCGTCCCCCCGGCAGCCCCGGCGCCCGCCGCACCTGGTGATGGGGGTGGCGGCCTCGTCGGGCCCCCGGCGCCAGCCCCGCCGGCCCTGGCGGTGCCCGCAGTTCGGCCACGCCTCCGGCCCCAGCCGCCCCGGCAGTCCCAGTGCCCATACCGGGCCCCGCCGCCACCAGCACCGGCGGGCCCTCAGCCCGCGGCGCCGGGGGGAGGCGACGGAGGGGGGACTCGTGAGCTGAAGATTACGTTCGATGGGGATGGGGACGAAGTAGAATACTTCACCATCCAGTGCAACAACTTTTTCACGCACTGGGGAGCGAGCTGCCCCATGGAAGCAAGCCGCGTAGACCACATCGCCTCCAAGCTCAAGGGGGGCGTGAGGAAATGGTACGTGGGGCTGTACACCGGGCGGAAACCCGAACTAGCCACAGTGGCCGACTTTCTCCAGGCGATGCTACGGCAGTACGGGGACCCCCTCTGGGAAGAAAAGGCGATCGAAGCGCTCCAGAGGATCGAGCAGGGGAACCGGACCACCCGCGAATACGCCACTGAATTCATGGCGCACTGCACGGCGGTGAGAGGCTGGAGCGAGTTGATGAAGTACACGGTGTTCAAGAATGGCCTGAACGCGAACATCCTCGACCGATGTTACCACCAAGGGCGACCCGACACCCTGGTGGGCTGGATCCAATTAGCGGGGGAAGTGAAGATGAACCTGCAACACGTCGGGATGCGACGCCAGCAGCAACTCGAGAAGAAAGGGGGAAAACCGGCCCTATCCACCCCCAAACCCGAGGGGAAGAAAACCCCTGCGACCTCCACCCTGGTTGGGATCGGCCGGAAATGTTTCAGGTGCGGAGACCCGGGGCACCTTGCTGCCAACTGCCCGGTGAAGCCAACGCCGACCCCCCCCCCCCGTCCAAGCCCTTCAAGGCCACCTCGAAGAAAGGGGGAGGTCGCACCAAGGAGCCCAGTCGGGGCGCTGTCGCTGCGTCCATGGTGATTGACGAGGATATTACCACCATTGAGGAATCGAATGAAGAGTCGTGGGAACCCGAGCCGGTGGAAAACAACAACGACCTGCTTTAATAGGTGCCGCAAAGCAGGTCCACGAGTCGCCGGCACCAATGACGGTGAGAGTTACTGGGGAACTTTTATTTATGGCAGTGACTTTGTTAAACCCCAGCCTGAAACGCTTTATGCACACCCGGGCCTTAATAGACTCCGGGTGCACCAGGGACATCATCACCCCATGCCTAGTAGAGGCCCTCAGGCTGACCCGAGCCACCCTGCCCCACCCCATCCAATTCGAGCAGATGGATGGGTCAGTAATGAGAGGGGAACCGTGCACGCAAGACACCCAAGCAGTGCCGGTGGGGACAGAGGACCACTGGGGGATAGAAACTTTTGTAATAGCCCCCTCCTCCTCCTTCGACGTAGTAGTAGGGTCGGGGTGGCTAGCGAGGCACCAACCGGACATACGGTGGGAGGAATAGATCGTGCGCTTCCCCGACTGGCGGTGCGAGCATCACCACTGGCGACCCGAGTGGGGCCCCAAGGCACCGCCGCAGAACGAGCGCCTGTGCCTGACCATAGAGGAGGTGAAATCGATCCCGAAGGAATACCGGGATCTAAAGGGAGCCTTTAGCGAGCAGGAGGCGGATGAACTGCCCCTGCACAGCCCCACTGATTGCGCCATCGAACTGTTACCGAGGCAAGACCTGCCAAAGGCCAAACTTTATTCGATGGGCTGGGCGGAGAAGGCAGAACTGCAAAAATTCATAGACAAAAACTTAAAACGGGGATTTATCCGGCCAGCCACGGCCCCCCATGCCGCCCCCCTGCTATTCCGCAAGAAAAAGAACGGAAGTCTGAGACTTTGCACAGATTTTCGCGGGATAAACGGGATTTCTATGTCCAACGCCTACCCGATCCCGCTGATAAAAGACTTGCTAAGCACCGTAGCCGAAGGCAAGGTGTTCACCAAGCTCGACCTCCGCGATGCGTACTTCTGCGTGCGGATCAAGGAGGGGGATGAGTGGAAGACGGCGTTTAATACGCCGATGGGACAATTCGAATATCTGGTGATGCCCTTCGGGTTACAGGGGGCGCTGGGGGTGTTCATGAACTTTATCAATGAAGTCTTGAGGGAATATTTGTACAAGGGAGTGGTGGTGTACCTAGATGACATCATTATTTACTCAAAAGACCTCGAGTCGCATGTGCCGCTGGTGCGAAAAGTGTTGACCACCCTGTATCAGAACAAATTGTACGCAAAACTGACCAAATACGAGTTCCACAAGACGGAACTAGACTACCTAGGGTTCAGGGTGTCGGGGGAGGGATTAGCCATGGACCCCGCCAAAATCCAGGCAGTCCTAGACTGGGAGCCCCCCAGAACCCGACGGCAGCTACAATCGTTCCTCGGGTTCGCAAATTTCTACCGCGGGTTCATTAAGGGGTTCGCCCAGGTCATGCTCCCCCTTACTGAACTCCTCAAGACGAAAGGGAAGGGGGAAGAGGCAAAAAAACCTGGGGCGCGCTTGGCCTGGTCGCCCGAATACCAGCGCGCCTTCGATGAACTGAAAAGACTGTTCACAAGCGAGCCGGTCCTAGCCCACCCCAACGAGCTAAAGCTCTTTGTTGTGCAATGCGACGCCTCCGACGTCGCGGTGGGGGCCATATTAATGCAGAAAGACGATGAGGGGGGGGGCTCCGGCCATGTGCGTACATCTCCCATAAATTCTCCAACGAGCAACAGTCTGGGATAAAGAAGCTTTCGCGGTCACGTTCCCCCTTAAGACGTGGCGGTCCTGGCTGGAGGGAGCTCGGGTCCCGTTTGAAATCTGGACAGACCACAAAAACCTCGAAGCCCTAACCGGCCGCAGGAAAATGACCGCGAAGCAGATCTGCTGGGCAGGGTTTTTCGCCAAATTCGATTTTGTGCTAAAGCACATCCCCGGCACCAAGAACTTCTTGGCCGACGCACTCTCACGCATGCCTCAACATGACAGCCAAAGGGAGGAAGTAATCGACTCACTCATCCCCCCTTCGGCAGTAGCGGGAGGGGTCACCACCCGATCAGGGAAACAAACAGGGATCCCGGAGCCCAAGGAAAGGGAACGCTTTGTGGCCGAGACGGAAGCGGAGGGAGGTGAGCGGCCCGAAGATGTGGAGAAAGGGGAAGGGGGGCTCTGGTACCACAAGGGAAAGATCTATGTGCCAAAGAGCCTCCGAAGGGACGTGCTAATGCAGTGCCACTCCAGCCACCTGGCGGGGCATTTTGGCTATGTGAAAACTTTAAACTTACTGTGTAGACAATTTTGGTGGCCCCAATTGAAAAGAGACGTGTCGGAGTTTGTCGGCTCCTGCCCTACATGCATCATGGCCAAAAGGAGAGGGGGGAAATTGCCCGGCCACTTAGTCCCCCTCCCCACAGCAAACAGACCTTGGGCAGTAGTCTCCATGGACTTTATAGTCGAACTACCCCCTTCCCAAGGGAAAACAGTGATTTTGGTGGTAGTAGACACGTTCTCCAAGCAGGCTCATTTCATCCCCTGCAAGAAACTGCCCACAGCCAAAAAAGTTAGCGCAACTTTTCTTCAATCACGTGGTCCGCCTCCACTCGTTCCCCGACAAGGTCATTAGCGACCGCGGGCCACAGTTCATTGCCAACTTCTGGCGGGAGTTTTGTAAAATCGCTGGCATAGAACAGGGGCTTAGCTCTGCTTACCACCCCCAGACGGATGGACAGACGGAGAGGGTAAACGGTCTTTTAGAACAGTATCTCCGCTGTTACATTAACTACCAACAGTCCAATTGGGTGGAGCTCTTAGCTTTTGCTGAATATGGGTACAACAACAGCCTGCACAGCTCTACTAAAACGTCCCCGTTCCAAATTGTGAATGGCTATGAGGGGAAACCCTTCCCATACCTCCCTCTACTGGCAGGTTCCCCGGAGCCGACCTCCTGTCAGCAATGGTGGGAGGGGGTGCGGGAGGGGTGGAAGGTGATTCAAGACAACTTGGAGGAAGCCAAAGCAGAGTACAAGCGGCAGTTCGACAAAAAGCACTCCCCCCAGTGGGAATTCAAGGAAGGAGAGAAGGTGTTTCTGTCCACTAAAAACCTCCCCCTTCCTCAGGCTTGCCGCAAGCTAACCTACAAGTATCTGGGGCCATTCAAAATAAAAAGAGTGATCAATAAGGTAACCGTGGAACTGGAGTTGCCCAAACTGCTTAGTAAGATTCACCCTGTTTTTCATTGCAGCCTTCTTCACAAAGATCCTGGAGCTACATCCTGGCACCCTCGCCCTCCAGAGCCACCTCCTACTCGAGTGAAGGGCCAGAGCCACCATGAGGTGCAGGAGATTCTAGACTCCATGGTCCAGCGCGGGGTACTGTACTACCTAATTCGATGGAAGTACTTTCCCCCAAGCTGTGACGAGTGGGTCAGGGCTAGCGATGTCTCAGCTCCACAACTATTGAAGAAATTCCACCTACTGTACCCACACAAGCCCGGGGCGAGGCCTTAGGGGGGGCAGTATGTCAGAACTTGTAACTTTACTGTGTGCTATGAGCCAAACTGTTAGCTTAACCAACTCCATGCTGTAACCAGATACTAACCCAACGTGCCTTGCGCTAGGCCACTAACACAGATTCATGTGCATTTCAAACAAACTGTGATCACTGAAGGATGGCAGATAACCCCTGGTCAACATCTGCAGGTGGCCTTTGAAGCCCGGCCGAACAGGCCTTCACAGCGGGACACTATCCTCCCTCCTGATAATAAATCCTGGGAAAGAGACAGTTGTCTCCAAACAGTGTGAAAGATGGTTTTATTATTGCTTTTAGTATTGCTACAACAACCGCATAAAATGTAACAAATGCCAGGCCTTGGCATCAGTGTTATCTTGTACCTCCAGCTCTGTAGTTCTCAATAAATGCCTATACTTTTGTAACGAGTTTGGGTCTCGATTGAAGTTTCTCCAGTTCTGACAGTCTACTAGATAAGAGTTCCACTGCCATCATCTTCCTCCTGCACATCTTGAGAAGGTTACAGCAAGTGAAATGCCAAAGCAGGCACAATTAGATACACGTTTGAGCAAAGTGTAAAATGACTACAGTTCAGATTATACTGGTATGCAATGCAAGGTGATACCGGAGAACAGCAAATGACTGAATGAGTGAAAACCCACCATTACAGCAGAACCCTTCCGACTCAATTTTCAGGGAACCTGACACAAATCTCCAGGAGTTTCCCAACATGGAGTTGGTGACCTCATGTGCACATACACAATCAGAATCTGCATCAAACAATTTTCTTTTCTCCCTTTATTCCCTCCAAGATTTTCATGCACTCCCTGATTAGGCAGGAAAAGCAGCACAGCGAGGATTGTGCTAACTGTATTGCAGTGTTTTATTTTGTTTTAATTCTCACACTGCATCTTGATACAGGAAGAAAGATTTTCTTCCTTTGGACCAATCCCGCAGTCACTTTTGCTCCACCGCCAGGCTTCTGCTTTTGTCAGATCAAGTACACATGGGTGTATTTTGATCTGTGGCTTCATCCAATTCTCCTCGCACCTTCCCAATCTTGTTTTTTAGAGATCAGGAAGGTGTGGGGAGAACTGGAGGGAGAAGTGGGTCAAAATGCACCTGTGCAGCAGCTGGCAGGGAATCGATTGCTTGATCCAATGAAAGCAGAAGCCTGGCTGGTGATGGAGCAAGAGCAACTGCGGAATTGATCCAAGACTTTCTCTTGTTCCTTCTTTCCCGGTAGGTCTCCCATTCAAACCTCTACCAGGCACAGGCCTGCATAGCTTCAAAAGAGTTTTCCATATCAGGTATCTTGCAATTACTTATGTAATAACCCCAAACATGGAGTTTGCCTTTTTCATTGCTGCCTCACACTGAGCCAGCAATTTCATTCAGCTACCCACTATAACCCCAAGATCTCTTTCCATCTTGGTGTCACTCAGTTCATAGCACATCCGGCTCTACTGGTTCCAGGGTGCATCACCTTCCACTTACCTACCCTGACCTTCATTTGCTGCACTGTTGCTCACTGTTCATGCTCTTCAGAGAGATTCAGCCGTAGCTCTTCACAATCTGCTTGGGCTATCATCCTCCTGAATGGAAGTATCTGAAACCTTCCCCACTCACCCTCAATTCCAGATAATTTATGAACAAATTGAATAGTCCCAGCCCCAGGATAGAACCTGTGAGAATACACTGCTCACTTCCCTCCATTGTGAGCACTGTCCCATGATGGATAAACTCAGTCCAGAATCCTTTCTGAAGAGCCTTGTCAAAAGCCTTTGGGAAGTCCAAATGTATAATCATCTACTACATTATCTACATGTCTGTTCACTTTTCAAAAATGTTTGGCGAGGCACAAGTTCTCTTCACAGAATCCACAGTGATCTTCCCTCAGCAAGTTTTGTTCATTCCTCTATGTCTAATAATGCTATGTTTAAAAACCATTTCCCCCCTGATTTATCTGAACTGGACTGGATTTACCAGATTAACTGGCCTGTAAACTTCTGGTTTCTAGGAAAGACAGAAGGCAAAAGAAGAAGGCGGCAGCAAAAGAGGAGATGGCTGGACAGTGTTACTGATGTAACAAACACGAATTTGAGCAGACTTTGGAGGATGATGGAAGACAGGAGGGCCTGGTGTGACTTTGTCCATGGGGTCATAAAGAGTCAGACTCGACTGTGTGACTGAACAACAACAACAAACTTCTGGTTCCCCTCTGGAGTTTTGAAAAATCAGTGTAACATTGACTGCTTTCTGGTCCTCTAGTATGAAGGCCTAAAAACTTGCTTCCATATCTTGCAGCTGATGTTCCACATGTGGTCGTCTCATTGGAGCCCTGCATAGTTTTAGGCAATCTCATTGCATGCAGTGTGCACATGGGTGGTGTCTGGTTAAAAGTTCAAATTAAAGTAGCTCTTATGAATGAATAAAAATTGAGTTAGGCATTTAAGTACAAATGCTGTTAGGCTGGACTTGTGTTTTATTCTTCTACAAGAGACTAATGGAGCTGCCCCTCTGGAAATGGGGGTGCTTGCGCATCTGGAGGGCTTTGGGCTGCATCCGTCTCTGCAGGTGGCAGACATCCATTTTGGGGCAAGAGGCAGCCCAAGACCATGACTTTGCTGCCAGCCTTGGCCAGGCTCAGCAGCCTGATAGACGTTGGATCAGCCTGGAACGAAAAAGCCGGGGAGAGGATGAACCCCGATCTCTCAAGGCCAGGCTCACCATCTCCTCTGTCCAGAATCAATGAAGCGAGAGATTCCCCCACCCCGCATCTGCCACCCGCCAGCAAGTCTGTCATGGACTCATCTGTGTATAAATTAGCTTTTCACAGTAATGCCGTGTGAAATTATTTCTGTCAGCCTTTCATTTGACCAGTTTATCTCATCAGCTTGTCAGTCTTAATTCTGGAAATCCTCCCCCCACCCCCAGTTCTGAGTAGACAGAAGGCATCTAATTTGCCAGGCCCAAAGCGGTAAACTCTGAAATGCCTTCAATGCCCTTCTCTGGCGTGGGAGACTTTTAAAGGGCAGGGATGGATGGGGGGGGGGGGGGGTTTGCAATGATGGGAAATCTGGGAGGATCCACCCAGACAGGCAGTGTGGGCAAAGGAAAGTGAATATCTGAGAAGCCAGGCCTTTCTGCTGTTTCCAGCTCAACCAGTCAACATGCACGTATGTATGCATCTTATTGCTTTATGCCCCACCTTTCTTTTCAATGGGGTTGCCAGCTCCAGGTTGGGAAGCTCCCAGCGATTGGGGACTGGAGCCTGGGTTAAGACAGGGGCCTCAGTGGGGCCCAAGGCCCCAGAGCCCCCCCCCTCCAGAGCAGCCCTTTTCTCCAGGGAGGACTGATCTCTGTAGTCTGGAGAAGAGCTGTACTTCCAGGGGGTCCCCAGGCCCCTTCTGGAGGCTAGAAGGAAACAGAAATAGACCACGACCAAATTACCATCAAATAAATATTCTTATTTCATTGATTAGTGATTAAACAACAATTCATTCAAAGGTAGGTATAAATCATTTTCACTGCAATTGATTCCTATGCAATGTGGTGCAATAACCCCATCCAATGAAGTGCTTGTGCAATGACTCTAATCTTCAATGAATGGTGCCAAAAATAGAATCTTGAGTTGGATGCCTCAAACTGCCTCCCATGTAGCTCACTAGCTGATCAGCTCGTTTCAGGGACTTTCCTCATGGAGGGGTAAACAGTTGTCCACAGCTGTCAAGTTCCAAGCCACTTACACACTTCAACAAGCACACCAAGCACAGGCCATCTTCTGTGGAGAAAGCTCTCCATGGTCTATTTCTGTTTCCTCCTGGTCTTCCTGTGGTTCTCTCCATTGTGCATCCCACCTGGAGGCTGGCATCCCTGCATGAAAGCCCGGCATGAGTCTGGACTGGGATATCTCCAGGCTGCCTTTGTCCGCCAGACCTGAGTTGGCCTTTTGTTGCTGCTGCTGCTGCCCTCCTCCCTGGGTTCCCTGCTCAGAGAGGGACAGGAGGGCGCTTCAGTTCTCTTGATTTCTGTCCTGCTCCATTTCCTGCAATCAGGAGTCAGGGTGGGGTTCAGCATATAACAGACATAAGATGGAGGAGGATGACAAGGACAACGATGACAATGATGACAACAACAACACAACCCAATTAAATTCTGATGGCAACATATGCCTGTCTCACAAATAGCCGCCCTGAGCCCGCCTTGGTGGGGTAGGGTGGGATATAAATCGAACAAATAAATAATAAATAAATAATAAGTGTGCCTGGTATACAATCCATATTCCACTCATGGGGGGGGGTCTTAAATAGAAGAGTAGAAAATAAAGAAGGGGTGGGGAAACCCAGGAGGCCTCTGATCTCTCTGGCCATCACTGTCCTCAACCATATGCCCAGCAGAACATCTCAGTCTTGTGGTGGACACAAAGAGCCTTTTCAGCCATGGCCTTAGCCCTTGGAGCTGTGGATTCCCAGACTCCTCCATGTGTCAGGAACAGGACCCTGAGAAGCATGGCTGCACTGGCATTACATGTATTGCTGGTTTTGATGCCATGATTGCTTTTGTTCATTATCTACTCAACCTTATGCAGATGCAATTGTTTTCATATGATGTACTATCCCCATTTTACAAATATATTAATGATTCCTAACACACATTATACTTTCTGAATAGTTAGTGCTTTGTGAATGTGGTGGGGTGTTCCAGGCACACAGGTGGAAAAAGAGAGCAGGGAGACAACTCTAATCTGGTCTCTTTAGGCAATGCAGATATGGGCCAACTGAATCAGAGAGAGTACCTGGGATGTGACCTTGAAGGAGAAGAACACTGAGGCCTGAGAAAGGACTTTGTATTAAATAATTCAAATGACTTTGGCACATGCAGGAAAATGGGGGCTGTTACAACAAGGGTATAATTATCGGGGGGACTGCCCACCCTCCTTAGTCTGGCAACACACAGTCTTATGATCTGCATGCTGATCAGGTTGCTCTCTGATCTATTAATAAAGCTTCCTCTGCATATACTCAAGGAGTCTTATGAGAGTATCTGGGCAAAATCTTACACCATGTGGGCCTTCTGCAAAATGACGACAGCCATTCTTTTCTAGAGGGTCTCTGAAGGACCCAGAACCCAGCTGAGAATACTTTAACGCTAGGCTTGTGGTTCTACATTCTTTGTTGCATTCCCTGGTTTTGCAGCTGAGAGTTAATTGCGGTATCGGTAGTTTTCTATTATCGCTCAGTTTTCACTGGTGTTTTTGTCATTTTTATATGGGTTGAAATTGGCATGGCTGCTAAATGTTCTTGACCTCCTCATCTTCATTATGTATATTTTAGATTTTTGCAAGCTGTTCTGGTTTCTTTGATTGAAGAATAGGAAATTAAAAGAGCATAACTCGTGTCACCTTTGCGCCATTTTAATGATGTTATTATGTTTTAATTGCTTTAATTGTAAACCACACTAAGGGGCCTACAGGAGCAACAATCTTGGAAGCGAAACTGGACTTCTACATTAGCCCCCCTTCACCCACAGCGGGGAGGGGTTCTGTGGATGATGAACTTGTGGTCTGGCTCCCCTGGGAATGGCTGCAGGACCTGCTCCTATATCCCTTGCCACAAACAGTCTGTTTCTTGCAAACATCACTGGCCATCAGTGTTCCCTCTAAGCTGAGTTAGTGTGAGCTAGCTCACAGTTTTTTTAGCCTCTGGCTCACACATTTGGCTCACAGGGAATATTGCTGGCCATGGATAACAACTGACATGGCATCTACTGGCACTTATTCCACATGTGGAATCTGTGGAATAATGGGGGCTTGGAATAGCAGATTGCTGATTAATATTGGGCATTTGTTTTTGCCTTAGGTCCTGTATTTCATTGAATGTGCAGGGACTTTGGTGTTTTTTTCTAAATGGGCTCTACTGAGTGGGCAACCTCCCCTTGATATGCCCAGACCTACCTTGGAGCAGATCACTTCCCCTACAGGAAATGGCCACCTTGAGACACATCCTTGCTCTATGGCCTACCAGGACACAACCAGGCCAGGCCAAAATAGGCTGATCACGCCACAAGCACTCAATGATGCTAAACGCCTCAAGGGTGGATATGACAGGAAAAGGTGGCCTGCAGATGAAAGGAATGCTGATTATTGTCAAGCTATGATGCTCCAGCAAATTGATGCCGGGCGCCCAAGGGTGGGACACTTGCCAAGAGCCTCTTTCTAGACCCCACTGTATATAATAATAATAATAATTTGTATCCCACCCTCCCCGCCGAAGCAGGCTCAGGGCGGCAGGACTTATTCCTAGTGTATAATAAATGCCACGACATATTAAAATCCAGACTAACGACAGACAGTTGAAACAGCAGAGACCATGAAGTACCTTAAAAGGCACAGCCTGAAGCCCTCCTTTGGAAAGTTCTCAAGCTCTCGGCCAACAATTGCCAGCTGGAGGGGTACAACCCATGGGCTGGTGTCAACCTCCCTCTGTGCATATGGGCTGGAAATCACACACTTATCATAAAACATCAGCAAATAATTAAAATAGAGTGACAACTGATATATTAAAAAAGCAATGAGGACCAATGCCACTGTTCAGAAACAATAAGGCTTTGTCTAGATGCCCAAAGGAGAGAGATTTGGCCACTAACAAATGGTCGCACAAGCTCTGACTGTCCCATTGCTGAATTGGGGCTGCACAAAGCCAGGCTCACTGCTTGGGATCAATGTTCCCTCTAAGCTGCAGAGTCTTGTGAGCAAAAATTCTGCTTGGTGAGCTCCTGGCATGAAAGCTGTGAGCTATCAAATAAATGATTGTGCTCTGGGGTCATCCTTCCTAGCTAAGACAAAAATGTGTGAGCTGGAGGCTAAAAATCTGTGAGCTAATTCACACTAACTCATCTGAGAGGGAACACTGCTTGGGACTCTCTGGACAAAATCCTCACTCTTGGGGGAGCCCAAGTGACCGTCTTAGAGATCACTGGTCAGTGGCTCGCCAGCTGGCCTTTTCCTGAGGCCCCCAGAGGGGACTGGAGGGCCGAGGAAGGATTCTCTGGCCTTGTTCCTTTTCTGAGACTCCTAGAAGGTTGTGAGGAGGTGAGCAGAGCTCCAAGCAGATGTCACCTATGTCTGTGAAGAATGAGAGTTGCTCTGACAGGGCAAACGTAAGCACACAGCACCTTGATGGCTTTGACCCCTTTTTCCATGTTCTTCTGTTACAGCTTCCGGTTCCAGCCAGGTCTCATTCCAGTCTCCTAAGTCTAGCTTTTGAGAGGCCAATCACACAAATGCTTTGGGGGCGACAGAGGAATTCTCCACTCTCTGAAAGGACTGCTATGTCTGATATTGGGAGGGACGAGGCTCAGCAGGTCTTCAGCATAACTAGTTTATTCTCTCCTCCAAACAACCAGCAAGGGAGAGCAGGAACTCCCACCCACTTCAGCCATTTTGCCCAAACTACAACAGCTGAAGAGGTCCCCACAACCGCAATGAAAAGGCACAACTCCTGACACACAGATTGAAGGGTCTCTGGAGCTCCCGTTAGACTCTCTCTACTTGGCAAATGAATAAATGGGAGAGTGTCCTGTCCGTCAGCCACCCTGAGTCCTCTGAGCAGGAGAAACAGGAAGCACTGAGGCCCAAGAATGCCAGCAAAGAGACCCCAGTCCTCCTATCCAGGTAAAGTCCTTTCCTGAGGTAGCACAGAGAGGTTGCAGGAGAGGGAGAGAAGGGGGGGACAGAGGGGGGGGGGAGAAGGCTGGGAGGGAAGGAAAAGGGAAGTAGCAACCGGGGGTGCAATCAGAACATCCAGTTGGATCTGTGAAATGAAACAGACCTCCCCAGTGGTGCCCGGGAAGAGAACCTTAACGATTCTGGTGCTAATGAACTGTAGCCAACATCTTTGGTCTGTTTTCAGCCCATGCAACACAAGGCTCTGGAGGACTCTGACACTTGATTTGAGCGGTTGGATTTGTCAAGATCGCGCAAAAGCCAGTTGATTCTGGGAAATACACAGTGGAACCTCGCCTCACGTGTGCCTCTTTCAGAGGGTGCTTCAGTGAATGAATGGAGGAAATAAAAACTCATGCTGTGAAATTATTGGCCAAAATATAAATTTGGATGTTAATACTCAGCCTTTGGCCCTCTTGGGTCTCACAGACATAATCAGAAATGGCTTCGTTTGTCTTCCTTGCTGTCTTTTAAATGTAATACTGAAGGCAGGCCAGAATGCCCAATGGGAGGAAACTACTCACCCACCAAGAATACTGCCTTGGCACAAAGAGCCATGGGAATGGGTGAACTTTCCAGGAGGAAAGTACATATCACTAAGAATAATCAGGATATGTGAATGGCTCTTCCCTGCCTATTGATGAGTGCAAATGTAATGATTTACAGGGCAAAACTAAATCACTGCATGCTTTAGAGCTGTTTTATTTCCATATATTTCCTGGGGTTTTAACAGGATTTTTTCGCATGGATTTTTCCCATGGATTTCTCACTGATTCTGTTTGGCAGATGATTTTACCTTGTTTGACACTCACTATCAGCTTGTGAGTCAATCAGGGGTATTGTTCCAAATCTGTTATGCAATCAAAGGGCAGTAGAACACTTCAGCTCCTGTTGGTCAGAAGTGAACTCTCAGCCACCTGGAGAATCAGCCGGGAGTCGCTTTCGATCCCTCCCACCCCAGCAGTGGAACTACACAGTGGAACTGCAAAATGGGGAGGAGAAAGAGCTCATTGAACTCCCATCCCCTCTAAGCTGGGCAGGGGCAGAAGCAATGTTTTGATCCCTGCATACAGGGATTGTTTCGTAGAAAAACAGGTGGTGGAGCTCATCCAGGGATTGTTATGCAGCTGCACCTATTATTCAATGGGCAGGGTGGGAAGGAGGAGGGGGAACCCTCAGAAAGGTTCAGGAGCTGCACTCCTGTGAACTCCCGCGGAATTCAAGGCCTGCCTGCATAGTGAAAGGGGGAGAAAGAGTTCCTTTCCTTCCCTTCCCTTCATTCCAAGCTTGATGGCAACAGAAGCAATGCAATTGCAATTGCAAAAGGGAGATGAGAAAGAGCTTGTTTCTTTCCTTTCCTCTGCAGCCCAAACTGCCAGCAAAAATTGCTAAATCTCAGCAAAGTTTTTCATCTCCTCTCAGCAAAGTTTCCACAATGGGAGACAGGGTGAACCTGACTTTCAGCTGCTCAGCTGGGTGTCAAATTCTGATCCCCACCCCAAAAAACTTTGCAAGGGTTCAGAGCAAAATATCCGCAGCAGGAGAACCAAAACAGACATCTGGGGAGTGAGTGTCTGATGGCTGGAAGGAGCCTGTTCCTGTGGCTACAGATGAGCAGATAGCAAATGACTGAACATTCCACGGATCCCTTGGAGGCCTGATGGCCAGTGGCAAACAGGAAATGAGCCCAGCTGGCAGCTGCTTGAGCATCCCTCCGCTGCCTGTTCAATGGTGGCTGCAAGGCGGAAAGCCTGAAGCTGCCTCAGGACAGCTGCTGGGCAGCTGCAAAGCTTGTTGACAGGATGCTCAGATTGGACACTGGGAAGCTAAGCCAATGGGGGCCACTCCTGTATCCTGGCTCAGTTTGGCTCACAGGGGACTGTAGCTGACAAAACATCAATTTTGCCCTCTGAACCTATTTGCTCTGCGGAGTTCCCAGCTTCCCTCATTCAGACATCCGAAGAGCAGGTCGGTAGAGGCCAGCTCCAGTCTCTGAAGGGATTTTATCTCATCTGAGCTTTCCAAACATCCATGACATAATAAAAAATGCACTCCCCATTTTCCCACCTGAAGGGGAAGGACATTCTTTTCAAAAAAGGAGGTGAAGGAAAGATTCTGCAACTGCACTTAATGTTACACCTTCATGAGTTTTGTGTGTTAGGCCTGATGTCTGCAGTGAAATTTAATTATAGTTTTATCCCTGTTATACTCGTGTAGTTCATCTAAGGCAGGAGTGTCAAACATGTGGCCCAGGGGCTGAATCAGGCCCTCAGAGGGCTCCTATCAGGCCCCCGAGCAACTGGCTGTCATATGCTTCCTTCTCCATCTCTCTCGTTTCCTTCTGCATAACAGTTTGCTTTGCCAGGCTTGCTCAATTGCACAGGAGCTACAGAGCAAAATGTCTATTTACTCCATTGGCTGAGGCTCCTCCCTCCGTGCGTCTGGCTGATGGGTCACTCTTGTCAAGGCCACTGGCCTGTCAGAATTTCTCTTTTGGTCAAAGTTCCTGTGATCTTTTTTTTTTGTATGGAGGCAAAACCTCTCCAGTTGGAGCAAATTAATATGCTCTTTGTTTCCGGAGGTTGCCTCATCCGTATAGCTCAACAGCTGTGGTGAGACCTTAAAATGGCCAGCAGTAGAGACACTACTGAGAGGGCTGCCAGCCCCTCCCCCCTCCCCCCCACACTGCAGGACCATCCGGCCCAGGAGGAGGAGCTTACAGCAGACAACGGGGAGCTGCCATTGAATGCATCTTTTAATGCTCTCCAAAGAAGAATGAGGCAAATCCTCAGGGATCTTTGGGTTACAGCATCACCATGTAAAGGGGGACTCAACCTGAGTAACTGTTTTTGTGCTTTTATGCTTTTAAAGAATAAAGCTAAACACATATTTTGCCCTAATGTGTATGAATGTGTATGTACATGTAAATCAGAAAGAAAGCAAATGTGTGTAGAAAGCATCGTGTGTATAATGTTGTAGGATCCATTTTTATTAATTTAAAATAGTGAAGTGAAATCCTTGAAAAGCAGAAATCTTTTGACTAATAGAATTCACAGAGAAATAAACAGGAATGCCCAGGCCATGCACTCCACAGCAAAACCCGTCGAGTTGCTCCCCTCCCCCATGCACCCCCCCCCCCCCACATACACACAGAGAGAGAGCTGCACACCCCAGCTAAAAGGGATTTTTTAAAACCCAGGAGTGTTGGAATGGTGCGGAATGGGGAGGGGGAAGCGTGGTGCCAGTAGGAGTGGAATGAGCTTTCAGAGACTGTAAGTGCCTGATAAATGGTGTCAGGGGCCAAGAGGGGAGCCCAAAGGCCACAAGCCATTGCCATGTTGTGTTGTCCTCATGACAGCCGGGGCCTTGCAGGCCTGACAGCTTCAGGCTGCTTCTGAGCTCTTCGCTCACCATGGCCATCAATTCCAATTCATAAGGAGGAGAGAGAGGCTTGTAATTGGCCTGGGGTGTGATTAGCCAGCCAGCCAGGCTAATGGGGGTGGTGGGGTGTGTGTGAAGCTGGAATAAAAAGGGGAGTGAGGGGTTTTTCATTTCTAAAGGAACGTCCCCCCCCACCGCCCCGTGTGTCTCTGTGTGTGTGCGCACGTGTGCAAATGGGCCTGGAATACTTTAGTAATCCAATCCAGTGCCAAGACTCCTTGTCCATAGCTGTACCTCTGCTCAGTAAAGAAGGAACAGATGGAAAAAAGATCAGAGAGGCACAGATATATGTTTCATAAGTTTCACAGCAGCACATGTGGATAAATCAGGATGGTTTCATATGGGGATTAGTTCAAAGCTGGCTAAATGGGCTAAAGTGTTATGTTTACAATGCATACTTAAGTGTTGTGTGATTTAAATGCAATTGGGTAGACTCTGCTATTTTAAATGTTTTCCAATTGTCCCTGCCTTGTTGTGTGTGCTGCTGCTGTCCACATTCGATGTAATTGGTGGTTCCAATCCCAAACTCCTGGGTGGGTTTCACTGTTATTTAAATTATGCACTATTTCATATTTAAGCAAAAGCTATTCAACAAATACAGCACTTCTTCTTCTAAGGGGGGAGGCTGCGGGGCAGCAATATGGGAAAGGCCCTCCGGCTTCAGATGGGGGACCTCAGGCAGGCTGTGCCTCATCCAAGCATCCCTCTCTGCTTGAAGGGACAAGTGGGGAATGAAGATCACACACAAACTACTAAAGAAGCCTGGACAAAGATGAATCCTTAATCGGCACAATGATTTGCAAGAGAACTTCATTCCCCATTATTCAGATTCTTGGGTATTATCTCTCAGTGACCTGATTTAGAACAGAACAAGCAGAGACCTGAAACGTTTAAATTGCCCAAGGTTGACTGCGAGAGAGAGACCAGTCCCAGTGGGAAGTCACCACTGGCCAAGCCAAAGACCCGCTGCCTTTCAAGGCCCTCTCGGGGCTCTGCGGCAGCTCCTGCAGATGTGTTTGCAGAGCCCCAGCCTGGGAGAGGCTTTTCCAGCCCCCCTGGGCCATGTTCAGAGTATCTCAGCAAACCTTATCCTCTTCACTGTTTCAGCAGCACTTGGTCTGACACAGCTGTCCAAATGAAAAACCAAGAGGGGGAAAAGCTTAACCCAAAAACTGGAATTAAGAGCCTGAAAGGGCCAAAAATTAAAAGTAGGATCTAAAGTAAAGTCATAACCAAAAATACATGTATTTGTTACAGAAAGTTAAAAGTATTTCGGGGCCCCTCATTAGTCTCCTTACTTAGTAAAATCATACGACCACAATGGGAAACCATTTGCCTTGATGCGTTTCACCCTGGAATGGTCTTCTTCAGAGGTCAAGCAAATACACACACATGCAGGCTCATATTACCAAATACAAACAAATCAATAAATCAATGCTGGACCAAAAAGAAGGTAGTTTCTGTAATAAAGAAAGAAAAACATGAAGCGGTAAAAATTATTTCTAACATATTAAATAATGGAAGAAAGTAGGGGTCCAGTAGCACCTTTAAGACCAACCAAGTTTTATTCAGAATGTCAGCTTTCGTGGGCTCGCTTTGCACACTTACCCAGATCAAAGGTTTGCTCAATTTGTTAGTTTTGCTATTCCAAGGGACACTGACATCTGCCGTATCCATTGCTATCGTTTCTGGATGACTCTGAGAATACATTATCTCTAGAGCTGAACTGGAGGAGCCACTCACCACCCACCCACTCTTCCAAGATACAATGGGAGCCTGAGGGGACCAAGGATCCAGAGAAACCATAATTAAAGCTGCGGCCCTCTTGGGTGGGAGCTGTGAGACCAGGCAGGGGAATCCTGCAGCCCATCTGCTTTGCCTGCAGAAGGTTTGGCTCCCAGCATCTTCAGCAAAAAGGACTAGCGAGGGGGTGACATGAGAAGCCTGGCCAGAAACTGCCTGTACAAGCAGACAGTGCTGCTGACCACTGGCCTGATTCTGTAGAAGACACCTTCACATGTTTGTGCAGCTGACCATCAGAGCAGCGTGCAATTTTGAAGTGGCCAACAGTGAAGTGGCCAAATTTGCGGATGACACTAAATTGTTCAGGGTGGTGAGAACCAGAGAGGATTGTGAGGAACTCCAAAGGGATCTGTTGAGGCTGGGTGAGTGGGCGTCAACGTGGCAGATGTGGTTCAATGTGGCCAAGTGCAAAGTAATGCACATTGGGGCCAAGAATCCCAGCTACAAATACAAGTTGATGGGGTGTGAACTGGCAGAGACTGACCAAGAGAGAGATCTTGGGGTCGTGGTAGATAATTCACTGAAAATGTCAAGGCAGTGTGCGTTTGCAATAAAAAAGGCCAACGCCATGCTGGGAATTATTAGGAAGGGAATTGAAAACAAATCAGCCAGTATCATAATGCCCCTGTATAAATCGATGGTGCGGTCTCATTTGGAGTACTGTGTGCAGTTCTGGTCGCCGCACCTCAAAAAGGATATTATAGCATTGGAGAAAGTTCAGAAAAGGGCAACTAGAATGATTAAAGGGCTGGAACACCTTCCTTATGAAGAAAGGTTGAAACGCTTAGGGCTCTTTAGCTTGGAGAAACGTCGACTGAGGGGTGACATGATAGAGGTTTACAAGATAATGCATGGGATGGAGAAAGTAGAGAAAGAAGTACTTTTCTCCCTTTCTCACAATACGAGAACTCGTGGGCATTCGATGAAATTGCTGAGCAGACAGGTTAAAACGAATAAAAGGAAGTACTTCTTCACCCAAAGGGTGATTAACATGTGGAATTCACTGCCACAGGAGGTGGTGGCGGCCACAAGCATGGCCACCTTCAAGAGGGGGTTAGATAAAAATATGGAGCAGAGGTCCATCAGTGGCTATTAGCCACAGTGTGTATGTGTGTGTGTGTGTATATATATATATATATATATATATATATATATATATATATATATATATATATATATATTTGGCCGCTGTGTGACACAGAATGTTGGACTGGATGGGCCATTGGCCTGATCTAACATGGCTTCTCTTATGTTCTTATGTTCTTATGCAGTGCAGATGAATCAGCAATGGCAATCACAACATTCCCAGGGACTTCTCAGCATCAGTGTTGTGTGGTGGCTGGGGAGGCACAGGTCAGGTCTCAGTTCCTGCCTAACCATGAAGCTCGCTGGGGAACCTGGGCCTAGTCAGTCATTCTCTCATAAGATAAAAAGGATAAAAAGGAAGAGAGGAGACTCCAGTCTCCAGGAAGGAAGGAAGGAAGGAAGGAAGGAAGGAAGGAAGGAAGGAAGGAAGGAAGGAAGGAAGGAAGGAAGGAAGGAAGGAAGGAAGGAAGGAAGGGCTTAAAAATGTAAACATAAATGTCTGTTTAGACCTCTTGCTACGAGCCTGATCAAGCACCAAGGCACTGGGAATATGTACCCACTGTTGAAGGACCTTAATTAGTACTACTACTTTAGTTTTATTTTTTATTTACATTATTCAAATTCTGCCTTTCTCCCTGGGATTGAAGGTGGATGCAGAGAGTGAGTCAAGACAACCAGCAAGATGGGACATTCAAGAAACCATGTGACAGGACTAGGACTGCAGAACCAGGCAAAAGTCTTTTTAAAAAAAATCAGAACTGAAGCAAAGAATGAGTATTAAGATGATGATGAAGAAGACAAAGAGTTTTTATACCCTGCTTTTCCCCACCTGAAGGAAACTCAGAGCAGTTTACAATCTCCTCCCCTTCCTCTCTTCACAACAGACATCCTGTGAGGCAGGTGGGGCTGAGAGAGCTCTGAGAGAGCTGTGGATAACCCAAGGTCACCCAGCTGGCCACACATGGAGGAGGAGTGGGGAATCAAACCCAGTTCTCCCTGATTAGAGCCACTGCTCTTAACTACTACACCACTCTGGTTCCCACTGTGACACATTAAATAATGCAAAACTCCATAGTAGGATTCTAGTTTCATCAAGCTATGCACAGTAATATAGACCACACTCCCCGATAATTTTTCTAGGTTACTCTGTGAATCATTTACCCTGTTGACTGTGTAGAAAAGCCCCCTTGAATTTTGCACAGTTTGTGGAGAGCCAAAAGAGGGGGGATATTCTGGACCTCCTCAGGCCACCCATTCCACAAAGTGGGAGCCACAGCGGAGGCGGCACTTGCAGGGGCAACGGCTGATTTTACCCATTTGCAGGCTGGCACCTGCAGAAGGCCCTGCTTGGATGAGCGGAGCTGCTGTGGGGATGCAGCGGGGAGAGAGGGTCACACAGATAGGAGAGTCCAAGGCCATCAAGGGCTTTGCATGTGAGAGCCAATACTTTACACTGAGCCTGGTCACTGATGGGCATCCAGTGGAGTGACTGCAGAATGGGAATTAGATGTGTACTCCATATAACTCCTGATAATTCCCAAGCTGCAGCATTCTTCACCAACCGGAGTTTTCGAATGAATTTTGAAGGGAGACCCACAGACAATGCATTACAGTAGTCTACCCTTGATGTCTCTGTGGCCTGGATCCAGGCAGCCAGATCAGCCAGATCAAAATAAAGGGACATTTTCCAAGCCAGGCCGAGGTGGAAGGAAGCCTGGTGTGCAGCTGAATTTACTTGCTTCTCCAGCAATAACGTGTAACTCTGAGGCAAGGATCAGTCAGACCCCACTGACCTCTGCCTGCCCAGCCAGCATCACTTCTGTCTTTCCAGGCTGTAGCTTTGGTTTTTTCACTCATAGCCATTTAACCATAGCAGCTGGGCAGCAGTTTAGGACTTCTACCGCATCACTCTCACTTTGTTCACTAGTAGGTTTCAATAAGGGTATGAATAGCTACGCATGGTCTGTATATTGATGACCACAAGTCCCCAAACCAGGGCTTTGTTTGTAGGAAAAGTCCAGCAGGAACTCATTTGTATATTAGGCCACTTCCCCTGACCTCACCATTGTTCCACACAGGGCTTTTTTGTAGAGAAAGCCCAGCAGAAACTCATTTGCATATTAGGCCACACCCTCTGATGCCAAGCCAGCCAGAACTGCGTTCCTGCTCAGAAAAAAAAAGCCCCGACCCAAACTATGCATAATTTGGCCTAAGGGCTTTACATAAAGATTGAAGAACATGGTGGACAGGATTGCACCCTGTGAGACAGAAGTTCATGACATGTTCAAGAACTTATACAAACATTTTGAGCAGTTCATAGTGGTTCATGGATGGGGCAGAAAATAGAGATTTAAAAGAACCTTGAGTCCTTTAGGCCCTTGCTTTCTGTTCTCCACAAAAGCTGCAAAAACAGCTGCACAGCAGAGGGGCACTCCAGCCACATAGCTGTCTTCTGCAGTCAGCACAAAAAAAAACAGCTATGCAGTGGCGAGTGCCTCCCCTCCATGCAGCTGTTTTTAAGATTGCCTTCTGCAGTCCCTTTATATTTTTACATGGACTGCAGAAGACAGCCTGAAAGAGCTGCACAGTGGAGTGCGCCTCCCCAGAGCACGGATCGGCTCATTATGCATCAGTCAACACCTCTGGGTTTCCATGGGCTGACTCCCCTGCCTCCCACCTATTGCAGGCGCAGGAACACTGAACAAACCGCCCAAACAGTCTTACCTCAAAGACAGACGCATCTCTGACACTTCTCAGTGTCCTTTCCATCAACCAGCCTCAGAAAGGGCTGCTGCTCTACTGTGGCGGCCTCATAAAGCATTTCCTCAGAGGCCATGACAGCCCCTCTTTCCTGTCACTCCCTCCCTCCCTCCTCCCCTCAGCTTCTCCCCAGAATAGACAAGAATTGGGCCACTGGAAAAGCTGCTAGTCAGAGGCTGTTGCTAGACAACCAAGGTTGCTTCTGTCAGTAAAAGGAGAGCCCTCAGCTGAATATAATGCCACAGAGTCTACCCTGCAAAGCAGTTATTTTTTCCAGAACGGAGATCTTCAGGCTCCACCTGGAGGTTGGCTACCCTAGACCTGACAGCGCCCTCTGGGTGACTTGATGCCACTTGACTGGCATGACTTAACTAGGCCTGACTGTTTGCTCTTGTTCAGCAGCAGCCCCTCATGACAGCCAGTGTGACTTAGCAGTTGCCAACTCCAGGTTGGAAAATTCCTGTAGATTTGAGGGGTGGAGCCTGGAGAGGGTAGGGTTTGAAGAGAGGTGGAATCTCAGACAGGTACAATGCCATAGACTCCACCCTCCAAATCAGCCATTTCCTCCTGGGGTACCATTGTTGCCAATCTCCAGGTGAGGGCTAGAGATCACTCAGAATTACAACTGCTTTCCAGATGGCAGAGATCAGCTGGCCTTGAGATGGGGGGAAGTGAATGCCTTCACATGGGTAGGTGGGAAAACAGCAAGAGTGTGTGTGGGGTGGGGGGGCAATCGCCCAAAGCCTCTTACTGGAGCCTATTGTATTTTTCTTCACAACAGGCCTTATTCCTTGTATGTGTGTGTGCATGCATGTACACATAACCTCAACTCTAACGTGTGAACAACTTTGTCATGGACTTCCAGTGGTCCTGATCACAGATAATGGACCAAGTTTTACCAGCCAGGAATTTAAGGAGTTCCTGTGAAAGAATGGAATTAAGCACATTCAAACATCTCCTTATCATCCAGCTTCAAAAGGGTTAGTTGAGAGAGAACCTTCAAAGAGAAAATGGAAAAGATGGCATCTGGGACTTTGGAGACAAGGTTGGCTTGTTCTCTCTTGAAATACAGCATCACCCCCCCACCCCAGACCACCACTAATGTATTAATCGGTTTGGGGTTAATTTAATGTTTTGTTAAATGTATTGTTGTTTTGCTGTTGTTAGCTGCCCTGAGCCTGCGTGGCGGGGGAGGGCGGGATATAAATAAAATTTTACTTACTTACTTACTTACTAGGAGTGGGTCCAGCACAGTTGTTGATGGGAAAGAAGTTATGGATCCACCTGGATTTATTGTGTTCCAAAATAGAAGAGGAAGGGCAATGGAAACAGTCTCCATAATTACTATTCTAGAGATAGAGACTTGGGAGTACAGGATCATGTCTACACCTCCCAACCCCTCTGGATCCCAGCTAGGATTCAGGCGCAGACTATCTTTTGAGATTGGTTTATCGGATGGCCAAGTCATCAGGCGATATCAGGACCACATCCTCAGGAGAACTGATGTGCAAGAGTCTGTGAAAAGAACAGGAATGCTCAGGAAACCAGAGTCCCTGTGACGTTTCAGAGGCAGATGCCCATGGCAATTTGATGTCCCCTTCCAGGTCACCAATTCTGAAGAAACTGACTTTTTCACACCCAGGGATAATGAAGCAGTGCGAGCCTGCCACTCTCCATAAAGAACAAGAAGACCTTCTGTTTTTTTTTAAAGCATATTTAGGTGATTACCCGGGCTTTTTTTTAGTAGGAACACACAGGAACACAGTTCCGACTGGCTTGGTGTAAGGGGGTGTGGCCTAATATGCAAAAGAGATCATGTAGGGCTTGTTTTGTAGAAAAACAATGATGCAAAACAATGATGATGTCAGGGCATGCAGCTTAATATGCATATAAGTTCCTGCTGAGCTGCTTTTTTTTTAACCAAAAAAGCCCTGGTGATTACTAAAGCGGGGGGGGGGAAACCTTAAAGGGGGAGGGATGTGGTAAAATGAATAGTAAAGAGTTAACTAGAACCTGATTCTGGGTTGGAGGAAAACTCCACACAGACCCCCTGGACTGTTCTCTTTTTTTAAGTTTCAGTTTCTGTGTTAGTTTGAAGTTGGTTGCAATACAGCGGTTGTGTTACATTCAGGAACTCATGTGAATACAGTGATTTATTTCCTAATTACAGTGAGATCACAAAAGGTTTCTTTCCCCAGGTGTTGTAATGCCTCCTGAACAACCTGATGGGAAAAAGATTTCATCAGGCTTGGAGCAACTCTTGTGAGTATCAACATGAGGAAGACACAGTCCAACTAATCCCATTAACCATAAACCACTGGCGAGTAAAAGACTGGTTTGCAAGATGCTCTTTCCTCAAGGCTTGTTCCAAGCAATAAAACTGAGTTACAGAGGTGACAAATTTATTGCAATAGTAATTACACAATTACTTTATTACATGCCACCAGTGTGAAAAAGTATATACTACAAAAATCACTTATGCCAAAACCAAACCAGCCAGTAGAGAATTATTTAGTGCAGTAAATAAATGAGACATTTGTAAATTATTTACTGGTATGAAAGCTAAAATTTCACAGGCAGAAGGAAATGTGCTGTCATTTTTACATTCTCTTTGGAGCCTTTGGCCACTATAAAATAAACCAGAAACACTTTCTCTTAAACCTACATCAGAATAAAAGAGCTTCATTCATTTGAAAGCTGAGCGAGGAGGATGATTGTCTGATGAGCATTAATTCTGAAGGAAGGAATTCTTCAAGGGTCACAGTGGGTGGGTGGGTGCGGGGGGGGGGAGGAAATTCACATAAAACCATTTAAGGTGATCATCAAATTTTGCCCCACATGTATTTGGGGGCAAAAAATGAGGTTCCATAGAAGCAGAATAGCCTCCAAAATCATAGGCTGACTAATTCAAATCCACACTGGGCAACTTCCTTGGGGGTCTGTATCTCCCTTATATTACTCTATAAAAAGGGCAGAGTGGCACAGAGTGGTAAAGCTTCAGTACTGCGGTCAGAGCCCTCTGCTCACAACCTGAGTTCAATCCCACAGGAAGCTGGTTCAAGTAGCTGGCTCAGGGTTGACTCAGCCTTCCCTCCTTCCGAGGTCGACAAAATGAGTACCCAGCTTGCTGGGAGGAAAGTGTAGATGACTGGGGAAGGCAAACCACCCTGTAAAAAGTCTGCCGTGAAAACGCTGTGAAAGCAACATCACCACAGAGTCGGAAACGACTGGTGCTCGCACAGGGGACTTTAAAAAGGGATGTGCAAAAAAAAAAATCCTCATTAAGGGTTGGCTCTTTTGCCCTCTAAAAAAGGCCAGTCGCTGCAGAGAGAACAGAGAAAAGCACTGAAAATTCTCATTTTTTGCATTCCTCTCAGGACACCCGCCCCTCTGGCTTCTGGGTGGTTTGTTTCCTTAGATCAACCTTGTGGGAGGAATGGATTGTTTTAGATTAAAATAACTTGCAGTGAGACACTAGGATCTTGCAAAGTGAGTATTTTATTGGATTTCTACAAGTAAATTGCTATGGTATTTTATCACAGAACTGCCTACTGTTGCCATCTTATTTTGTAATGCAAGGAAGCTGTCATTTCCCTTTTCTTTGCTACTCCACCTTAGCTAGGCTAATAAAGTCACTTTCTGTTTAATCTAAAAAATCAGAACACAATCCCCATAATACCTTTTATTGTGCATGTATGTCTGTGCTGTCAAGCAAGCGGTTTTTTAGGCAAGTGAGAAGCAGAAGTGGTTGGCCGGCCAGTGCCTTCCTCTGCAGAGTCTTCCTTGGTGGTCCCCCTTCCAAAGATTGTGCTCTTCAACAAACCCCTTTATTTGTACAGGTCTCTTATGGGCTGCATATGGACTGGCTTTTGTGCCTTGCCCACAGGGAATGCCAGTTCACTGAACCAGGTTGCTCGGATTGCTACACAGTTAGCAGCTTCTGTCTATCCAGCCACGACCACTCCAGATCACGCTTCCCCTCCTTGGCTGTGTAGCCAATACAGACCATCAACTGTGATTCCGGTTCCTGCAAACATGGGCAGTTACAGACCAAGGGGAAGACATGTTCCTGGAGAATTTTAAAAGGACAACGTATTTTCCTGCCAGCCTCCATGAAGACATTTTAGAGAATGCACCAACTTCATACCAGAAAAGAGAGAGAGAGAGAAGTCTTTTCATTAGGGATGAGCGCAAACTGGAAAGATGGAGGTTTGTGCTTTGGAGGTTTTCATGAACCGTGAAGCATGAACTTCCATGAACTTCCCCATTGCCTGAACTGGTATGTGCTTCTGGAAGTCCATGGGGGCCCTGAAGGCATTTTAGTGTTGCCAGTCCCCAGGTGGGGGCAAGGGTTCCCCCAGTTTGGAGGGCCCCCCCACTTCAGGGTCATCAGAAAGCAGGGGGGGGGGAGAGAAATGTCTGCTGGGCGCTCCATTATTCCCTTTGTAGACCGACTCCCATAGGGTATAATGGAGAATTGATCTGTTATTATTATTATTATTATTATTATTATTATTATTATTATTATTATTATTATTATTATTATTATTATTTAGCTTTATATCCCGCCCTCCCTGTCAAAGCAGGATCTGTGGGTATCTGGGGCTCTGGGGGCCCTGGTTTTTGAGGTAGAGGCATGAAATTTTCAACATAGCATCTAATGTCTGTCCTCAAAACACTCCAAGTTTCAAAAAGATTGGACCAGGGGCCCAATTCTATGAGCCCTCAAAGAAAGTGCCCCATCCTTCATTATTTCCAATGGAGGCAAGGCATTAAAAAAGTGTGTTGTCCCTTTAAATGTGATGGCCAGAACTCCCTTTGAAGTTCAATGATGCTCGTCACAACCTTGCTCCTGGCTCCACCCCCAAAGTCTCCTGGCCCCACTCCCAAAGTCCCCAGATATTTCTTGAATTGGACTTGGCAACCCCAGGAACTGCACTGCTGTATTTTTATTTAATTATTTTAGGAATGGGAAAGTCTCCCGGCTCCACCCCCAAAGTCACCCAGCCCCACCCCCAAAGTCCCCAGATATTTTCTGAGTTAGACTTGGTAACTCTAAGACATTAAAATGCTATTGGAGGCCACCCAACTGGAAGGGAGTCCTGAATGCACTTAAATGCCTTCAGAGCCAGCCTGACTGAGCTCTTAGAGTGAAGGCCTTTATAGGCCTTGGAGCTCAGTTGAGTCATGCCACTTGACTGGAATGAGCTCTCAGAGTGGGCTCTGAAGGCTTTTATAGGCCTTTTAACCCCACTTTTGGGTGGGGCCTGCCTATATAAGGGCATATGAGGCCTCTAAAAGCCTTCAGAGCTCGCTCTCAGTGCTCAGTCATGTGAGGTTTACCACTTTGCACCACAGCCCAGAGAGAGAGAGAGAGAGAGAGAGTCAAATCCTCCTAAAGACAAAGGAAAGAAGGTGGAAGCTTGCTATTTGGAAGGGGAAGAAGGACTTGTTCCAACCGAGCCACAAGAGTGAGTTTAGTCAGGATGCCTGACCTGGAGGTGGGCTCTGAAGGCATTTAAATGCCTTTGGAGCTCATTTCCAGACCCACCAACAAACCCAAACCTCCATGAGTTCATGCTTCACAAGCCAGCCTTGGTCATGCTAACTGGGATTTGTAAGATTGTTTGTGCCCATCTCCACTTTTCATTAATCATGGTCACTGAAACCCTTGTATCTAGCTCCATGCTTACAGGTATCTTATTCAGTTCCACAGTGTCTGTAGAGGGATATATTATACACTGTGTGGACAAGACCTTCTTCTCCTTCCAAATAGCAAGCTTCCACCTTCTTTCCTTTGTCTTTAGGAGGATTCGACTCTCTCTCTCTCTGGGCTGTGGCACAGAGTGGTAAAACTGCAGTACTGCAGTCGGAGCCCTCTGCTCATGACCTGAGTTCGATTCCAGAGGAAGCTGGTTCAGGTAGCCGGCTCAGGTTGACTCAGCCTTCCTTCCTTCCGAGGTTGGTAAAATGAGTACCCAGCTTGCTGGGGAGAAAGTGTAATGACCGGGGAAGGCAATGGCAAACCACCCCGTAAAAAGTCTGCCGTGAAAACGTCATGAAAGCCGCGTCACCCCAGAGTCGGAAGCAACTGATGCTTGCACAGGGGACCTTTCCTTTTCCTCTCTCAGAGCCATGTTGCACTTTCTGAGAACTGCCTCTACATTTTCTGGCAAGACATCCAACTTTTAAACATTCATGGCACAGAGATCACTTATGTCTACACACCACAACCAAGTGGCTTCCTCCACACATGAAACATTCTTCTATGGCTGGAGGGGTTTGCTTCTGGCTTTGGGTTTTATTTAAGGGGTTCACATGAATGTCCTTGTTGTCTAGGTGTAAATCCTTTACGTTTTTCCTTGCTGCCACCAGTTCTATAGTTTTGGCCCAAGTCAGTTTCTCTTCTGACAATGACTGCCTTTCAATTTTCTCCCCCTGGACTCTACTCACAAATCTATCTCTGAGCATATCCTCCAACGCATTTCCAAAGAATCAGTGTTCTGCAAGTTTTTTGAGCTCTGCTATATAGTCTAATACAAATTCACTTTCTTTCCTCATTTGATTATGGGATTTAAAGTGTTACACAAGGACACTGGGTTAAGAAGTGTAATGTTCAGCTTAAGCCTCTTGCAAGTCTGGTACACTTTTGTCTCCAGGCTTCTCAGGATGCGCAAGGCCTGGCAAGAGGGCAGAGCTTTCGCTGCCACAGACCCTGAGAAATGTTGCTTTCTCTTTAGCTGCAGCTGTCATCTCATTAGCCAGAAAACAGTGGCCAGCCTTTCAATATAGAGCTGCTGCCAATCCTCTTCTTCGCGATTCAGTCCCCCAGTTTTGCCATATGAGGCCTTGCTTTGTACCTTCGTGGCCAATTTTGTGATCTCACAGTGATTATGAAATAATTCATTGGACTCATATGAGAGCATGAATGTAACACAACTGCTGTATTGCAACAACTTCAGACTAACACAGAAACTGAAACTAAGAAAAAGAGAACACTCCAGGGGTCTGTGTGGAGTTTTCCTCCAACCCACAATCAGGTTCCAGTTAACTCTTTACTTGCATTTTACTACAAAACCATTCAAAACAAACACACACATAAAACCTGAGGAAATTTTAAGCAAATGCAACCGAATGCAGAGGAGAGCTCCCCATTGTGCCTACTTCGAGAGAATGGCTACTGCTTTGTCAATCCAGCACAATCCGGTCCATACAGGTTGTGAGGGGGCTGCTGTCCGGTGTTCCCTCTAAGCTAAGTTAGTGTGAGCTGGCTCACAGATGTTTAGCCTCCAGCTCACACCTTTTTGTATTAGCTCATGAAAAATGGCTCCAGAACAAACTAATGTATGCAGGAGCTCACAACTTTAATGCTAGTAGCTCACAAAGTAGAATTTCTGCTCACAAGACCCCACAGCTTAGAGGGAACATTCCTCCTGTCCTGAGTCTCTGGAAATGTACAGAAAGCCTGAGGCTAACCCTGGGGGCTTCCAGGGCAAGTGGGCACAAATACCTGAGATGGTGAGAAAGATGAATGGAAAAGCCAGAATGAGACCCAGGGACAACTTGCTACAAGACAAGTCCAAAAGTCAACAGAACACCACAGGTGGTCACCTACAGCTCACAACTCAAGCCAGTCCAACTCCTGCTAGATAGCATGGACACTTCCCTTATACAGGCACTGGGGGGCTGACCTTGTCTTGCTCACAGACAGTCTGCTCACCTCAAACAACTTCTCACCCACAACGGTAAACTACTTAGCAGTCACATGGACTCTGGTACCAAGGCCAGCAACAAACCAAGATGCCAACTTTTGCTCACGTATAGGCCCTAGCAACACATTCCATCAATGGACCCAGCAGTATCAGGCAGACCATCTCAGGTTCTTATTTCTGCTCATCCTGTAATGTGATTTATGTCATCATGTGTCAGCAATGCCCTTCCACTCTCTACATGGGACAAACAGGCCAGTCCCTTTGGCAAAGAATTAATGGGCATAAGTCTGATACCAGAATCTACAATATTAAAAAAAACAGCGTGTGTGGGGGAGACATTTTAACCTTCCAGGACATTCATTTGCTGACCTAAGATTTCAAAGGGAGATGAGAAAGAGAGACTGCTGAACTGCAACAGACAATGAAGCTCAAGACAAGGCATCCTCCTGGACTGAATGGAGACCTAGGTTTCCTGTCTGATTTCTGAAACCAATGCTGATTTCTCTTCACCTACTGCCTCTCTGCATGTTACACCTAATTCAATCATACCTGCTATTGTCTTTTGCATGCTAATGCCATTTGGCATCTGAAGTCACTCCATTTTCCAATATATAGGACAGATGGACTCACATGCCAGCTATATCTGAAGAAGTGAGCAGTGACCCACAAACACTTCTCTCCCATCACAAATTTTGTTGGTCTTTAGGGTGCTCCTGGATTCTTACACTTTTCTGCTCCTACAGACAAACATGGCTCCCCATCTTGATCTAAGAACCAAACTATTGTTTAGAAAATAATCTTAAATTTATTCAAATGATATTAATAAGGAAAATGTATTGCTGACACATTATTCAGAAATAATATACAACAGAAAATAACAAAACTAGCTTCAACTACCAAACACTGTCCAGAGCTACATTAGGTGATACCAACCTTTGTTTTGATAGGGAAGCTTCAAATCAGCGTTGTCTACGTCTCTAGCAATTGCAGGTCATAGTCTGGCCTATAGCCCATAAAAATCTCAGCTAGGTTGTCTTCTCCATGGCCACAGTTCAATTATATCTTTGGGTCCCAGCAAGTCAGGCGATGATGCTATCCAATCAGAACTTGTCTCCAAGAGAAACCTCTAGAAGATTACTTCATACTCTTGACCTCCCCCCCTTCCATCACAGAACTTAATTTCCTCTGAGAAACCAATTACCAGGCTTTCATCATTGGCCTTGAAGAGGACTAGAGAAATGGAGGCTGAGGAACCAATTAACAAAAACTGCAGAACAGTTTATGTCCATTACAATCCATATTGACCCTTAAAGGGAAACAGGGTGGGGGAGGTGCTTTGGCTCACAGACCAGTTATGAATCTTTTGTGATGGACATTGCTGGCAAAATCCTTCACATCCACTGTGGCTTAGATGCTGTCGCTGGTGCAGTTCAGATGCCACTGAAGTATGGGCTGGCCCTAGTTATAGGGATGGCTTTCAGATGGTGAGGCCTGATGGTTGACAAGCTTCTCAGAAGCATGCAGCCACCAGGTCTAGACATCACTTGCCCTTCGTGGCTATTGGTTTTGAGCCATGTTGTGTTGGTTCAGTGGATCCAGGAGGTAATAAATGCCTCTCTGTGAAAGTGTAGCTTCAACCATTTGAAAGAAGATGGCTATGAGACCCCTTCTGATGGAGCTGTCCTTAGACCCCAGTGCCTGAAATAATGACTGTCAGGTGGCCAACACTTCATTCTGGGGCATATGGTGGCAGGTGATGGTGGCTAAACTTCTTCAGGTGATCTGGGAATTTAGGCAGTTTGGAACAGAGTTAGTATTTTCAGAAAAGTGGTAGAAGCCATGAACATAAGAACATAAGAGAAGCCATGTTGGATCAGGCCAACGGCCCATCAAGTCCAACACTCTGTGTCACACAGTGGCAAAAAATGTTATATACACACATACACTGTGGCTAATAGCCACTGATGGACCTGTGCTCCATATTTTTATCTAAACCCCTCTTGAAGGTGGCTATACTTGTGGCCGCCACCACCTCCTGTGGCAGTGAATTCCACATGTTAATCACCCTTTGGGTGAAGAAGTACTTCCTTTTATCCGTCTTAACCTGTCTGCTCAGCAATTTCATCGAATGCCCACGAGTTCTTGTATTGTGAGAAAGGGAGAAAAGTACTTCTTTCTCTACTTTCTCCATTCCATGCATTATCTTGTAAACCTCTATCATGTCACCCCGCAGTCGACGTTTCTCCAAGCTAAAGAGTCCCAAGCGTTTCAACCTTTCTTCATAGGGAAAGTGCTCCAGCCCTTTAATCATTCTAGTTGCCCTTCTCTGCACCTTCTCTAAAGATATAATATCCTTTTTGAGGTGCGGCGACCAGAACTGCACACAGTACTCCAAATGAGACCGCACCATCGATTTATACAGGGGCATTATGATACTGGCTGATTTGTTTTCAATTCCCTTCCTAATAATTCCCAGCATGGCATTGGCCTTTTTTATTGCAAACGCACACTGTCTTGACACTTTCAATGAGTTATCTATCATGACCCCAAGATCTCTCTCTTGATCAGTCTCTGCCAGTTCACACCCCATCAACTTGTATTTGTAGCTGGGATTCTTAGCCCCAATGTGCATTACTTTGCACTTGGCCACATTGAACCGCATCTGCCACGTTGACGCCCACTCACCCAGCCTCAACAGATCCCTTTGGAGTTCCTCACAATCCTCTCTGGTTCTCACCACCCTGAACAATTTAGTGTCATCCGCAAACTTGGCCACTTCACTGCTCACTCCCAACTCTAAATCATTTATGAACAAGTTAAAGAGCATGGGACCCAGTACCGAGCCCTGCGGCACCCCACTGCTTACCGTCCTCCACTGCGAAGACTGCACATTTATACTCACTCTCTGCTTCCTATTACTCAGCCAGTTTTTGATCCACAAGAGGACCTGTCCTTTTACTCCATGATTCTCAAGCTTTCTAAGGAGCCTTTGATGAGGAACTTTATCAAAAGCTTTCTGGAAGTCAAGGTAAACAACATCTATCGGGTCTCCTTTGTCCACATGTTTGTTCACCCCCTCAAAGAAATGCAACAGGTTAGTGAGGCAAGATCTTCCCTTGTAGAACCCATGCTGAGTCTTCCTCAATAACCCGTGTTCATCAATGTGCCTACTCATTCTGTCCTTGATAATGGTTTCTACCAACTTTCCCGGTATTGAAGTCAGACTGACTGGCCTGTAATTTCCCGGATCTCCTCTGGAACCTTTTTTAAAGATGGGGGTGACATTTGCTACCTTCCAGTCCTCAGGAATGGAGGCAGATTTCAATGAAAGATTACAGATTTTTGTTAGAAGATCCACAAGTTCAACTTTGAGTTCCTTCAGAACTCTCGGATGTATGCCATCCAGACCCGGTGACTTATTAGTTTTTAATTTGTCTATCAGTTGTAGGACCTCCTCATTTGTCACCTCAATCTGACTCAGGTCTTTCAATACTCCTTCCAAAATTAGTGGTTCTGGGGCGGGCAAAAAGTTCTCGTCTTCTACAGTGAAGACGGAGGCAAAAAATTCATTTAGCTTTTCAGCCATTTCCCTATCCTCCTTCAGTAATCCTTTTACCCCATGGTCATCCAAGGGCCCCACTGCCTCCCTGGCTGGTTTCCTACTTCTAATATATTTGAAGAAAGTTTTATTGTTGGTCTTTATGTTTTTTGCAATATGCTCCTCATAGTCCCTTTTTGCCTGCCTGATCACAGTCTTGCATTTGATTTGCCACAGCCTGTGTTCCCTTTTACTAATCTCACTTGGACTGGTTTTCCACCGCTTAAAGGAGTCCTTCTTACCTGTTACAGCTTCCATTACTTTGTTTGTTAACCACACAGGCCTTTTCTTATACCTGTTTGTGCCTTTCCTAACTTATGGTATGTATTTTATCTGAGCTTCTAGGATTATAGTTTTAAATAGCGTCCAAGCTTCCCCAAGGGTTTTGACCGTATGTACCTTTCCTTTCAGTTTCTTCCTCACATGCCTCCTCATCTCAGTGTATTTACCCCTTTTAAAGTTAAACATGGTTGTGGTGGTCTTTTTGGACAACTCCCTATTTATACAAACGGTGAAATCAATAACATTATGGTCACTGCTCCCAAGCGGCGCAATCACTTTTACATCTCTCACCAAGTCTTGGGCATTACTTAGGACCAAATCCAGGATCGCCCCACCCCTGGTAGGTTCTGAGACCATCTGCTCCATAGCACAGTCATTGAGAGCATCAAGAAACTCAATCTCTTTCTCTCGACCAGAACACATATTGACCCAATCAATCTGCGGGTAGTTAAAATCACCTATTACAACACAGTTTTTACGTTTAGCCGCTATCTTTAAGCCTTCCATCATATTATAATCGTCCTCTCTCTTTTGATTTGGTGGGCGATAACAAACTCCCATAGTTAAATTTCCTTTTGGGCCCTCTATTTCAACCCAAAGCATTTCTAAAAGTGAATCTAATTCTCTGATCTCAGCCTTACTGGACCGTATATCCTCTCTGACATACAGAGCCACCCCACCTCCAACCCTTTCCTCCCTATCCTTCCGATATAGCTTATATCCAGGAATCACCGTGTCCCACTGATTCTCCTCATTCCACCAAGTTTCTGAAATTCCCACAATGTCTGTGTTTTCTCCCAACACTAAACATTCCAATTCACCAATTTTACTTTGAACACTTCTAGCATTTGCATACAAACATCTATAATTTCCCAGGCGAGCTAGGCCCGCCACCTTCCTCCTGCCGCCTCGAGACACTGGCAGACAGTCCATATTGTTTGTCACCTTCACAGTGGACAACTCCGGTCCGTTACCCGGTAGAAAAATAGCAGCTAACCCTTCATCTCTTTGAGACGAGTCCTCCCAAACCAGAGACATTTCATCTCCTGTCGGCTTTCCCCCAAGATTTAGTTTAAAAACTGCTCTGCCACCTTTTTGATTTTAAGCGCCAGCAGCCTGGTTCCATCCGGGGACAAGTGGAGACCGTCTCTTTTGTACAGCTCCCGCTTGTTCCAGAAAGCATCCCAGTGCCTAACAAACTTAAACCCTTCCTCCTTACACCATCATCTCATCCACACATTGAGACTTCTAATTTGTGCCTGTCTCTCCTGCCCTGCACGTGGAACAGGTAGCACTTCCGAGAAGGCTACCTTGGAGGTCCTGGCCTTAAGTCTCCTGCCTAGCAGCCTAAATTTTTCCTCCAGGACCTCACGACTGCATTTCCCCACATCGTTGGTGCCAACATGCACCACGACCACAGGCTCCTCCCCAGCACTGTCTATCAGTCTATCTACTACACGCGTAATGTCCGCTACCTTCGCACCAGGCAGGCAAGTCACCATACGGTCAGTACGCGGTTTCGCCACCCGGCTGTCTACTTGCCTAATGATCGAATCACCAACTACCAATACCCCCCCTCTCCCCCTGCTCAGGGATGGTTCCTTGGCGCGAAAGGATTCCCGCTCACCAACCGAAGAAGAGGTCCCTTCTGAGGGCGCATTCCCCTTATCCTCAGCACGGTGCCCTGTTCCCTCTCGACCCTCATGCTCTCTGGCAGCAACGGGGCTGCTACGTTCAGAGTGGGGCTCATCTAATACGCCCCCGAGAGTCTTCCCCAAGTGCCTAACTGACCGTCTCTGCTTCTCCAGGGCAGTCACCTCGGCCTCAAGGGTACGAACTCGTTCCCTGAGGACCAGGAGCTCCTTGCATCGAGCACACACCCAAGACTTCTGTCCTTTGGGCAGATAGTCATACATGTGACACTCAGTGCAAAACACTGGAAAGCCCCCAACCCCCTGCTGGCATTCTATCTTCATTGTATATATATATATTAAAATATACAGTCCTCTTTAAATGCTGTTTAAGTGGCTCCCCTTCTGGCGGGTCAACTTACCTAAACTTACCTTATTGGGAACTTACCTTATTTGGAGAACAAGGAAGCCAGGGATCTGGGTTCCTGCTCCTTAGGGAGCCCCTAGGCGAAGAGCCACAGGCCAAGAGCCCTTTAGCTCTCGCCCTTCGGCTCGCACCAAAGGCTCGCGCCTTTGGCAAGGCGCAGCTTAAAATGCAAAGAGGTGGAGCAGAGGCACTCCTCAGCAATCACTCTCAATCAGCAGCAATCACTCTCAATCTCTTTCACCCTTAAGGCAGTCAACCAAACAAAGAGCAGTCAACCAAACAAAGAGCAGTTCCCCAGCTATCACACCTTAGAATTTTAGGCAGCCCCACAAACCTTAGAATGTAGTCCTTCAAAACTCAGAAATTCTCAGCAATTTCTCCAGCTGTCTCAGCTATCAGAGCTGCTCTGCTCTGCTCCTCTCTGCTCTGCTCCTGCTCTGCGGCCTACAATCTCCTTTCCTTTCCTCCCCCACAACAGACACCCTGTGAGGTGGGTGGGGCTGGAGAGGGCTCTCACAGCAGCTGCCCTTTCATGTGTTCCTGTTGATACTCCTAAAACTCTCCGTGGCTTTTGATACTGTCAATCATGGTGTCCTTCTAGAGAGGCTTGTTGGATGTTCAGTTGGGGGCACCCTACTGACACTGGGTTGGGCAATTTAAGCTATGAGGCAATTTCTGCTGGATTCTAGAGCAGCAAGACTTCACTTTCAGGTTCACCATGGAAACGGCATCATCATGCAGTGGTGATGATATCAGACAGCCCCCCCCACTGGCCCACCATGTGACAATGAGGCAGTGGCATCGATAAAAGTTGTGGCACTACCAATACTCACATGTTTCTTGCCACAAGTCAAGATGGTTTCCTTCCAATTAGACACCTTCCAAGGCTGACAAACAAGGAAGAGGGTGGGAGTGCAAAGGAGACCCAGAGCATTTTGATGCTCATCCTATGAGATACACTTGATGGCACCAGGCCTGGACATATGGGGGTGCTCACTAGTGTGGGACACCCTCCCCAAACAGCCGTGCCTCCCCATCCCACCTCCCAAGTGCCCACCTGGCTTGCTGAAAGGCAACTAACAGGCAACCCTGGGCTGGAGGCAGAGACTGAAAAGAGGGAGGGACACCCCCTCTCTGTGTGTGCACTCACTCACTCACTCACACACGTAGGTCGTTTTCGCACTCATCTTCCGCCGGCGCGACCCCCCTCTTCACCGCGCAGGATCTGCGCGGATTTCGCACTAAACGCTGCAGAGCAGCCAGAAAAGCCGGAAGCTCCCATCACAAAAGCCGCGCAAACGCCAAACTGCTTTTTGGCGGTTTCAGTTTGAGCGGCTTTTGCGCCGGGAGCTTCCGGCTTTTCTGGCTGCTCTGCAGCGTTTAGTGCGAAATCCGCGCAGATCCTGCGCGGTGAAGAGGGGGGTCGCGCCGGCGGAAGGTGAGTGCGAAAACGACCGTATGTACACAGGCTAGCACCAGTCCTCCCTGCCCAAGAAAACCATCTTTTGCGTTCCGCAGGCAGCTGCCACTGCTGCCCTTGTGCTCCCCGAGCCAGCCCTTCGGTTGCTTCGGTCCACGTGGAAAAAACCTTCCTGCCAGAGCTGGCTGGTTGCTGCAGTTGAGGTGTCTGCAAGGTGTGTGGGCTTTTGATAGGCTGCCTTGACCCCTGGCTTTAATATGAGAATATTTCTTTTCTACCCCCCCCCCCCCTTGCTTTTATTTACTGGGAATCAACTGGATGCCAGCTTGCAGAGAAGGCCATGGGCTTCTTCCTCTCCTCCCTCATTGCCCACATTGCATCCCCCACCCCCATTTTGAAAAAGAAAAAAAACCCTTTTCATTTCTACAGCCACCACCACCCTGTGATGTAGTCAGCTTCACTGTACTAAGCTGTCCCCTTGGTGCCCCCTAACAATTTTTTTTTCCTGGCTAGGGGGCTGTGATGCTACCATTTGAGAAGTGTTTGCTGCTGCAAGAAGTCTGAGTTCTTCATGCTCCACAGGTCAAGCCCAGGCAGCTCATGGGCCAGCTGGGTCTCCCCAAAGGGGTCAGGGAATGAATGCAGGCTGGGGCCTCTTTGCCTCCACGGCTGTTGAGTGGCGGGCAGAGGCAGGCAGGGAGGGAGGGAGACTGGCTGCCAGGCAAGTGCTAAGGAGAGGCTCTTGCCGGCTGCACACTCACCTGCAGGCCTTTGCAGAAGCTGGAGTGGAGAGACAGGAGGAATGCAGGCCAGAGCTGCCTTTCTAATGGGCTGCTAATCCTTCCCCGATGCAGCAGCACGTTTGCCAGCTCCACTCCCAGGGACCCTTCAAACAGGCCTCCACCCTCAAGATATTTCCTGGAAACTTGGCAGGCCCTCTGGGGAGCGCAAGTCAGGGCTGTAATCGTAACCACTGAACTGCCCCCCTCCGTCTTTCAAAGCCAGTTGGCAGCTGAAGCGATATGCACATTACTGGATTTAGATGAAGTGCTGCTGAACAAGAAAGATTTGAGAGGGTTTACAGCTAGATTGGATGATCTCAGTACATTGGCTTCTGTCTCTGAAGAAGCAGAAGAAGCATTTAAAGTAACAGAACCTTTGCAGGACTTGGGAAGCTCGGGATCCATCCAACATCCCCCCCGTCCCCCACAAATTAGGTGCAAGAGGCCACTGGAATGTGCCAAGTGACATTGCTTCTCTCTCTGAGGGTGAAGTCATAGTCAGTTTCTGTCTGAGAAGGAGGTCTGTGTGACTCAAAAGCTTGCATATTCTGAAGCACAGTTATAAATGGATGAAATAAAATGTATTTTTAACATTCCCTTACTTTCTGTGGGGTGTAAGATCTTAAGCCACACCTTCATAGCCCAGATGAAGCTAAGCCGATCTGCCTTTTTTCAACCCTAGACCAAGAGTGGTGGGGGGTGAGCATGGCTTGCTAACTCTGGGGCTGGAGATTTTTTTTTGGGGGGGGGGTAAAATTGGAGTGTAGTCAGGGGAGGGTGGAATTTGGGGAGAGGAAGGACCTCAGCAGGGTACAATGCAGAGAGTCCACCCTCCAAAGCAGACATTTCATCCAGGGGGAGCTGATCTCTGTAGACTGGAGATCAGTCCTGCATCTAGGTAGGAAAAACCAAATGCATAATTATAGGACTGGGAAGAATTGACTAGGCAGTAGTATGTGTCAAAAGATCTAAAGGACCATGCACTGAACATGAGTCAGCAGTGTGATGCAATAGTTAAAAAGGAAATGTGATTTTGGGGCTATATCAACAGTAGTGTCTAGATCACACAAAGTGATAGTATCGTTTTACTCTGCTCTGGTTAGACCTCACCTAGAGTATTGTGTTCAGTGTTGGGTTCCACAATTCAAGAAGGATCTAAACAAGCTGGAACATGTCCAGAGGAGGGCAATGAAGATGGTGAGGTTAATTACCCCTAAGGGAATTAACAAGTGGAATTCACAAGAAGTCAGGGTACCTGTTAGTTCAGGGTACAGTGCAGGGAGTTAGGTTTGTAAAAAAAACCCACTCTCATTTCAGGTTGTGTGACAGGCCAAGGGTGACAGGCAGCAGAAGAGGGGCCCTGGGGGCAAGGCCAAGGAGAAGACTAGAGGGGTGGAGGGGAGGGGGAGGATCCAGTTCCCCCCCCGCACCTGTGTGTAGGCCACTCCACAGCCGTCTTCCAGCACTCCGACCTCTGGCTGGAGTGTGATGAAGAAAGCCTGCCTTGGGCCCTTCATCGAGGCTGCTGCTGGGGCCATTAGGTGCTGGCACTGAACAGGGGTCTGTGTCAGGAAATTAGATCTCAAAGCAACCAGTCCTTGAAATGATACAAAGTTAGGCTTTATTTGATAATCCATATGCATTGAAAGGAACAGAAATTGGGACTGATACCAAATAATGTCGCAAAGCATAGTTAAGGGTACTACATCAAAGGTTTCCCAAACAAAAGCTGCTATTCTAAACAACGGGGAGTCCAAGTGTGAAGATCCACACGGTAACTTTCCCTTATCAGTTTCCTGTGGTCTTTCTTCTTGGGACTCGCTGGCATCTTGTCCCTGGAGGCATTTTATCTTCAAAGGAACACATTCCTACATTTGTTCGTAATTGCAAAGCAAGTTCAAACAGTATACTGGCAACATTATACTTAGATGTGCATAGCATTCTATAGTGTTAGTAACATTGATTCAACATGGCTACTAGGTTTTAATAAGCATCTTAAATTCAGGTGGATTGACATTGCCTGACAGTCTGCTGCTTGGGTAGTCTCTCCACCAGCTGATGTCGCTCGGCCTCAGCAGCCGGAGGAGGGGCAGCAAGAGCAGCCCTCCTTGGAGATGAGCTTTGGGGACAGTTTTCTGTCCAAAACGATCACCCCAAGGAGGGTGCAGAGTGTCATGCAGGAGCTGGAGGAGAAGCTGGTTGAGGAGGACCAGCCCCCTTCTTTGGTTCCCTCAGGCACCAGAAGTCCTTCAGGGGATGGCCAGGAGGGGAGGCCGCATGAGGTGGAGGGGGAAGAGATGGAGACACACGAGGTGCCTCCATTTCCGCCCACTTCCCCCCGGCGGCCAGCCCCTCCTGCCACCCCAAGACACGATGTGTCTCCCCCAAGCACCTCACAGGAGGTGGCTCCAGACCCCAAGCTGCCAGTCAGCTTGGACATCGGTACACCTCCAAAGTCTGGATGCATTTCCGACTTATGGAGGATCCATGCTATGCGCAGTGCCAGCTGTGCAGGGCCCGAATCAGTCGTGGGCAGGACCCTGCCCACCTGACTCTGGGGGGGATGCGGAACCACCTGCGGAAGCACCACCAGGCTGTGCTTCTTAAGGGGGAGAAGCAGGCTGGTGCTGGGGTGCCCAAGTGACCAACACCACCAAGACAGGAGGTCCGTCCCATCGCGACTACCTCCAGAGCTCTCCAGGAGAGTTCCGTGGCAGTGTAGGGACGCCAGCCATCTCTGCCTGAGATGTTTGGTGGGGGTCGCACCTGTGTGCCAAGAAGGGGAATCAGGCACGGCAGGAGGGTGATAGCTTGGAACCTTGCCAGGTCAGTTGCCCATGGGCTTCCGTTTTTAGTGGTCAAGAATCCTAGAATGCTAGGGTTGCTCGAGTATCTGGCACCCTGGTACAACGTTCCTGCTAGAACCACCAATAGCAGGACCATTGTGACATCTGTTTTCAGGACGACTAGATCTGTGGTGAAGGCGCATTTGTCCCGTGCTGCTGGGGGGACTGTTCAATTCACCTCAGATATCTGGAGCTCCCAACATGCGTTCGAAGGGTATGACTCCCTGACCACGCATTGGTGGCAACCCAGTGAGCTGCAGGGTGGGGGTGGCAGTAGCGGCAGGCTGGGTCAAAGCCACCAGGCTGGCTATCGCTGGGCCTTGCTGCACACCGAAGCAGTCGATGCGCCACACACAGTGGACACTCTCAGAGCCATCCTCTCACGGCAGTTAGAGGGCTGGGTAGGCAGCAGGGATGTCGCCACGGGCTTCGTGGTGACTTACGGTGGCTCCAACATCAAGGTGGCTGTCCAGCATCAGGGCCTACAACATCTTCCTTGTGTGGCCCACCTTCTCCAACTCATGGTTAAGGACACATTTGACCAGACAAAAAGCCAGGATCGTCAATATCTAGCCATGACCCATGAGTATCGACTTCTGCTCCAGAAGTGTCGGCTCATCATGGGTCACTTCTCACACAGCAATACGGACTCATATCTGCTGCGTGAGAAACAGACACTGACAGGTGTGCCAGGGCACCGCCTGATCAGTGACATCAGCACATGCTGGAACTCCACCTGTGCCATGCTGGAGCACATGGTAGAGCAGAGAGCAGCCCTGGTTGCCTTTGTCTCTGAGATGAGGGTCTTTCGATGAGAACCATCTCACTCAAGAGGATTGGGTGGTCCTCTTCTCAGACTGTGGAGGTTCTTGGGTCCTTCAAGACCCACACAGAAATGCTCTTGTCTGACACGGCGAGCATCGCACTGGTCGTCCCCATGGTCCACATGGCCCGTGAGGACCTGGCCTCATTTCTAATGCCAGCTCAAGGCCTTGCAGACATTCTTCCAGCGGTGCGCGTCCTGGTTGTTAGGCTGAAGGAAGGGCTTGAGGCCCACTCCAGTCTTTCACCCAGGATAATGTCTACATGATGGCGACCATGATGGAGGGGGGTGGAAGCAGTTCATCTGCCACTTCCACTGCTGTTCATCCCCAACCTCCCTGGCTAGACAGTGTTTCCCACCAGACTCACGCTATGAAGAGTGCCGAGATGACACTCATCGGGTGGCTCGTTGCCCCTCTGGGAGCGGTAGGCCCCTGAGAGCAGAGGCGGGTACTGCGATGGTGAGGGACTATCTTCTGAAGCCCAACGAGTCACAGGAAACGTCTCCTTTGGACTACTGGGTCGTGAAGGAGGGGGTCTGGCTGGCCCTCTCCTCCATGGTCAAGGCGTTCCTCTCATGCCCACCGACGAGCGTGAAGAGTGAGTGCGTCTTTTTGCATGTGGGCAACGTTGTCTGCCCACATTGTAATTGCCTGCAACCCTGGACAGTTGAGCAGTTGGTCTTCCTGAAGTTCAACTTGCCTCTGTTTGGCTTTCCGAATGTAGACTTTGAGAGTGAATAAAGTGAGCACGTACTTGTGCCTGCATCCTCTCTTGGCCTGTGCTTGGAAGGTGGTTGTAAAGTGCTCTCCCATTAAGCATAGACTAGAATCCAAAGACAGCCCAAAAACTCACTCACAAATTGATTGGCAGTGCACCCCCCCACCCTCATCCATCCCCAAACCAAAAGTGAATGCTGGTTTAAAATCTGCAAAGCAATCCAAATTTCCCCAGTCCCCATCCACACATGCCTAATAATACTGAAAGGGCCATTGCAGTCCCCAACCGTAACCAACAGCACCCACAGGCCCAGCCAGGATAACCCATTTTTTTCTTCAGGGGCAGGAGGAAGAAAGAGGGAGGTGCCAATGATGATGACAGGCAGGCAGCAGCCATACCAATGCTGAGGTCCCTCTAATGAGACAGTGATAGCTGGTGTGTTCCTGCTAAGCTGAGAGAGAAGGAATGGGTCCCTTCCTCTCACACAATCTGAGGCCCTCCCAGTGATCTTCCTCATTTGGGGTGCAACTCTGGCTTGCCTCCTCGTGGTGCACTCTGGGTAATGCAAAAGAGCCTGGACCAGCCAACCATCCATCACTCAAGGTAAGTCTAAATGCTTCTTGCTTTGTGTCAGATACAGAATGATGTGGAGCTAGGTGTGGTCCACTGCTTCTCTTGTTTGAGAGTTGTATTGTTTGGGGCAGGGCTGGAGAGCTGGCATCTGTAGATTGCGTGTTCTGTGGCAGGGAAGCTGGCATCTGGGTGAGAGACCCAGAACCAGCATGCTTGTTGTGCTTGGCCAGCTCTCCCCGTGTTGTTTGGGGCAGGGCTGGAGAGCTGGCATCTGTAGATTGTGTGTTCTGTGGCAGGGAAGCTGGCATCTAGGTGAGACACCCAGAACCAGCATGCTTGTTGTGCTTGGCCAGCTCTCCCCACGTTGTTTGGGGCAGGGCTGAAGAGCTGGCATCTGGGTTTGCTGCAGTCAGATTGTGCAGATTGTGTTTTGTGTGACAGTGACATTGGCAACTGGGTTTATATTGGTTCCAGGCCAGCAGGGTTCATAGAGTAGATAGATGGATGCAGTGCATTTGGGTCCTATAGAGATTCTCTGGTGTGAAGTTAGGCTTGGCTTTGGGTGCCCCAGGAATTGGACCCTCTGGTCCAATTTTTTTTTGGCCTTGTGGGTTTTGTGTGGGACAGTGCCCTGAAGCTGCACAGCAGTTTGGGGGGCTCTCCTCAAAACCCCCTGCTCCCCAGAGCCACTTTTCCCACGATAATTACAGTGGGGGAAGTGGCTCTAATTTTTTTTTCCACCATTGGGAGCATTGTTCCTTTTGGGGTGCCCACAGATGGGTGCAGTCTTTTGGGGCCAGGGGGGTTGCATGCGGGGGAGTCCCCTGAAGCTGCCCTGCAGTTTTGGGGCCTCTCCCTCAAAGCCCCCTCTGGCCAGAGCCACTTTCCCCACAGCAATTATAGTGGAGGAAGTGGCTAATTGGGCTTTCCCCCAGCATTGGTGGAAATGAGCCTTTTGGGGAGCCCAAAAACAGGAACCCCCTGGCCCAATCTTTTTGGTTCTTGGGGGTTTTGTAGGGGAGAGTCCCTGCAGTTTTGGGGGCTCTCCCTCATACTCCCTGCCCCTCCAGTAGCCTCCAATTATGCCCTATGTTGCCATTGATTTCAATGGCCCATAATGGTGGGATAGGGGCACCCTCTTTGAGTGCCCCTGGAATGGGACCTCCTGGCTCAATCTTTTTGGGACTTGGGGGGTTCATAGGGGGGAGTCCCCTTCAGGTCCCCTACAAATTTGGGGGCTCTCCCTCAAACCCCCTCCCCTCCAGCCAGCTTCCAATATACTCTATTTTGCCATTGATTTCAATGGACATAGGGTATAATGGGGCCGTATATTCGTAAATTGCCGCGCATCTACTGTGTATTTGGCTATTCTGAGTATTGGTATTCAGAAATATATGGTATTCCGAATTTTTTTGGCCCCGTATATTTCCGAATCCGACTTTTTCCGGGTTTTTTTTTTTTTTTTGCACACCCCTAATTCAAACCTTCCCACCCCTCTAAGGTGTGTATCCGAGAGAGAATAAGCCCTCACTAACCCAATTGAATAGTTTGTTGTTTTTATCTGGGGATATGGGAGAAATCTATTTTGATGCTGCAGAAGAGCTCAATTCCTGCAACTTCAAAAAGCACACATCCACTCCAAACAAATTCTTTATGTGTTGAACCCTCTAAATGATAAAAAATATGTTCTTCATAAGGGCTAGTTTGGAAGATTTTCTGTTATTTTTGTTCTGTTTTACAAAACAAAGGCCAACTTTTTGTGCAAAGAATTTGTTTTTACATAAACTTTGTTTTCTGATGCATGAGGGATTAATTTTGAAGGATTTCTTTGTGTCCCTGCTGCAAAAGGAGTGCTGTTGTTCTGTTACATTTTTGTGGAAAAGCAACACAATATTTTCTTTCAAGGATACCATTGTTATCAGTCTTAATATATTGAAGTATCTTAAAAGAATCACTATTTGTCAGACATGCATAAAATTCCATTTCTGTTTAGAATCTGTGAAGACAAAGATTTGCACAACAATTCTATATTGAAAGATACTTTTTAAAAAAACCAAAAAACCTGAGGCATTATGATGCTTCATGAAGACAGGCATGTAATCCATTGCAACTGCCTTTCTTGCCGGAAGTTAATAGGAATGAAACCCACACATTTTTCATTCTATTTACTTTCCTCTTTGGTGATTTCATGATTCACATTGAACTTGTTCCTCATGGCCGAGAGGCACTGACTCTCCTGTGCCTTGGGCACTCTCTTGGTCTCATGTTCTCCAAGAATTTTTCTTCCTCTGACTTCTCTGCCTTGGGATATTTGGTCTCTCCCCTCCTGCTTCACCACTCCACACTTTCAACATTCTCTTTGTTGTTCTGCTGCTTGGCTTTTGTGCCCTGGAATCCATTGATTCAGTGGCTCCCTCAGAAGATGGGTCCTCTCTGCTTAGACTCCCCAATTTCTTCCTCCAACACATGTCAATCTGCAGCTCAGTCATCCATTGAATGAACCATTCAAAAATGAACCATTCATTTTTCTTATTCACAGCCCTAGAGAAATACATGGACAATTTTTACAATGGGTAGAAATAAAAGTGTGTGTGTGTGGGGGGGGCACAATAGACCTGGGAATGGGGCTAGCGAACCACTCCCTCCTTCTCCCTCCCTCATCATCACCCGTTTCTGGTCAGCCTTTCTCTTCCAAATCCCAGAGGATGCCTGTTCCTCACACACTCTCAACAGCTCCTCTCTTGACTCCCTGCCATCTTGTTTCTGCCCTTTTCACTCCAAACTGCCCTCCACAAAATTGCTGATGATCTTCTTTTGGCTAGAGGTTTAGGTTTATTTGATGTATGTCCCACCCTCTCTGCTGAAGCTCATAATTTCATAATAAAACAACAGCAAACATTTAAATTAAAACATTAAATAAAAACAATTAGGTGCTAATTTCGATACAATTCAAAGCTGTAGCGATGCAGAGGCTTCATCCTCCTTGACCTCTCAGCTGTCTTTGCAGAGCTGGTCTCTCTCCTGCTCGACTCACTTTAGACATAAGGACCCCCCTTGCTTCAGAGGAGTTTCTTCCTCCCTGTCGAATCACTGCCAGCTTTGCAAGAGGAAGAGCTTCCACTGCTTCCCCTTCTCTGTGGGGTCCCTCCCTGGGGGCTCTGACCAGAGCCTTGTGGGGGTGCACTCACTGAATGGAGAAGGGAGCAGGTTCATTCTCTTGAGGTGAGGGTTGCCAACCTGGAGAAGTGGAGGCAGAAGGAGAAGGGAAGAGACCCTCAGGGACTGGCCAGAACAGTCCTGCTCCTGTGCTGCTGTGGTGGAGAGTGAGAGTCTCGAGGCCAGAGGGTGTAAGTCTGAGGAGGAGGGATGTGATCTCGCAGAAGGGGCCCCTTCCTTGGGCAACAGACCAATATCCTCTCATACTGAGGAGGTGGGCTTTTAGTAATGGGTGATTCAGTCATTGGGGATATAGAGAGTGGGGTCTGTGATGGATGCTTTGACTGCATGGTGACTTGCCCCCCAGGTGCAAAGACAGTGGACATCACACGCTATCTAGATAGAATGATAGATAATGCTGGGGAGAAGTCAGCAGTCATGGTGCATGTTGGCACCAATGAGATTAGGAAATGTAGTCATCTGGACTTGTAGGAAACATTAGGTTACTACTAGGAAGAAAGTTAAAAGTCAGGAGCTCAACAGTAGCATTCTCAGTAGTGCTGCCAGTTCCACATGCAGGGTCAGCTAGACAGGCTCAGTTCAGGGGTCTCAATGAGAAGGAGGTGTTGGGAGAAAAGGTTTAGATTTGCTAGGCACAGGGGAACTTTTTGGGCCAAGTGGAGCCTGTACAAAAGAGGTGGGCTTCACTTGAACCAAGAGGGAACCGCACTGTTGGCGATTAATATCAAAAGGGTTGCAGAGCAGCTTTTATATTAATCCCCAGAAAAGCTGAAAGGAGCTGGGGAGTCTCTGATTCAGGGACGGTGGCACAAACGCTCAGGGGAACATTGATAGGAGCTCAAGAGAACTTAGGAGTCAGAGCAGGATCACTAAGGGCCATGAGTGGCCATGACTAAGTGGCCAAAGGAGGCAAGGGTAACTGGAGAGGGAAACACATTGTAGATGTCTACATGCCAATGCTAGAAGTCTCTGAACCAAGGTGGAGGAGCTGGAGGGTTTGGGGTTCAACGAGAATTTAGATATAGTGGGTATCTCAGTAACATGGTGGAATGGGGAAATCTGTGGGACACAGTCATTCCTGGGCAGAAGCTCTATAGGCAGGACAGGGAGGGACGGGCTACCCTTTGTGGGCTGCTAGCTCCTCTCTCCTCATTTTGTAGGGCCTAAACTCTTCCCCCATGTTCCCTTCTGGCCACCCCCTCACCACCCAGTCGAGAACCCTTGCCAGTGTTTTGTTCCTCCCGGTAGCCTTCGCAACCTCCGCGGCATGGAGGGGTTGCTCCGGGAGTGACTCGACCAACATGACCAGGTGGGCTGGGTCTGGGTCTGGATCTGTGTCGGGTAGTGGTAAACGGCTGAGCGCGTCCGCGTGGCCCATAGCCTTGCCGGCCCGGTGGACCAGTGTGTACATGTATGAGCTGAGGAATTGGTTCCACCTCAACACGCGCTGTGAGAGTATTTGGGGGTTTTGGCGGTCTGGGGCTAGCAGACCCAAGAGCGGCTTGTTGTCGGTGGCTATTGTGAACCTCCGCCCATACAAATAGTCATTGAACTTGTGGACCCCCGCCACGATGGCCAGGGCCTCCTTGTCAATTTGTGCGTAGTTGTGCTCTGCAGGTGTGAGTGTGCGGGAGTAGTATGCTATGGGTACCTCCCTCCCGTCCGGTAGCTGGTGCCCCAGGACTGCGCCCACCCCGTAAGGTGACGCGTCGCAAGCCAGGATTACTGGAAGGTGCTCATCAAAATGGTGGAGCACCGCATTGGAAACCAGGATGTCCTTAACCGCCTGGAACGCGGCGGCTTGCCGCCTGCCCCATACCCAAGGGGCTTGTTTGTCCAGCAGCCGGTGTAGAGGCTCTGCGATGGCCGCTTTATGGGGCAGGAAAGAATGATAAAAATTGAGCAAGCCCAAGAAGCTTTGTAGCTCTGCTTTGCAGGTGGGAGCCGGGGCATGCACGATGGCTCGGGTCTTTTCCTCCGTCGGGTGGATTCCCTCGGCGTCCACTGCGAACCCCAGGAACTCCACCCGCGGTACTCCCAGCGAGCATTTCTCCCGCTTGACCTTGAGCCCTGCTGCTTGGAACCGGCGGAGCACTTCTCTTAGGCGGTTGCTGAACTCCTCGGGGTCCGGGGCGGCGATTAAAACATCATCGAAAAATGGTTGGACTCCGGGGATCCCTTTAAGAAGAGCGTCCATTATACTTTGGAAAATCCCCGGAGCTACACTGACCCCGAATTGTAGTCTCCTCACCCTGAAGGCCCCCCTGTGGGTCACGATAGTCTGTGCCTCGGCTGTTTTAGCGTCCACTGGGAGCTGTTGGTAAGCCTGTGCCAGATCCAGCTTCCCAAAAATCTTTGATCCCGCTAGGGCTGCCAATACGTGGCTGACCACGGGTACCGGGTAGGGATTGTCCTGCAGTGCCTTATTTATTGTGCACTTGTAGTTGGCACATATCCGCACCTCCCTGTTGAGCTTGACCGGGGTAACTATGGGGGTCTCCCACGTGGCGTAGTCCACCGGCTCCAGGACCCCTTGGGCCGTGAGGTGGTCCAGTTCAGCCTCGATTTTGGGCTTTAAAGCGAACGGGACCCTCCTAGCCTTGAGCCGGATCAGCCTGACCGTCAGGTCTAGCGGTAGGGAGATGGCCAGCCCCTTGTAGCTTCCCAGGGACCCGTCAAACATGTCGGGGAACTCGCGGCACACCTCCCCGAACCCTCTGGGAGTTAAGATTTGCCCCACCCCCTCCAGACGGATTCCCAAGGGTTTGAACCATGCCAGACCTAGCAAGGTGGTCAGCTGGCGCTTGACCACCAGGATGTCCAGCGGGCCGCTGAAGGACCCCCTCTCTACTTGCACCCGGGCCCACCCCACGATTTGAACCGGGTTCTTCTGAAAGTCCCTTAAAATAAAGTCCGCCGGCCTCAGTGTAACCCGCTGGTGGGGACACAATTTCTTCAGGGTCTCCTCCGCTATTATGGAAATGGAGGAGCCTGAGTCCACCTCCATTTGGCATGGGGCTCCTTCGATGAGGACCGCCATTTTGATCTTGTTGGGGGCATCGAGGGGCAAGTTCAGTACCTGTAGGGTTGTGGAGGCCATGGAGTGGAACTCCGCCGACTCGTGGTGAGTGGTTGGCCTCCGGCGGTTGGACTTGGCACGGCAAGCCCTCGCAATGTGGCCGGTCTTCCCACAGCTCCGGCAGTCCCAGGTCCGGTACTGGCAGTCCCTTCTGTCATGGGGGTCACCGCAGCTGGTGCACTTTGTGGCTGGTGGTCTCTCCGTCGCTGGAGGTCGTTCAGTCGCTCGGGGTCGCTGTGGCGCGCGATTCGTTGCCCCTGCTGGGCAGCGCAGCTGGAATGCTTCTCCCTCGTCTTGACGGTCGGGGTCCAGCTCCTCATGGTGGACAGCGTCAGTCTTCGCCTTGGGAAAGGTCCTCGCTGTTCTCTCGAATGCCACGGCATCGCTGAAGGCGCTCTGGAGGGTGAGCTCTTCCTTCGCGAAGAGCTTCTGCTGGAGCATCTTGTCGCGAAGGCCCCACGTGAACCGATCGGCCGGGGTCTCCTCCAGGTGAGGGAAGTTGCAGTTGCCTGCGATCTGGCGTAGGGCTGCCAGGTAGTCGGCGGCCGATTCTCCTGAGGCTTGGTCCCTCCTGTGGAAGTGGAACCGGCGGGCCACCCGAGAAGGTTGGGGCAAGAAGTGGCCCGTGAGGATCCTGACGACCTCCTCGTAGGACTTCTCCGTGAGTCGGGCGGGGGCTGAGAGACCTTTGGCGATCTCAAATGTGGCCGCCTCGCAGATGCTCAGGAGAACGTCCCTCTTCATGCTGTCCTCTGTGATTTGGTTGGCCCTCAGGTAGCACTCAACCCGATCCGAGTAGGACTCCCAGGGCTCGGGATTTGCGGGGTTGAATGTCTCGATGTGGCCGGTGGTACCGCTCTGGTGAGCCATGCTGATGGCGGCGGCGGTCGTGGCCTGTGGGTTGCCCTGTCTCCGATGTAGCCGACGTGGCTAGAATCCCACCTTCATCACCACTGTAACGTACTGAGACAGGAGACGTTGGTAAGGCAACATGCTTTAATGTAGGCACGTCACAAGAGTGAGAACACGCGGGCCGGGTCCCGCTTATATACAATTCCCGGAACCTCCTTCCAGACAGGCCAGTCCAATCCTGGCCTGTTGAACTTCCCGCCACAGCTGGTGATTGGCGGGGTGTTCGCGCCTTGCGCTGAGCCACCCGGCAACAGCCCAGTCGCTCTGCGCAGAGCCGCGCTGGCTAGCTTATGTCCTTGCGTTATTACGTTATATCGTTATCTCGATACACTACAGTTGTTGAGTTGTACATCACAGAGGGCATGGAATCAAATAAGTTAGAAAACAACAGAAGCAGTATGGGTGGAAATACGGGGCCCTAGGGGCTACTTAAAGCTGGGGTGTCCTGTCACTCGCCTGATTAAACCCTTGAGGCTGATCAGGCGAGTATAATCACATCATCTGCTTCAGTCATCTGCTTCAAGTGACTGAAGCAGATGATGTGATTATACTTGGAGACTTCATGTTGTATCTGGCGTTCATCCCGGAAAGTACAGCACAGTGCACCTGTGGGCGGTGCCTGGAAGGAACGAACGCAGCCCGCCTATGGCAATCAGTGGCAGGAAGTTTAACTGGCCAGGATTGGACCTGACCAGGAAGAAAGTTGTTCCAGGAAATGTATATAATGGGAGACCTGGCCCCGCCATGTTGTCTTTGTGATGTACTTGCTAATAAAGTGTGTTGCTATCTGAATGCCTCTGACCTCAGTACATTACACTTCAGCTACCCTCACACTGACTGGGCAAACATGTTCTCAAGTCATGTTGTAGAAACAAGATTCCTGGACATCACAAATGTCTGCCCTGGGACAGTTGGTGGAAGAGCCAGTCAGAGAGTTCGTGATCTTAGGCTTGGTTCTGAGCGGGTCTGCCCCAATAAATTGAACAGGAGGTACCACAGGCTCTGACAAAAGAAATTTCTTTAAATATACCCGGAGCAGGAAACCAGCCAGAGAAGCAATGGGGCATTTGGATGACAAAGAAATAGGGGGATTGCTAAAGAAAGATGGGGAGATGGCAGAGAAACTCAATGAACATTTTGCTACTGTGTTCACTGTGCAAAGTTTGGCGCAGGTATTTATTTATATTTTTATCCTGCCCTCCCCAAACGGGCTCACAGGCCCTATTTCCAGGATGGGAGTCTGAAGAACTGTGCCAAGTTGAGGTGACACAAGAGAAAGTTCTAGACCTACTGGGAAATAATAGGCAAGGTAGATTACCAGGAATGATTGTCTAACTCTTTATTTGTGTTACGTTTGTGTCCATGAAAGATGATCAGTTATGTATAATTGCAGTAATGCATTGTGGTGGTGGAGTGGGGTGGGGGCTCACAGCCTTCACTGTCTCTCTCTGCCTTCTGCTCTTCCATGCAGCCATGCAGTGGAAGGAGTGAATTCAGGAAGGCAGCTGCATGAGCCATAACTTATCTCTCTCTCTGACATGCCTCTTGAGCCCCATTCTCAGCTGCTGCTTGATAGGCAGTGAAGGCAAAAAAGTAAGAGGCAATTTGGTATCACATCAACACATGACATCACTTCTGGCACAAAACTGGCAGTGATACCACCATGATGCTCTATGATTCACCCAAATTCCTCAATATAATTATGTCACTTTGGGTGTTGTGTGTCAGCACAACACCAAATCCATTGTCCCTGCCCCCTGATTTTTCCTCCTGGGGTGTGGCCTTTTCTGCTGCTTTCCCCTGTCTTCTCCCCTTTTTTGCTCCAGGAATGGAGCTGTGTGCGTGAGCAGGGACCAGTCCTGAGGCTGAGGGGGAGGAGAAGAGCACCTGGCAGACAGTGGGCCACTTCTGAATTGCCACAACTTTCCAGGTCTTGGCAAATTGTTCACAGCCACTGTGTGACATCGGAGTTCCTCTCACAGACCTCCCACTCTTAGCAGGAGACAGTGGGTGCACATGCATAATGTTTTATTGCTCACCTGTTTATAAGATTCCACATGCCCAAGCTTATAAACTGAGAGAACAGAGGCTTGGATGGGGGGGGGAGGTGAAGCCTGGGGAGGGGGTGCCCTAGAGTCCCCTTCCAAAGCAGCCACCTTCTCCAGGGGGAGGGAACCGCTCTCTGTGATCTGGAGAGCAGCTGGAATCCCAGGAGATTGCCTGAGAGCCAGTTTGGTGTAGTGGTGAAGTGTGCAGACTCTTATCTGGGAGAACCGGGTTTGATTCTTCACTCCTCCACTTGCAGCTGCTGGAATGGCCTTGGGTCAGCCATAGCTCTGGCAGAGGTTGTCCTTGAAAGGGCAGCTGCTGGGAGAGCCCTCTCAGCCCCACCCACCTCACAGGGTGTCTGTTGTGGGGGGAGAAGATATAGGCGATTGTAAGCCGCTCTAAGACTTTGATTCAGAGAGAAGGGCGGGGTATAAATCTACAGTCTTCTTCTTCTTCTTCAGGTTCCACTTCTCTAGTCAGGAAACCAACTGTAATGTACTCAGAGATGAGATGTGCAGAAGGCAGCATACTTTATTAGAAGGTACATCACAGAACGGGGCAACGCGGGCCGGGACCCACTTTATATACACTTTACCCGGAACAGCCCTCTAGCTGGCCCAGTCCAATCCTGGCCAGTCAAACTTCCCGCCACAGATCGTAATTGGCTGAGTCCTTTCGCGCGCTGCGCTAGGTGACCAGGGGACTTCCCCTGGTCGCCACGGCGGCATGACCGCGCTGTGCTTTATTTCAGCACAAGACGCTACACCAACTTAGATGATGCCTGTGGAAGGAGAGGTCTCTCTGGGGATTCTTCAGCACAGCCTCTCAGCTCTCTCCCCCTTTGCTTTTCCTTCTTGCTGCTTCCTGGGCAGTCTGTGAGACTGTTGAGGCAGGAGTGGCCCCTGAAGTTCTGACCTTGACATTACTACTCCCCACCCCCACCCTCAAGTTGTGTCCCTGTGACTGCAACCCTTTCACTTCTCTGTAGAAAGCAATGGCAGCCCTTTGAGGACAGTAAATCATACCACAAAGACTTTCAGTACTCCAGTAGCACTCCCCCCGCCCCTTTTGTGAGCCAGGAAAAGACTTTCGCATTTCTCAGAAGAGAGGAGTAAATGGAGGACCACCTTATGGAACCACCTCTAACGTTTTCTAGCCTGCATTTTGGCTGGACTATTCAAGACTGCAGGTGGGAGAGTGTTTGACAGAAGGTTCCCAGACAAGTAGAAAACCAGATGTCAAGGAGAAGAGTGGTCTAGTGCCTTTTCCTGAACCATTTAGTTTTATGTGTGGAAGGACTTTATACAGGAGGGAGTACTCAGTTACTGGATCTCCCACTTCCAGACTGGGCTGCCCGTCTGGTCTAGGACTTTCTTATGGGATCACTCCACTCTTAAGGACTGAACATCTAGGCAAACCAGACATGGTGAAGTACAAAGTCTTATGCTTCGACTAATCTTGTAATGGCCCGTGTGCAATGAAATTTACCTATCCATGAGGTCTTGTGAATACAGACACCAGATCGAGACAGGAGCCATTCTCCAGGCATGCTGGGCTAGGGGCCCTACTTCAAAGCTGAGCTTTTACAGAGGAGAGGGGGTGGCCCCCCTGGCCCTGGGGCTCCTGACTCCTGCCCCGCCCCCCCAAGTCATGACTGGCGGCTGCTGCTGCTGCATCTGTCTCCTCCTCCTCCTCCTCCAACGAGGGAAGGCTGCCAAAGTCCAGGCACTTTTGCAAGGCAGGTTGCATTCTGGCTGGGGGCACTTCAACTTGCTTAGACTCGCCTTTCCTCTGAGGTCTTCAGGAGCCCTAATATGAAAAGGCACGTGTGCTATTGGAATATCGTGGCTGCTGGGTGAGGCATGAAGCGAGTTGCAAAGCAAGCTTATGTCCCAGAAGGAAGAAGGGGCGAGACGTGGCCAGGCAGGAGGCCGAAGAAGTGCACATGTGGGGGACATTTGCACACCTTCGCCCCATATAGCTGCCATCCCTAGGTGCTCTCAGCCTTCAGCTGCACATCATAACTCATATCAGCACTGGAATTCACACCCAAAATGGTAAAAGGAAGGCCCCTGGCAGCAAGTATTCATGAGGTGTTTTTCTGCACCTTCAGAGAGGGTAATTGAAACAAGGTGTTTCCCTTTCAGCCCTTGCCCTTGCAGGGTGTGTGTTTCATTAACCCCTTCCATGCATGAATGAGGACCAAGATGCACAGCAAGCAGCAGTGAGAGGATCCTTTGTAGCATCCCGGCTCCTCCCTGCAGTGCTCTGCGTGAAAAGCAGGATGGGAAGTGGAAACACCTCTGGCTCCGGGGCTCCAGCAGGCACCAGCAGCACCAGCAGGAAAGCAACATGAAAGCAGAATAAATTAATCCAAGAACAAATCGGATTATTTGCATAGTGTGTCCCTTACCTACTCGAAGCACCAGACACAGGAAGAGGCAGCCAAATTCTCAGGGAAGAGGTCAAAGAAGTGGTAATATGTCCCCCCCCCCAAGATGGCCGAGGGCAAAATTACAGGGTTGTGCAATATGAGAAACTTAAGGAGAAAGCGTTCTTATCAGCAGGCTGTTAAATACGCACTTGCATATGGTGTGCTTTTCTCTCGTTGCTGATATTCTCAAGCAGAGGATGACAAGGGCTGTTGCCCCCTTGTACTCCATTTCCTTCCAGCCTTTTCCTTCCAGCTGTCCTGGCTGACTCCTACAGCCTTTCCCTCCAGCCCATTCCCAAGTCTGCAGAGTAGGAAGGCTGCCTAGAGCGGAGTGGGGCAAATCCTGCCCAGTGTCTAGGTGTGCAAGCAAGATACTTGCCTCTGTTCCCTGCACAGCAAGTGAGTCCAGCCCACTCACCCCCTGCAGGCCTGCCAGTTGATACAAAGCTTAGTGCCTAGTGGACGCAGCCCCAGGAAATGAACCAGTGTGCAAACCAGGGCTTGTGCTTCTTTGGAGTCAGAAAGACCTCCCAGAGGCAGTGTGGTAGTTTGGCGAGTGGCACAGCTGAAATGATGTTGTTTGATGGAAAGATTGGTCAACTATCCCAAGGAACTGTTACATTCCATTCCGATGTCTCTGAGGAAGTCGGCCTGCCCACAGAAGCTCATGCCTTGCAAAAACCTTTGTTGATCTTAAAGGTGACTGACTGAACTTGAACTTTGTTCCGTCCCAATATAGATCTGTCAGACACCCATTTGCTGATCCTCTTGGATTGCAATATGGAGCTCCCATTTGGATTATGGCCCTCAATAAGGATGTGGAAAGAATTCAATCAAGTTTCTTACGGAAGATATTGGGCTTTCCCACATGCGTGCCATCTGCAGCCATCTGCCTAGGACCAATCAAAGACTCTTTGAATCAAGAACATGGACTATGGCCATTAAATTTTGGTTTTGCATGCTTTTTGAGAACAGATGATGGTAGTCTTATTGCTCACTTGTTAATGGAGTCTCAGTTCTCTGCGTGGCTGTGCCACATAGAGGACAAAATCAATTCAATTGGGATTAATATTGGAAATCTATTTCTATATACTGAAAAATCAGCTTTCTTATTGATTAGACAACAACAACAACAACAAATTTTATTTGTATCCCGCCCTCCCTGCCGGAGCAGGCTCAGGGTGGCTAACAACATAGTTCAGGGTTGAATTATACAAATGGATAAAATTACATTAAACATTATAAGCGTTTAATTAAAATCTGGTTAAGTTTTAAAATTAAATTAATTAATTTTTAAAAGTGCTAATGCTATGTTTACTTTTTCTGATGGCGGTTTCCTTCGCAATTTCCATTTTCATCAGCGAAAGCCAGTCTGAAGAGGAAGGTCTTGCAGGCCCTGCGGAACTGTTCTAGGTCCCGCAGGGCCCGCATTTCCTCTGGAAGTTGGTTCCATAGACTCGGGGCTATAGAGGAGAAGGCCCGGTTACGGGTGCTTTGCAACTTCACCTCTCTCGGTCTGGGGATAGTCAGCAAGTTTTTCCCGGCTGACCTCAGTGCTCTCTGGGGTTCATATGGGGAGAGACGGTCCCTAAGGTAGACAGGTCCTCGACCATATAGGGCTTTAAAGGTAATGACCAGCACTTTGTAACGAACCCGGTATGTAACTGGCAGCCAGTGCAGTTCGCGCAGCCCAGGCTGTATGTGCTCCCGTTTAGGGAGTCCCAGCAACAGTCTAGCCGCTGCGTTCTGCACCAGCTGCAGCTTCCGGGTTCGGTACAGAGGCAGCCCCATGTAGAGGGCATTACAGTAATCCAGTCTCGAGGTGACCGTTGCATGAAGCACCATTGCCAGATCTTGGCGCTCTAGGAAGGGAGCCAACTGCTTTGCCCGCCTTAGATGGAAAAAGGCTGACTTGGCAGTGGCTGCAATCTGGGCCTCCATTGATAATGCAGGCTCCAGTAAAACTCCCAGGCTCTTAACCCGGTGCGCCGCTTTCAACGGTGCCCCGTCGAAGACCGGGAGAGGTATTTCCCCTCCCCGAGCACCCCGACCCAGACAAAGGACTTCTGTCTTCGCTGGATTCAGTTTCAGCCCGCTCTTCCTCAACCAGGTTGCCAAATCCTGCAGGGCCCGGTCTAAATTCTCTGGGACGCAGTCAGGCCGGCCGTCCATTAGCAGATAGAGTTGGGTGTCATCTGCATATTGATGGCACCCAAGTCCATGTCTCCTGGCAATCTGGGCAAGGGGGCGCATATAGATATTAAATAGCATTGGTGAGAGAACTGCCCCCTGAGGCACTCCACAGTCCAGTGTGCGCCTCTGGGACAGCTCGCCCCCAATTGCCACCCTTTGTCCCCGATCCTCGAGGAAGGAGGCAATCCATTGTAAGGCAGACCCCCTCACCCCTACATTGGCGAGGCGGCGGGTCAGTAGCCGATGGTCAACCGTGTCGAACGCAGCCGACAGGTCCAACAACATCAGCACCGCCACACCGCCCCGATCCAGGTGCCGTTGGAGATCATCTACCAGGGCGACCAGTACTGTCTCCGTCCCGTAACCCGGGCGAAAGCCGGACTGGCAAGGGTCTAGGATGGAAGCGTCATCCAGAAAGCTCTGCAACTGTGACGCCACTGCCCTCTCTATAATTTTACCTAAAAACGGTAAATTAGAGACCGGTCGGTAGTTTGCCAATTCGGCCGGATCCGCTGTACTTTTTTTCAAGAGGGAACGGACCAAAGCCTCTTTTAGAGATGATGGAAAGCGCCCCTCCGAGAGGGATCTATTTATGATGTCCCGTAAAGGACATTCAAGCTCCCTCAGGCAGGGTTTAATTAGCCAGGAGGGACATGGGTCCAAATCGCAAGTTGTAGGGCGTGCAGAGGAGAGAATTCCGTCAACTTCCTCCAGGCTGAGCGGGTTGAAGTGATCCAGGATTAAATCGGAAGACAGGCACGGGGCCTCGGGCTCACATACTGTATCCAAGGTGATGGGCAGGTCCTGGCGGAGCGACGTGATTTTGTCTGCAAAAAATTTCGCGAAAGCCTCACAGTCTATTTCCAATTCTGTAACGTTTGGTCTGCCTTGGGGCAGTGTGGTTAGCTGTCCAATTATTTTAAACAATTGTGCTGGGCGCGAATTTGCAGACGCAATCTTGGCCGCGAAGTACTTCTTCTTCGCGGCCTTGACTGCCACCTCATAAGACCTCATAAACGTTCTATAGGATGTTCTCGCCGCTTCGTCACGAGTGCGCCGCCACTGCCTCTCTAGTCGTCGGAGTCCTTGTTTCAACTGGCGTAGCTCCAAGGTATACCAAGGAGCCAGCCTTGAACGAGGGCGCAGAGGACGTCGAGGTGCGATCTCGTTGATTGCCCCGGATAGCCGATCTTGCCAGGCATCAACCAGGGCATCAAGGGAATCGCCAGGGGGCCAAGGATCCCAAAGAGCCATTTGGAACCGTTCCGGGTCCATCAGGCTCCGCAGGCGAGCCAAAATAGGCTCTCCGCCCTTACAGGGTTGTGGTAGCATCTCCATACGAGCCTTGAGGGCTAAGTGATCCGACCATGGTATCGTCTCCATTGCGATTTCGTTCACTTGAATCCCGGTCGCAAAGATCAGATCTAATGTGTGCCCAGCCTGGTGCGTGGGAGTCGTAACAAATTGGGAGAGTCCCAGTGTCGCCATGGAAGACACTAGGTCCATCGCCTGAGTGGAGGTCGTGTCATCGGCATGGACATTGAAGTCGCCCAGGATCAGAAGCCCTGGGTACTCCAGCGCCCAGCCGGACACCGCCTCCATCAGGGATGGTAAGGCGCTGGCCGGTGCGTTAGGCGGACAGTACACCAGCCAGATCGCCAACCTCTCCCCGACGTCCCACGCAAGGCCAACACACTCAATACCGTCGATCTTTGGGGCCGGGAGAGCCCGGAAGGAGTAACCCTCCCGTATGAGTACCGCCCCCCCGCCCGCTAATCCGGGACTGGTGAAAGACCGAGTAACCTGGGGGGGTCATCTGGGAGAGTGCCGTCGTCTCCCCCTCTTGAACCCAGGTCTCGGTCACGCAAGCCAGGTCTGCGTCCTGTCGAAGCAGGAAGTCCCTAATGGTTTCGGTCTTATTATTTATAGACCTGGCGTTGCATAACACCAGTGTCGGACGCGGGCAATTTCTCTTGGTCCCACTACTTGTCACCGTTGGGATGGGAAGTAGACTAGAAGGGGGCCGAGCACTGTTTTGTCTCAGCCTCCTTCTCTCACAAAGTTTGGTTGATATTGAATTGCAGGTTCTCAAAAGCCTTGCTAAAGGCAGATGTTCACCCTTGAGTTTGGGGTTTTTACCTCCTGGGTATAGGGCTGACTATCTCACCTGCCTAACTGCCCCTTGGCAATGCAGAACCTATTTGCTAGCTAAGTTCAATGTGCTACCATCTGCAATACTTTGTGGAAGATTCCAAAAAACTCCTTATGCTAACATACTGTGAACTTGTGCATGTCCAGAGATAGAAACTTTTGAACATGTGTTCTTAAACTGTACTTTTTACTCTGACCAGCGCTCCATACCCATTGACCCTTGTTTAAGTGAGCAAATAGTAAAGCCTGATAAATATAAAATTGTCTTCTTGTCATCAGCTTGGAACCAATTGGTAATTGAAACTGTTGCAAATTTTTTGTATCCAGCATCTAGGAGGCACTTAATGTATTTGCAAATTGCCATTTGATGGATGGATTGGTTCCATTATGTTCGATATCAGGCCAATGAAGGTTATTGAATTGCTGCTTCTCTCTCTCTCTCTAAAGTGCCAATTTGTCAGATCAGAATACTTTTGACTTCTCCCAGATGTCATAAATGTATCAGTTTGAATTCAGAGCACTTACACAATTCACAAACGGTTAGTAAATGTCTGACTGCAAATCCTTACCAGGGATTTTTTGTAGCAGGAACTCCTTTGCATATTAGGCCACACACCCCTGATGTAGCCAATCCTCCAAGAGCTTACAGAGCTCTTCTTACATCTTAGATGTTTAGCCTGGAGAGGAGATAGCTGAGAGGTGATATGATCACCATCTTCAAGTACTTGAAGGGCTGTCATATAGAGGATGGTGTGGAATTATTTTCTGTGGCCCCGGAAGGTAGGACCAGAACCAATGGGTTGAAATTAAATCAAAAGAATTTCCGGCTCAACATTAGGAAGAACGTCCTGACCACTAGAGCAATTCCTCAGTGGAACAGGCTTCCTCTTCGGGAGGTGGTGGGCTCTCCTTCCTTGGAGATTTTTAAATAGAGGCTAGATGGCCATCTGACAGCAATGAAGATCCTGTGAATTTAGGGGGAGGTGTTTGTGAGTTTCCTGCATTGTGCAGGGGGTTGGACTAGATGACCCTAGAGGTCCCTTCCAACTCTATGATTGGCTATATGAGGGGGGTATAGCCTAATATGCAACGGAGTTCCTGCTACAAAAAAGCCCTGCTTACCACATTGTATGCTACACCAAGAAACTGATTAGCTCTACTGAAGTAGACACTCGGTGTAAAAGCAGCTGCAATTCTGATCTGGATTGTGACCATGGGACAGTGAAGAGGGACTCGGAGGTTTCTTGATCAAAACCCTTCAAATTCCTATTAGCTCATGGAGGGGGAGAGGGGAGAGAGACACATATAGCATATGTTTGTTTTCTTCCTACCAGGACTAAGAGTGAATGGAGGAGGAAGGGGCATCGTATACGAGATTTGGAGGAAAGAGTAAAAGCTCCATCCTGGGTCTTGCCCACCAAAGCTATATTGAAAGTTCAAAGACACACCATCCTAGTCACAGATCTCAGGCCCTCAAAACCTCTTTGAGGCTCCAAAGGAAGAAAAGGAACTGGGACCTAAGAAGAAAGGCTATGGCAGGCAGCATCCCAAAGAATCACTGAATACGTCTCCAAGATCTGTTTATCCTCTTTCCTCTTGGGATGGAATAAGACCGACACCCCACCCCCCCCATGACTTCAATAACAATCCAGAGGCCAAAGAAGACCAGTCCATTCCTTCTGGGTGATAAACACAAAAAAGGCCCAGACTGGATTCATAACTATACTCACCCTTTGCTTGGCCTAAGACCTGAAAAAAGATTTTATTTCCCACCAAATAGTATCAACGGATACAAACCCTAATCAGTTCTGCAATCTCATAAAAACAGGAATGAAGCAGGGATCTCATTTATCATCAACATGTCTAGATTGCTCTTCAAAGGCTAAAGCCTTTTTGCCTCCATTGCTTTTTCATAGCAAAGCAACAAAGATATTTGTTTTCTTGAGACCAAATTAATTGAGCTGCTCATTCCTCCCTCTCCTTCTTTGCCTTCTGTAACTGTTAAGTGAAGAGGTCACCCTTGACAAACAGGACACTAGCTGGGCCTTTGGGGAACTGCTGATCTGGGGCTTTTGAGGAGGGGGCAGGAGGAAAGTTGAAGGGCAAAAGGCGGAGACAGGCTCCCCCTCCCCCACTTTGACATGATGTCCAGAATGAGCAAAGGATGAATTCTTTCAGAGCCCTTCCTTACCTATCTGTGTTGTTGAGATTATACAGACTAAGAGAAAGAGACCACAGGGTTAGTTGCAGTGAGGAAAATCTGGATTCCTTCTTTAAAACATAAGAACATAAGAGAAGCCATGTTGGATCAGGCCAATAGCCCACAGTCCAACACTCTGTGTCACACAGTGGCCAAGAAACCCAGGTGCCACCATGAGGTTCACCAATAGGGCCAGACACCAGAAGTCTGCTCAGTGAGTTACCTACTACAACTCCAAGTTCTCTATCCTGGTCAGTCTCCATTGGTCTGGACCCCATTAACATGTGTTTCTAGCTGCTTCTGCTGTTATTTCTAAATTGCCCAATCCCTGCTGTGGCAGGGCTCTCAGGAGTTTCAGGAAGCCGAGTGATGGGTTTCCAGTGTGCCTAATAGGTGTTGATAGCCCATTGCTGAAAAGATGAGTCAAGAAGAATTTGAACTAAAGAAGGTGATTAGATTAGCTGGGTGGAGGCAGGAAGTTTCTGGGACTGGAGTCAGGAATTGGAGCTCGAGATATTGACAAGCAATATTGATATAGATACACCTGGAGGTGTTAGTGACAGAGGACAAAGGTTGTAGGGCAGACACTAAACATGGCATGGTGGCTGTTTCAACAGAAGTATAGCGTCCAGATCATACAAAGTGATGGTATAACTATACTCTGCTCTAGTTAGACCTCACCTGGAGTATTGTATTCAGTTTTGGGCACCACAGTTTAGGAAAGATATAGAAGATATTGGATTTATATCCCATCCTTCACTCTGAATCTCAGAGCGGCTCATAATCTTCTTTACCTTCCTCCCCCACAACAGACACCCTGTGAGATGGGTGGGGCTGAGAGGACTCTCAAAGCAGCTGCCCTTTCAAGGACAACCTCTGCCAGTTCTATGGCTGACCCAAGGTCATTCCAGCAGGGGCATGTGGAGGAGTGGGGAATCAAACCCCGTTCTCCCAGATAAGAGTCCACGCACTTAACCACTACACCAAACTGGCTCTCAATATAGCTGGAGAACGTCCAGAGGAGGACAATGAAGTTGGTGAGGGGTCTGGAGACCAAGTTCTGCAAGGAAAGGCTGAAGGAGCTAGGTATGTTTAGCCTGGAGAGGGGATGACTGAGAGGTAATATGATTACCACTAGAGGCCATTTTGTAGAAAAATAGGTGGTGGAGCTCATCCAGGAATTGTTATGCAGCTGCAAATACTATTCAATGGACAAGGAGGTGGAACTCTCAGAAGGAGGAGGAGGAACTCTCAGAAAGGTTCAGGAGCTGCACTCCTGTGAGCTCCCACTGAATTTGAGGCCTGATTGCCACCTTCAAGTACTTGAAGGGCTGTCATATAGAGGATAGTGCAGAGTTGTTTTCTGTGGCCCCGGAAGGTAGGACCAGAACCAATGGGTTGAAATTAAATCAGAAGAGTTTTTGACTAAACATTAGGAAGAATTTCCTGAAAGTCAGAGCAGTTCCTCAGTGTAACAAGCTTCCTTGGGAGGTGGTGGGCTCTCCTTCCTTGGAGGCTTTTAAACAGAGGCTATATGGACCTGACTGCAACCGATACATTATCATGGTCAGATTACTTGATTTTGAAGGCACATCTGAGTACCCCCCCCCCAGACATCCCTTGCTTGGATGATGAGCAGATTTATGCTTGCCGATGAAGACTGATGGAACCAAACGGTCTCCAGAATGCTTTGCAGGAATCAATGTCCTCTGGTAGCTCAGTAGATTTGCTGGTAGAAGAGTGGCATAGCCACCTTCCTGAATCCACTGATGAGATCACTCCACAATGCCTTTTTCACCCCCATACCAAATTAGCTCCTTGGTATACCTTGGAGCTTTGGAGAATGAAATGTGTGCTGTGATAGCTAGAGCAATTTTGATGGCAAACTCATGGCAAAGCTGAAAGAACATCTTATAGGACCTTTATGATATTCTATGAGGTGGTGGTGAAGGCAGCGAAGAAAGAATTCACATCCACTAGCTCTCACCCAGCTCAATTGTTTAGGGTTATCACATCTTTAACAATCCTCTCTGAGGGAACCCAAAAGGTTAGAAATTCAGAAATTAGGTGTTAGGCTTTTGTGAGCTTTTTTGTGGATAAACTCTTGTTGGTGCTACTGGACCTGCCAGCCAATTTTGATACAATAAGAGAACTGGAGACCTCTTGACTGTCTTCTGGTCCAATTTTGGGTCAATTCAGCATGTTGTCCAAGGATGATGTTGATATGATCCTGGGTGCTGTGAAGCTAACTACTTGCCTTCTCGACCCATGCCTATCATGGCTAGTTAAAACCAATGGAGATTGAATATGGACCTCTAACAGACATTAAGAACCTAAGAGAAGCCATGTTGGATCAGGCCAATGGCCCATCCAGTCCAACACTCTGTGTCACACAGTGGCCCCCCCAAAATTATATATATATATATACACAAATATATATGCACACTGTGGCTAATAGCCACTGATGGACCTCTGCTCCATATTTTTATGCAATCCCCTCTTAAAGCTGGCTATGCTTGTAACCGCCACCACCTCCTGTGGCAGTGAATTCCACATGTTAATCACCCTTTGGGTGAAGAAGTACTCCCTTTTATCCATTTTAACCCGACTGCTCAGCAATTTCATTGAATGCCCACGAGTTCTTGTATTGTGAGAAAGGGAGAAAAGTACTTCTTTCTCTGCCTTCTCCATCCCATGCATAATCTTGTAAACCTCTATCATGTCACCCCGCAGTCGATGTTTCTCCAAGCTAAACAGTCCCAAGCGTTTTAACCTTTCTTCATAGGGAAAGTATTCCAACCCTTTAATCATTCTAGTTGCCCTTTTCTGGACTTTTTCCAATGTTATAATATCCTTTTTGAGGTGCGGCGACCAGAACTGCACACAGTACTCCAAATGAGACCGCACCATCGATTTATACAGGGGCATTATGATACTGGCTGATTTGTTTTCAATTCCCTTCCTAATAATTCCCAGAATGGTGTTGGCCTTTTTTATTGCAATCGCACACTGTCTTAACATTTTCAGTGAGTTATCTACCACAACCCCAAGATCTCTCTCTTGGTCCAGAGAGCGCTGAGGTCAGCTGGAAAAAAACAGCTGAATATCCCTGGGCCAAGGGAGGCCAGATTGAAGGCCACCCGGGATCGGGCCTTCTCTATTGCAGCTCCACTGCTGTGGAATCAACTCCCAGAGGAGGTACGGGCCCTATGATGCTTAGATCAATTCCGTAGGGCCTGTAAGACCCACCTCTTCAAAATAGCCTTTCAACTAACGACAAGCTAAGAAGTGCCTCTGAAAATGCTTTTAGTTACTAAATTCTATTGAAGATCTAAAGTTTATAGCACCATATTGTTAATGTTAATTTTAATACAATCTGTAAATTGTTTTAACCATGATTTTATAAGTATAACTTGATGTATAATGTATTTTTATGCTGTGAGCCGCCCTGAGCCTGCCTTGGCAGGGAGGGCGGGATAGAAATATAAAGTTATTATTATTATTATTATTGGTCAGTCTCTGCCAGTTCACACCCCATCAACTTGTATTTGTAGCTGGGATTCTTGGCCCCAATGTGCATTACTTTGCAATTGGCCACATTGAATCTCATCTGCCACATTGACGCCCACTCACCCAGCCTCAACAGATCCCTTTGGAGTGCCTCACAATACTCTCTGGTTCTCACCACCCTGAACAATTTAGTGTCATCTGCAAACTTGGCCACTTCACTGCTTACTCTCAACTCCAAATCATTTATGAACAAGTTAAAGAGCATGGAACCCAGTAATGAGCCCTGCGGCACCGCACTGCTTACCGTCCTCCACTGCGAAGACTGCCCATTTATACTCACTCTCTGCTTCCTATTAATTAGCCAGTTTTTGATCCACAAGAGGACCTGTCCTTTTACTCCATGACTCTCGAGCTTACTAAGGAGCCTTTGATGAGGAACTTTATCAAAAGCTTTCTGGAAGTCAAGGTAAACAATATCTATCCTTTTCCACATGTTAGTTCACCCCCTGAAAGAAATGTTAACAGGTTAGTGAGGCAAGATCTTCCCTTACAGAACCCATGCTGAGTCTTCCTCAATAACTCGTGTTCATCAATGTGCCTACTCATTCTGTCCTTGACAATGGTTTCTACCAACTTTCCCGATATTGAAGTCAGACTGACTGGCCTGTAGTTTCCCGGATCTCCTCTAGAACCCTTTTTAAAGATGGGGGTGACATTTGCTACCTTCCAGTCCTCAGGAATGGAGGCAGATTTCAATGAAAGATTACATATTTTTGTCAGAAGATCCACAAGTTCAACTTTGAGTTCTTTCAGAACTCTTGGATGTATGCCATCCGGACCTGGTGACTTATTAGTTTTTAATTCGTCTATCAGTTGTAGGACCTCCTCAATCTGACTCAGGACTTTCAACACCCCTTCCAATATAAGTGGTTTTGGAGCAGGCAAACACTTCTCATCTTCCACAGTGAAGACGGAGGAAAAAAATGCATTCAGCTTCTCAGCCATTTCCCTATCCTCCTTCAGTAATCCTTTGACCCCTTGGTCATCCAAGGGCTCCACTGCCTCCCTGGCTGGTTTCCTGTTTCTAATTGTATATCTGTCCCTAAATTCAGGGATCTTTCCAGTGAGTTTAAAGGAGGCAATAGTTCATTGCTCTTAAAGAAACCTTCACTGGATTTTACTGATCTTGCCAACTACCACCCAGTTTCTAATCTGCTCTTTTTGGGTAAGTTAGTTGAGAAAGTGGTAGCATAACAGCTTCAGAATTTCCTAGAGAATGCATCAATGCTAGACCCATTCCAGTCTGACCAAGGCACAGAGATGGCTCTGGTCACACTCACAGATGATCTCCACAGACATCTGGATTCAAGGCAGGTCATTGCTGCTGCTCAATCTGTCAGCAACATTTTACATGGTCGACTACAACTGGTTGATCCACCACCTCACTGATGTGGGGATTCAGAGGGCTGCCTTGAAGTTGCTTGCCTCCTTTTCCCAAGGTCAAGGACAGAGGGTGGCACTAGGGGAGATAGTTTCACCATGACATCCACTAGTGTGTGGTGTTCCCCAAGGGGCTAATGTCTCCCCACTGTTAGTCAACATCTATATGTGCCCTCTTGCCCAGCTGATGTGGAGTATGCTGATGACACTCAGCTGTATCTGTTGATGGATGGCCAACTGTGTGCCATCCCTGAAAATCAAGTGAAGAATTGGATGCTATGGCTAGATAGCTGAAAGAGTAAACTGAAGTGAAATTCATTGACGATGGAAGTCCTGTGAATCTAAACATGCCACAGACATCACACATCACTGCCTCACCTCCCTCATCAGCCATGCTCCCACAATCCAGTGTAGAAGTGGTCCAGTTTTTCTTGCACTTCCCTGATACTCCTGTGACAGATTGCATAGAAAAGCAGGTTTTAAGATGCTGGTATTTCAGAGAGACTGGGAGATCAAGAGTTGATTTGCCCAGCAATGGAGAGGTTGGCTGCTCTTTATACTCTCTGATTGGCCAGCATCAGCTGAAATCAAGTTTAAACTCAGTTGTTCTGGAGGGAAAAGGGTCTTTCATCTTAAATCTTTGGGTCTGGAGTGAGCAAGCCAAAAAGACAGCTTCTGAAAAAGGGAAGGAGAACTGGAGTCTCCATGTTCTGACAGCTGGTCAGAAAGGTTCTTCTACAGAGTCAAGAAAAGAGACTCCTTTGCCCATACAGTGCCAGAACTACTCTGAGGGAGAATTGTGATTCTGAGTCCAGAAAAGTTACTGGAAGAGAGATTTGGCTAGAGTGAATGGGTTGTTCAGCAGTAACTCCTACTCAAGCCAACTAGTAAAGGGTTATCACTTTCAAGCTGGTGCATTTGAGTAGTCGAGGCAGATGGCTGTCCTAGGGCAACCACCTGGCCTACAGATGCACCAAGTGCCCCCTCCTGCCCCCAACACTTTCCCTGCAGGTAGCCCAAGCAACCTACAGGAGAGGCTGAGTTGCCAACACAAATAAAATCAGCTGGTGGGATGGAAAGGATGGAAGCACTGCACCCACCTCTTCCTGTCTTCTCTTGATTCCTTCCTGCCACTGCTCCACCTCTTCCTGTTCATCTGCATTGGTGACTGGAGAAGCTGACCTTATACATGAAAACAGATGATAGCAACTGATAGCAGGAGGGGCCAGATCCTCACAAAATCCTCACAGCCAATATCCAGTTCCCTACGATATTTTCTGTCCTGTGCCAGTGAAGTCAAAGATCAAATTGTCCTAAATAATTGGACTGGGCACAAGTTTGCAGATGTAATGACTGTCCATAGATATCCTTCTTAGCCACTTTCACTGCCATCTCGTAGGTTTTCACAAGCACCCTCTGAGATGTTCTTGCAGCTTCATCACAAGAATGCTGCCATCTCTAAACATCACTCTGCCATCTCAGCTCCCATGTCATTCTCCATAGCTCTGGAGTATACCACAGAGCTAGTTTGATTCGGGGGCAGAGAGGGCGCGGGAGGGGGGATGGTGATTTCATTGATGACTTTGGAAAGATGGCTATGCCAATCTTCCAGCAGCCCATCCAACGAGTCTCCTGGGGGTATCATTTCCCACAGAGCATTCAGGAACCCTAATTTAGTTTGCCTAACCAATTTCACCATGAAGCTCACAGCATCCCTAATTTCATCTTGACAATAGTCAAATTCAGCCACAGGATCAGAAGATGGCCTGAATCTGGCTTTCCCAGACAGACTAAATAACTAACTATAGATGTAGATTTGCTACCACCAAATCTCAAACAAAAAAGACACAAATTTCCTTTATATATCTCACTTCTATAGCTCTTAGACTTGATTGATGCAAAGCACGGGACAAATTGCCCTTTTGGTTTAAAAATAAAAAATACCAGTTCCCATTATTATATGCAAATTCTTCAGTAAACATTCTTCAGTCTCCTAATAAATTTCTCTTTCAGCTCTCAACAGGCAGGACAGAACCCTCCCAAGGCTTCTGAAACCAGAAGGAGGCAAGATTAACTTCCACGGTCTTGGGAGCAGGGCCAACAAGGCATCCCGCTGACTTCTAGGAAGCAAGGAACAGAACTGTCCACCTGCCAGGGCTGCAGGAGGTGCACCACAGCTTGGCAGCAGACTCCCTTGTTCTGTGGATCCAGGTGGGCAGCTAGGTTGGTCCAAAACAGTAGAAGAAAGTCTGAGACCAGTCAGGCACCTTTAAGACTAACAAAGCTTTATTCAAGATATGATCTTTTGTATGCACACACACTTCTTCAATGAAATGGAATTTACCAGTCCATACATATAAGGCAAAAATGTCTGAATTTCAATTTTGCAAACTGAAGCCAGTTGGGAAGTGTGGACACCTCTACTATTATTTCCCCCCAGAAATGTTGGCAATGTTCACAGAAGCACATAAGTGCATGGCCACCCATAACATTTTAAAAAAAAACGACCAGGCAGAGCACTCCATAGTGCTAATCTTGACAATTCAACATGGAGCAAGCGCCTTAGAGTGTGCTGACTGATCAAACCTTCCTACTACAACTTAAACTGGTGCAATTAGAGGTGTGGCCAGACTGTGCCAAGCCTCTAGTCTGACCACAGTCCTTGTTGTACTGCTCCTTCTGTCTCCTCTCAAGCATGGAGGTAACGTATAGCAGCTTTTTCTTTGAAGTGTGGTGCAGCATCATGTCTCCTCTTCTACCAGGCCATAGAAATACATTCAGAAATTTCCCTTTGCAGTCTGTTCTTGAAGTTCCTTTGCAATAAAACAGCTACTTTGAGGTCACCCATTGAATGTTCTGGGGGCCTGAAGTGTTCTCCTACAGGCTTCTCAGTCTTGTGATTCGTGAGGTCAGATTTGTGTCCATTTATCCTTTGGCAGAGGGTTTGACTGAATTGGCTGAATTACAAATTACAGCACTTGGAAGAACACACCCCACACCCCGATTAAATACGGATGAACATATGAAGCTGCCTTATACTGAAACAGACCCTCGGTCCATCAAAGTCAGTACTGTCTACTCAGACTGGCAGCGGCTCTCCAGGGTCTCAAGCTGAGGTTTTTCACGCCTACTTGCCTGGACCCTTTTCAGTTGGAGATGCCAGGGATTGAACCTGGGACCTTCTGCTTACCAAGCAGATGCTCTACCACTGAGCCACCATCCCTCCCCAACTGCTTTTTTATCTCACTACATATGCTAAACTAATTTGGTCCTTACATCTATCTTCTTACCAAGAAGAACTCGACATTCTCTTTCACCGTTTTCGCACATAGCTTACCTTGCAGTCACAATCCTGTTCCCTCTGCAGCGTCTGTCGGATTTCCCACAATCTGCGCCGGAGTTACAGGAAGTGCCGCAGCTTTTGCGTAGCAAACGTAAACTGGGTTTTAGCGGTTTACATTTGCTATGCAAAAGCTGCGGCACTTCCTGTAACTTCGGCGTAGATGGTGGGAAATCCAACCAGACGCTGCGGAGGGAACAGGATTGTGACTGCGAGGTATTTGCGTGGGAAAACGGTCTTTATGTTAGTGTGAATAGTAGATTAGAATAGTTATTGTAATGTAATGCAGTGGACATTAGAATAGTGTACTGGAATGCATAAAGCAAGAGAAATGTCTTCATCCCATAACACATCAAGCCATGCCTAGTGATCCATTCCTTTGCATCCACCCAGCCATAGACACAAGGTTCCCTGGCTGGCCTGGCATTTCCCAGAAGTTGGCTTCCGAAAAATCAGCACTGGGCTAACATGTACAGAAGGAACAGTCCAAACCCACCACTGAATATATCTGAAGGTCCCTTCTTTGCCTGCTGACCTGAATGCTGCTGCTCTCCTGTGCGAGTAGAAGGCTCCTTTGCCAGTTAAGCGTATGTATTACATGGTGGTTTTTAAAAAAATGTGGGGTGGGTGGGGGTGGGGAAATGGTGGATGAATGAAAGTGAGAGGCAAAGGTGTAGAAATTGAAGGTTGCTATGGATACAGGTCAGAAGCCTTTGTTCTTGCAATGTGTTACAGTTTACGGGAGATTAGAGAAACACGATTTAGAGACGGGTGCATGATTATTTGATTTTATTGTTTGATGCTTAGAGGAACATATTTTTTCTTTCTCTTCAAGAAGTCTGAAATGAATTGAAAGGGACCTGCAGAAGTGTGTGTGACTGAATTCTTGGCATTGAGGAAAGACTTCTGCTAAGGTGGGAGATAAATGAATGGTGGGGGATTTTCCAGAGAATTCCAAGCAGGGGATAGAAACAGGGGCTTGGTTCAATTCAGCTCAGAGCCTGTGGAGCCATGAAGTCTTCTGGCATAAAGCAACTCCACAAAAATAGTTCCACCTCTTGTCCTTGGGGGTATCTGTGTGTGTGTCTGTGAGAGTCCTATTTGGCATGGCCTGTCTGAAGTCCATTCCCAAGGCTTTGACATGCTCATGTATTTGATTCAGACCTGCTGTGACTTACATCCAGGTTCCAGACGGGACTTGTCAGCAGCCTGTGACTGGATTGATTCTAAAGCTGTTTTTAAATCTAACAAAACAACGAAAAAGAACTGATATATTGGCTTTTAGCCAAGCATTAATCCTTCAAACTGCCTCAAGGTCCCTCTTGCCTCCTTCTGAGTCAACCTTTTCTTAGTTCAGAATTTGACAACAGATGATGACAACCATGGAAGTGTTTTCTCTTCTCAGTGTGGCACCTCTGCCATTGGGCAATTAGCAGGTCCTCCAAGCCAGTGCACTGACCACTGGGGGCAAACCACTTGCTGCAGCTCTAACCATGCAACATTCGACCTTAGTCCCAGCAGACATCAATAGCAGTGCCCATGGCACCCTGCACACGGCCAGGGCTAAGGCTGCTTTGCCTCCAATGTGATGCAACAAGATCTGGTAGAGAAGGTTTATTCATTGTGGAAAGGAAGGTGGAAGCCATCCCAGCTGTTGTGGACCACTCAGATGCTTTGATTGAAATGGTCCAAACTGGGCAGAGTGGTACTGTAATGTATCGGCTGAAATACGCGCCCACGCGCAGAGGTGGCTGGGTATCCCAGGCACCTCTAGCGCGGGCACGGAATCCCCGCCTACCACATCTGTGGCGGGAAGTTTAACAGGTCAGGATTGGCCTGTCCTGTACAGGAGGCTGAACCGGGTAATGTACATAAGCGGGGCCCGGCCCGCGTGTTCCCTCTCTTGCAACGTGCTCCCATTAAAGAATGTTGCCCTACTCTCGTCTCCGCCTCGAGTACGTTACAGTGGCGACGAAGGTGGGATTCTAGCCTCATCGGCTACAACGGAGATCTAGGGCAACCATCGGCCACGACAGCTGATGCCGCCATGGCAAGCCAGAGCGGAACCACCGGGTCCATCGAGACCTTCGACCGAGCGAATCCAGAGGGCTGGGAGTCCTACTCGGAAAGGGTCGAGTTCTACCTCAGGGCCAACAAGATCACCGACGCCGGCACAAAGAGGGACGTTCTCCTGAGCGTTTGCGGGGCAGCCACGTTCGAGATCGCCAAGGGTCTCTCGGCGCCCGCCCGCCTCACAGAGAAGTCCTACGAGGAGATCATCAGGCTCCTCACCGGCCACTTCTCGCCTCAGCCTTCACGGGTGGCCCGCCGGTTCCTGTTCCACAGGAGGGACCAGGCCGCCGGAGAATCGGCCGCCGACTATCTGGCAGCCCTCCGCAAAATCGCCGGGAACTGCAGCTTTCCCCAACTGGAAGAAACCCTGGCCGACCGATTCACGTGGGGCCTCCGCGACGAGAGGCTCCAACAGAAGCTCTTCGCCAAGGAGGAGCTCACCCTCCAGAGCGCCTTTAGCGAAGCGGTGGCGTTCGAGCGGACGGCCCGGACCTTCCCCAAGGGCCGGACAGACGCCGTCCACCATGAGGAGCCGGACTACGACCGCCAGGAGGAGGGGGAGGCCCACCAGCTGCGCCGCCCAGCGGGGCCACCTAGCAGAGCGGCACCACGGCACCGAGCGCCCGAGCGACCCCCAGCGGCAGAGGGAGCCCCGGCAACCAAGTGCGCCAGCTGCGGCGACCCCCACGACAGAAGAAACTGCCCGTATCGGACCTGGGACTGCCGGAGCTGCGGGAAGACCGGCCACATTGCACGGGCTTGCCGAGCCAAGGACAACCGCCGGAGGCCGACCACGCACCGTGAGTCGGCGGACTTCCACACGGCGGACTCGACCACCCCCCAGGTACTGAACTTGCCCCTCAACAGCCCCGGCAAAATCAAACTGGCGGTCCTCATAGAGGGAAGCCCCTGCCAAATGGAAGTGGACTCAGGGTCCTCCCTTTCCATAATAGCCGAGGACACCCTGAGGGGGCTGTGCCCCGGCCGACGGCTGCAACTCAGGCCGGCGGACTTAATACTCAGGGACTTCCAGAGAAACCCAGTACAGATCACGGGGTGGGCCCGGGTGCAAGTTGAGCGGGGCCCCTTCCGCGGGCCGCTGGACATCCTGGTGGTGAAGCGCCAGCTGACTACCCTGTTGGGACTAGCATGGTTCAAGCCCCTGGGAATCCGCGTGGAGGGGGTGGAGCAAACCCTAGCGCCCAAGGGGTTCGGGGAGATTTGCCAAGAGTTCCCGGACGTGTTCGACGGGTCCCTGGGGAGCTACAAAGGGCCGGCAATTTCCCTACCACTAGACCCCACGGTCAGGCCGATTCGGCTCAAAGCGAGGAGGGTCCCTTTTGCCTTAAAACCGAAAATAGAGGCGGAACTAGACCGCCTCACGGCCCAGGGCATCCTGGAGCCGGTGGACTACGCCCCCTGGGAGACCCCCATAGTAACCCCAATCAAGCCAAATGGGGACGTGCGAATCTGTGCCGACTATAAGTGCACGATAAACAAGGCACTACAGGATAACCCCTACCCAGTGCCGGTGGTGAGCCATGTCCTGGCTGCTCTAGCGGGGTCTAAGGTCTTTGGGAAGCTGGACCTGGCCCAGGCCTACCAACAGCTCCCAGTAGACGCCAAGACGGCGGAAGCCCAAACCATAGTGACACACAGGGGGGCCTTCCGGGTGAAGAGGCTACAGTTCGGGGTAAGCGTCGCTCCGGGGATTTTTCAGAGTATAATGGACGCTCTCCTTAAAGGGATCCCCGGAGTGCAGCCGTTTTTCGACGACGTTTTAATCGCCGCCACCGGCCCCGAAGAGTTCGGAAATCGTTTAAGAGAGGTGCTCTGCCGGTTCCAGACAGCGGGGCTCAAGGTCAAACGGGAGAAATGCTTGCTGGGGGTCCCACGGGTGGAGTTCCTGGGTTTCGCCGTAGACTCCGCGGGAATCCACCCAACAGAAGAAAAAACTCGAGCCATCTTGCAGGCCCCAGCTCCCACCTGCAAGGCGGAGCTCCAAAGCTTCTTGGGGGTGCTGAACTTTTATCATTCGTTCCTCCCCCACAAGGCTGCCCTCGCGGAGCCCCTCCACAGGTTGCTGGACAAAAAGGCCCCGTGGGTGTGGGGAAAAAGGCAAGCCGCTGCATTCCAGGCGGTCAAGGACATCCTAGTATCTAATGCGGTGCTCCACCATTTTGACGAGGCTCTCCCCGTCATCTTGGCGTGCGATGCGTCGCCCTACGGGGTGGGGGCGGTCCTGGGGCACCAACTCCCGGACGGGAGAGAGGTCCCGGTGGCATATTACTCCCGCACGCTTACGCCAGCCGAGCGCAACTACGCGCAGATAGACAAAGAGGCACTGGCAATCGTGGCAGGGGTCCGCAAGTTCTACGAATATCTGTATGGGCGGAGGTTCACCATTGCCACCGACCACAAGCCTCTCCTAGGCCTATTGGCCCCAGACCGGCAAACCCCCCAAATTCTCTCACAGCGTGTGTTGAGGTGGAACCAATTCCTCAACTCCTACACGTATACACTGGTGCACAGGGCAGGCAAGGCCATGGGCCACGCGGACGCGCTCAGCCGCTTGCTGCTCCCCGAAGTAGGCCCTGACCCCGCCCCCGCACACCAGGTCATGCTGATGGAGAGCCTCCCGGAGCAGCCCCTCCACGCTGCGGAGGTCGCCAAGGCCACACAGAAAAACAAGACACTGGCGAGGGTGCTCGACTGGGTGATGAGGGGTTGGCCTGAGGGGAACATGGGGGAAGAATTCAAACCATACACGACCAGGAGGGAGGAACTAGCCGCACACAAGGGGTGCCTACTATGGGGGAGCAGGGTGGTGGTCCCGCCTCCGCTGCAAAAGCGAGTCTTGGAATCCCTACACGAGACCCACCCCGGCATAGTCCGAATGAAGGCGTTAGCCAGGAGCTACGTCTGGTGGCCCGGGATGGATGGGGAGATTGAGACGTGGGTTCGCAGGTGCCAAACGTGTCAGGAGTCAAGGCCCGAGCCCCCCAGCGCCCCCGCCACACGGTGGGAGTCCACCCGGAAGCCCTGGTCGAGGCTCCACATCGATTTCGCGGGGCCATTCCAGGGTCAAATCTTCATGATCATCGTGGACGCCTACTCCAAATGGCTAGAGGTCATTCCAGTAGGGTCCACCTCAGCGGCCGCCGCCATCAGAGCGCTGCGCAGGGTCTTGTGCACACACGGTATTCCGGATACCATAGTCTCCGATAACGGGACAGCGTTCACATCGGCGGACTTCCAAACATTCCTCAATAGATACCTGATTAAACACATACGCTCCGCCCCCTTTCACCCAGCCACCAACGGCCAGGCGGAGCGGATGGTCCGCACAACCAAGGAAGCCTTAAGCCGCATCGTTCAGGGAGACTGGGACCACAGACTAGCTGCGTTCCTTTTTGATAACCGGGTCACCCCCAACCCGGCCACCGGGGTTAGTCCGGCCGAGCTCCTCATGGGGCGCAAACTCATAACACGGCTGGACAGGCTACACCCCGACAGGACCTCGGACTCCAGCGGAAGTCCCGAGGTCCGGGACGCGGCAAGGGGGTTCTTCGCAGGCGACCCGGTGTATGCCCGGAACTACGCTAGGGGACCGGAATGGGTGGCGGGCCGAGTGTTACGAGTAACGGGGTCCCGCCACTACGACATATCGACAGAGGGGGGCCAGGTCATACGGCGGCACATCGACCAGCTGCGCCGCCGGATGCTGCCCGAGGAGCCGGCGGACATAGAGGAGGCGGAGCCAACTACAGGCCGACCAGACCACGCGCCCCCAACCACGGCATCGCCAACGCCCGAAGTGCAGGGGCCCACCGAGCCTAACCGACCCGAGGTACCAGCCCCGCAGCCTCTGGCGGCACCACAGCCCCCGGACGTGCCCGCCAGGGAAGCCGCGGCCCCCCCACAGGACCTTCCCAGACGGTCCTCCAGGGAGAGCCGACCGACCGCGTACCTCAAAGACTATATTCGTTGACTAGGGGGGGAGGAGTGTAATGTATCGGCTGAAATACGCGCCCACGCGCAGAGGTGGCTGGGTATCCCAGGCACCTCTAGCGCGGGCGCGGAATCCCCGCCTACCACATCTGCGGCGGGAAGTTTAACAGGTCAGGATTGGCCTGTCCTGTACAGGAGGCTGAACCGGGTAATGTACATAAGCGGGGCCCGGCCCGCGTGTTCCCTCTCTTGCAACGTGCTCCCATTAAAGAATGTTGCCCTACTCTCGTCTCCGCCTCGAGTACGTTACAGGTACTGTATGTCTCTGGCTGTTCCAGACAGTTCCTGGTGATCCCTATTAAAACTGCAAACCTTAATGTTTGATAAAAATAACTGAAGTTTATAAAACCTCAGTTTTGTTTTAAAAAATCATGTTGTAGGCTACAACATAAAAGCAAATGTTGGTATGTAGATGCATAAAACTGAAAATTCCTGTGAGTTTAGCTGGCAAATGCCCCTCCCCCAGCTGTCCTCATGGTGTGTGGGACAGAATATGCTACTGTTAACTGGGCCACTCATTAGTCGACTGGGAGCCCATGAGATACTGCAAGGATGTGAATGATTAGGGAATTTCCCCCGATCCAAATCTCCCCTTGCAGAATAAGAAAAGCCCTTTGGAGTCTGAGAGGGACCATTTCCTCACCCATTCACTGCTCCCTTTCTCCCCTTAATTTGTACTCAACTTTTGGGACAATGAGTGAGCTCAGTTCTTATTCGATATGGATCAGCCATCCCCTGGGTGCCAACTATGGTCACGAGGCAGCCCTCTGTTGGCTTTTCCTTCCCTGAGGGTGACAGAGCCCCCAGGGCCTTGTCCATTGGGCCTCCTGCTCTGGGCTTGGAGATCCTCAGGGGGTGCTGCGAGGTCGGCCTGTTTGCCAAGGCTTTGGAGAGGCGATGGACAGTTTGCATCTTTTCTTGTGGGGGCAGGCAGCGTTTGGGGACTGAAACTTTATTTTAGTTTTAATTGACTTTTTTAAAAAAAGGAAAGGTGGACTATACATGCTTCAATAAGTGAATAAATAAGTAGGACAGTCTTTGGGACATCACTTTTCAGCTGGCAGGCTAATATTTTTCTGCATACCCTGGGAGTCCCCAAAGAATGCAGCAAGCTGTTCTGCTGATAGACACTCAGCAATGATGGTATTCAAAGGAATAAGCTGGGAGTCCTGTGACAAATTGTGGTGTGTGTCTATGTGTGTTTGTGTGTGTGTGTGTGGGGGGGGGGGGGAAATAACAAGCCAGTTGGAAATTTCCACCCTCCAGATTTTGTTCTGTGGGCTCCATAAGCTCCCAGGGGAATCACCAGCCGACTCCCCCTTCTCCCTCCATTGTTCTTCTTTAACTGACACTTGATTGCTCTTAACCTTTCATGCTTCATAGACAATGTTCAGGACTCACTGGCCTATTTTTGTTCTTTTGGTTGATTTTCAAAGTTATGTCTTTCTGTTTTGCTGGGGACTCCCCCCTCCCCCCAATATACAGCCTCCAGACTCAGGGGGGGGGCATGTGTTGCTGCTTGCATAATCAGCATGAGCCAATCACTTGACTATTAGACACAGGAATGGCATGATCAGTTCTCCAAACTGAAAAATTAATGACAGCTGGCCATATTGGAACATCTTTGGATCTGCTCATTATTCTGGCACATCAGAGCTCCAGGAGGTCAGAGGGAGGAGGAGGGAGCAGAAGAAGTGATTCATGTATAACTGACTGAGACATTTTCCAAGAAGCAGAATTACAGACAGCTCTTCTTGCACCAAAAATGATGGTGCAGAGAGGTTCATCTTTCCAGTGTGGTGTTTGTAGCCAAACATTTCGTTGGGTCACTGATTTGGGAATAGATCAAGTTGGGTAGCCATGTTAGTCCTCTGTAGAAAACAGCAGCAGAAAAGAGCAAAAGTCCAGCAGCACCTTCAAGGCAAACGAAATTTGTGGCAGGGCAGGAGCCTTTGTGAGCCACGGCTCACTTTCTCAAGTATCAGAAGCATCTGAAGAAGTGAGCAGTGACTCATGACAGCTCATACCCTGCTACAGATGTTGCTAGTCCGGAAGGTGCTTACTGATCTCTTGCTCTTTTCTACTGATTTGGGAAGGTCTATAGAAGTGAAGCTCTTCTTGTTGCTCTTCTACTCTTCCCGAGGCTGCAGCTGCTGAGCACTGGGGTTGCTTGCACTTGCTGGCTGCACTGTTCAGTTGCGACATGCAGCAAATCTGACTTCATCTGCTGATGACAGATGGTGCTGCTTCTGGGAGAGTGATGAAGAGCAAAGTATTTTGTTTGAACACCCGGGAGCATAATCAGATAAAGTGCAGGGGGGCAGATTCCCCTCACCATATAAAATATACCCCACCCTTTGCTTTACATCTGAACAGTGGTGAGAGCCCCACACTATATATGTGTTCACCTCTTTCGGGTTACAAGAAATTTGCATTGTAAGTGAGAATACCTAATGGCCTCAAAGACTGAGAATTTTTCCTGATCTACTTGAAATTTGGCAGAACAAATTTAGTAAAGGATCCTATATATATATATATAAACCCCCAAATATACTGGCACTCTCCAGCTCTTCCATTGGCTATGTGTGCACTCTATCAGCCATTGGTCCAGTCATCCATCACTTAAGTTCTGTTGTGTTCCATTGGTTGAGTAATCTCTCCCACCTGCTGTCACCTACCCACTCTCTGTGGCATTTGGAAGAGAAAGTAAGCAGTGGTGGTGGGGAGATGGCAAAGAGACAGGGAACGGAGATGGTAATGCGACTAGGCACCAAGGGTGGGGGAGGGAATGAATGCCTTCACTTGGGTGGGTGGGTGGGAAGACACCAAGGGTGTGTGGGGGGGTCCTCACCCAGAGCCTCTTTCTAGAGCCTGTAGTATTTTCTCTCACAGGCCTTATTCCTAGTGCTAATATAAAGGAACTCTTCTAGCATGGGACTTCCTTTACTTCTCAAGATGTCTCTGGGTTGGGTTTTCAAGAATGATGGATGATCCCCCCACACACACACACACTTGAATTGCTTTTGGACTGCTAATATTTGTTTGTTTGTTTTAGACTGCCCCCCCCTGCCAAGTTGAGGCTCAGGGTGGTATACATTAAAATTAATACAATATACTTGCTAAAAGATGGTGATAAAATCCAGGAAAGCCAACCACTCACTTGGGGGCGGGGGGGGGGGGGGCGGGGAGGAGGCAGGCCCATAGCTAACCAGAAGCCCACAGGGTTTTTTTTTGGGGGGGGGGGACCTCACCTCCGGGCTGCCTTTCTCCCTCCTGTGTGATTTAAATCCCATGGGAGGGGCACTCAGGAACAGCTGCTGCCCCTCCCATGTCATTTAGAGGCCCATAATCAGCTGATCAGTGGGGGGGCAGCAAGAGCAGTCACCGGCCTCCTGCAGCAAGAGCAGTCACCAGCCTCCTGCATTAAAGGGCCCAGAACTCCCATGGCTGCCTCCTCCCACCATTGGCAGAGGAGGATGGAAGATGGGAGGGCCAGAAGAGGATAGAATCATCACTGTCCCCAGCCATATGCTCTTCTTCAAACACACATGTGTGGGTGTTAACATTCTAAGACAAATTGGATGCCTTTCACCAATTGTTTGGGGTTTATAGTAGGTGCATGTGGGGGTGTGACAGCAGCAGTGTAGCTAATTGTCCAGGCTGTCATGGTGATGGTCAGATTGCCGGATGCAGGGGAAACCTTGCTTTGGTTCTGCTCCTCAGTTCAGTGTCAGCTGTTGGGAAAGAAGGGCTGGTCTTCTCACTGAGAGGAAGCAAAGGGTTAGAGCAATCCTATTTGGATCAAGCCAAAGGAGCATCTACCGGCATCAACGCCCTGGCTGGATGGAAGCAGGTCCAGGAGCAGGCTATTGAGTTAAAATATCTTAATTATGAAGAGTTCCATGGCAAGGCAGTGAAAATTCATATTCTGTTATTTCCAAGCTTCATCAGTATCAGTTACTCAGAATAAATTAGAGTACAAGGACTCCATTCTGTTTTGGGGTGGGGAATACAATGCACAGGATGAAAAGCCCTGGACCTCGCCTCCCTGTCTAAGCTTTCTTCTCCCATGGATTCTGCTTCTGTTGCTCTTCTTTCCCCAGTTCTGTTTCTCCAGGAAGTACAGGAGATGCTGAGAGCTTGCTGTGTCCCCAGGAACTAGAATAGCTGAGCGACTGAGCCAGAAATCCCAGGTACAGAGCTCTATGCACACTCACTAGGTAGTGGATGGCTAACTTGTTTTGCACTCAACCCCTTGTCTGCAATATGATGAATAAAACATTGGCCTACCTTACAAGGTTGTTGTAAGGATTACAGAGATTATGTATATGAAATGATCTGAGCACTCAGAAAATCTTATATGAATGCTAAGCATTACATCATGACATCATCATCACCATCATCATCTTCTGCACCAGCTCTCCTACTGTAGTCTATATTTCCAGTATGTTACATCCACAGGCCAATAAGAGAACAAAATTTGAGTCCAGTGGCATCTTTACAGAATGGGCCAATAAGATGACTTCATTGTCATTCTTGGTTGATGACACTCATATCCAAGGACTTCATGCCAGATTATTATATCATGGAAGATTTTGTGGTGCAGGTACAGCGTGATCCATGGCCTTCTTCATACATTTTCAGCAATCGCACAACATATGAGAAAACAACACCTGACTTCAGTTTATATACTTTTCCTTCTGGATGTGTGTTTCTTCATAATAGTATTATTGCCCACTGAGGAAGGCCCTTGAGGCGAATACAGGTATGGGCCTGTTGGTCATTTGAGATGTGCATCAACTCCGTGTACGAAATGATCACAACTTATATAGCACTCGTGTTGATGTTCTATGTAGTCTGATCTTCAGACTGTTCGTTTTTAATCTTTGCCATTGTGTACATCATAAATAAAACATATATTTTTGATGATATCTATTTTTAGGTTAGCTTGACTCTTTTAACATTGTCGGTATATTTGGGCTGAGTTTGGCTTTCCCCTTTTTGTTCTTTGTGTCACAGAAAAAGCCAGGCCAGCCTATCCTGAGCAGGGCTGTCATCGTGATCTAGGGTGACCATAATGTCTGAAGGCCAGCCAGGGACAACGGGGGGGGGGAGGGAGGCAGGGGCGTGCGCGCGCCGCCGGAAACAGGAAGTGACGTCACTTCCGGTGACGTCACTTCCGGTGACGTCATGCCACCACCGGAAACAGGAAGTGGCATCACTTCCTGTGACATCATTTTCCCCGCGTCACCTGCCGGAAACGGGAAGTGACATCACTTCCTGTGACATCATTTCCCCCAAATGACATCATTTTCCCCAAATGCCACTGCCGGAAACAGGAAGTGACTTCACAGCACTTCCTGTGACGTCCCCAAAAATCCTCCAAATATCACCGCCGGAAACAATTTTGTTCTCAAATCCTGTATATACTTCATCAGTATATGGGATAAGGCACTTTCTCAACTGTGCTGCATAATGCAGCCTATTTATTTTGTCCTGTTGGCTCTGTTGGCTCTATCTGCGCCACCTTCATCACTTTCGGGGTGTGGATCCCCCAGTGGGGTGGTCTCCCGACTCCCTCCGCTGACTGTTTCTGATAGCCCTGCGCCCCCTCTTTCATTTGATATGTGTCCCGTGCGGGTGCCACCCTCCCGCCGGGAGATGCCGCAAAATGAGCCCCCTTGAGGCTTATGGCGGCAGGGCTCGGGGGAAGCGAGCTAGACTGCTGTTCTTTTGAGGGGTTATAGAGTGTTTCGAGCCCGTCCCTGTGGCATCGGTCCCATCGTTGTGGGACCCAGGGGGCCGGCGCAGCGGCACGCCGAAGCAGCCTGTCACTAATAACACAGGTCGAGATGCAGGACAGGAACCTGGAAGTGACCGACAGGCTGCTTCAGCGTGCCGCTGCGCCGGCCCCCTGGGCCCCACAATGATGGGACCGATGCCACAGGGACGGGCTCGAAACACTCTATAACCCCTCAAAAGAACAGCAGTCTAGCTCAATGAGCCTCAAGGGGGCTCATTTTGCGGCATCTCCCGGCGGGAGGGTGGCACCCACACGGGACACATATCAAATGAAAGAGGGGGCGCAGGGCTATCAGAAACAGCCGGCGGAGGGAGTCGGGAGACCACTCCACTGGGGGATCCACACCCCGAAAGTGATGAAGGTGGCGCAGATAGAGCCAACAGAGCCAACAGGACAAAATAAATAGGCTGATTTATGCAGCACAGTTGAGAAAGTGCCTTATCCCATATACTGATGAAGTAAATACAGGATCTGAGAACAAAATTGCACTAGAAGACACAAACACAAAGCTCCCTTACACTGAATCAGTGCTTGGGTCCACCAAAGTCAGTATTGTCACATAAGAGAAGCCCTGTTGGATCAGGCCAGTGGCCCATCCAGTCCAACACTCTGCGTCACATAAGAACATAAGAACATAAGAGAAGCCCTGTTGGATCAGGCCAGTGGCCCATCCAGTCCAACACTCTATGTCACATAAGAACATAAGAGAAGCCCTGTTGGATCAGGCCAGTGGCCCATCCAGTCCAACACTCTGCGTCACATAAGAACATAAGAGAAGCCCTGTTGGATCAGGCCAGTGGCCCATCCAGTCCAACACTCTGCGTCACACTTAAGAACATAAGAGAAGCCCTGTTGGATCAGGCCAGTGGCCCATCCAGTCCAACACTCTGCGTCACACTTAAGAACATAAGAGAAGCCCTGTTGGATCAGGCCAGTGGCCCATCCAGTCCAACTCTCTGTGTCACATAAGAACATAAGAGAAGCCCTGTTGGATCAGGCCAGTGGCCCATCCAGTCCAACACTTTGTGTCACATAAGAACATAAGAGAAGCCCTGTTGGATGAGGCCAGTGGCCCATCCAGTCCAACACTCTGCGTCACATAAGAACATAAGAGAAGCCCTGTTGGATCAGGCCAGTGGCCCATCCAGTCCAACACTCTGTGTCACACTTAAGAACATAAGAGAAGCCCTGTTGGATCAGGCCAGTGGCCCATCCAGTCCAACACTCTGCGTCACATAAGAACATAAGAGAAGCCCTGTTGGATCAGGCCAGTGGCCCATCCAGTCCAACACTCTGTGTCACATAAGAACATAAGGAAGGAAGGAAGGAAGGAAGGAAGGAAGGAAGGAAGGAAGGAAGGAAGGAAGGAAGGAAGGAAGGAAGGAAGGAAGGAAGGAGGGAGGGAGGAAGGAAGGAAGGAGGGAAGGAAGGAGGGAAGGAAGAAAGGAAGGAAGGAGGGAGGGAAGAAAGGAAGGCCACCCCCAACCGCCAGCCCCCCCCCGCTTTCGGCCCCCTTACCTACGGCGGCGGCGAGTCCAGCGGCGGCGGCAGCGGCGGCGAGTCCGGCGGCGGCGGCGGAGAGGCCTTTCCGATGCCCTCCCGGGCCTCCGCCAGCACGGGGAGGGGGGTGGTAGAGGCCGGGGAAGCGTCGGAAAGGCCCGCGGTGGTCGCTGGAGGGCCTCCAGCGACCACCGCGGGCCTTTCCGACGCCCTCCCGGGCGGAGGAGGACGGGGGGTGGGGGTTTCGAGCCCCGGGAAGCGTCGGAAAGGCCCGCGGTGGTTGCTGGAGGGCCTCCAGCGACCACCGCGGGCCTTTCCGACGCCCTCCCGGGCGGAGGAGGACGGGGGGTGGGGGTTTCGAGCCCCGGGAAGCGTCGGAAAGGCCCGCGGGGGTCGCTGGAGGGCCTCCAGCGACCCCCGCGGGCCTTTCCGATGCCCTCCCGGGCAGAGGAGGACGGGGGGTGGGGGTTTCGAGCCCCGGGAAGCGTCGGAAAGGCCCGCGGGGGTCGCTGGAGGGCCTCCAGCGACCACCGCGGGCCTTTCCGACGCCCTCCCGGGCGGAGGAGGACGGGGGGTGGGGGTTTCGAGCCCCGGGAAGCGTCGGAAAGGCCCGCGGGGGTCGCTGGAGGGCCTCCAGCGACCCCCGCGGGCCTTTCCGACGCCCTCCCGGGCAGAGGAGGACAGGGGGTGGGGGTTTTGAGCCCCGGGAAGCATCGGAAAGGCCCTCCAGCGACCCCCACGGGCCTTTCCGACGCCCTCCCGGGCCTCTGCCGCCACCGCCGGGCCCCGTGCGCGGGCGGGGAAGGCGGCGAGTGAGGGAGGGAGCGTTCCTGCGCGTGCGCAGGGCGATCTGCGCACGCGCAGGGTCGCTCCCTCCCTCACTCGCCGCCTTCCCCGCCCGGGCGCGCGGCCCCCGGCTCTCTGGCTGGCTAAACCGGGACCTCTTAATGGTCCCGGTATACCCAGCCCGGGAGCCGGGAATTGGGGGCCAGAACCGGGAAAGTCCCGGGAGACCGGGACGGTCTGGCCACCCTATCGTGATCGGGTGCTTTTCTTGCAAGGTTGTGAACAGGAACTGGCCTTTCTGTTTGTTCTTGGCCTCTTCCAGTGGAAGCGGGGCCTGGACAGCAAGCATCTCATGCAGGATGAAGGACATCTTCAATCCCTGATGGACAGAGGAAGTGGGGGGGGGGGTTGGAATGACACCCCAAATGATTCACAGCAACCTTAGCCATCCCAGGCTGTTCCCTCCCAGGGGCATCTGCACATCACTTAGCAAATATGTTTTCTTCTCATCTTATTTGTTGATTCAGTAATTTAAATCGTAAGACTCCTTGGGAAGAGTACACAGTTTAAATTGTTGCTGTTATCTGCTCAGGGCAGTGTACATCATATTTCAAAACATAGAATAAGCTTAAATATACAATAAATAAAGCTAATAACAAGTAATAACAAATTACAGATAAAACAATAGCACCCTCCAGATCATTAATGGCATAAAAGTGTTAGTTTGTGGCAAGCCAGGTCCCTCTGCAGTCCATCAAATATACTAATGACATAGCAAAATTATTATTTAATTATACTTGATAAAATCACAACACAAATTGTTGCATGTGAATATGACATATTTTAATTCTAAAATAACGACATAAAACACTTGTTCATTCTCATAAATGGAGGTGCATGGTTATCCACAATTATAAATATCTATGGTGCTTTGCTTGGTATTTTCCCATGTGGGCTTCTTTCCATGTGGGCTTTTTTCAGTGTGGGCTTTTTCCATGTGGGCTTTTACCCGGTTACCAGTCTTTTATACCAATATATACCAGGGTCAATTTCAAGAGGGGAGGACTTCTTAGAGGAACCAGGGAGATATTAAAATGTGAGCAATTGGAGTGCAGACATACAAGAAGGCTTGGGAGTGTCATACTTTCCTGGGGTGGGATGGGGTGTTGGGAGTGTGACGATCAGATCACCTAGAGGCCAATGCAAATGGGGTCTTTTTCATGGTCTTTTCCAGGGCTCATATTTCGGCCTGCCTTCTGCCTGCATCCATCTTAGGGTTTTTATGCAGACCTATAGAGGTGCCCTATGAGGGTGCCCTGAGAAGTCCTGTAGATGAGAATGCCACTGGGCACTGCTGTGCCATTGTTGTCTACACAAAGGGCCTGCCCTGCATGTAACTTGTGCCCTGCTGAGGCCCTTCCCTGCCCCCTGTCAGCCAATGTAACTTTCCTGAAATAAAAGGCCGTTTTCCCACTTACCTTACCCCAGAGCGACGTCCCTCTTCACCACGCTGCGTCTGCGTGGATTTCGCACAAACTGCTGCACAGCACCAGGAAGAGCCGCGTAGTCCCGGGGCTTTTGCGTCGCAAATGTAAACCGCCAAAAAGCAGTTTACATTTGCGACGCAAAAGCCCCAGGACTACGCGGCTCTTCCTGGTGCTGTGCAGCAGTTTGTGCGAAATCCGCGCAGGCGCAGCGCGGTGAAGAGGGACGTCACTCCGGGGTAAGGTAAGTGGGAAAACGGCTAAAGTCTTAGCTGAACTGTCGCCATCTTGAAATGCTGTTACTAACCATGAGAAAAGACCTTGCATATCAAAGTAGAAAGTTATAGATTGTTGCCAATGCCTGGTGTGAACTTTTCTTCTCCTTGATACTAACAAAGGCAAAAATTCCCCTTTGAAGATAAAGCGCCTCCAGGGACAGCCGCTTGGCCATCCCCGGAAGACTAACAGTAACAGTAAGATGAGAGAGGGAGACCGTGTGAATCTTTGCACCTCAACTCAGCAATGTTTAGAATTGTGGCTTTGTATAGTTCCCTTTGATGTACCCCAATATAGCATGCCTTCTACTGCTGCAATGTATCAGTCTCAATCTTCCTTCGTTCTGATGCTTATGGATTATCAAATAAAGCTTAACTTTGCAACAATTCAAGGTCTGGCTAATTTGAGATCCCATCGTCTGACACCCCCAAGCCCTACCCTCTCCTGGGTCCGCTCACAAAACTGAACACAATACTCTAGGTGAGGTCTAGAAAGTAGTGAAAGAACATGTATATGAGAAAGTAGTTGTGAGCCAATCAGGCAAAATGGGCAAAATTAGAACACAGATCCCTGGAGAACAGCAAGACAAGGCATGCAGCTCGCCCCTTCAGCAGGATCAAGACAATTCTCTTAATTCTTTTTAACACAAAAACAACAAGTGAGGGAAGGGGACTGGGTGGGAGGGAGCAATGTGAAAATGTGCTTCATGTACATGTGATAGGGTTGCCAAGTCCAATTTAAGAAATATCTGGGGACTTTGGGGGTGGAGCCAGGAGACTTTGGGGGGTGGAGCCAGGAGACATTAGGGGTGGAGCCAAGATCAAGGCTGTAACAACATACTTGAACTCCAAAGGGAGTTTTGGCCCTCACATTTAAAGGGACGGCACATCTTTTCAATGCCTTCCTTCCATAGTAAATAATGAAAAATAGGGGCACCTTCTTTTGGGGCTCATAGAATTGGACCCCCTGGTCCAATCATTTTGAAACTTGGGGGATATTTTGGAGAGAGGGACTAGATGCTTTGCAGAAAATTTGGTGCCTCTACCTCAAAAAACAGCCCCCCCCCCCGAGCCCCAGATACCTGCGGATCAATTCTCCATTATTTTCTATGGGAATAAATCTCCATAGGGAATAATAGCGTTCCCAGCAGACATTTCCCTCCCCTCCCCTCGCTTTCTGACGACCCTGAAGTGGGGGGAGGGCCTCAAACCGGGGGATCCCCTTCCCCCACCTGGGGATTGGCAACCCTAATAAGTAAACTTTCTGAGTATTGAAAGACGTCCGTTGCAGTTTGTGCTCCAGTTGGGATTCCAGTAGGGGCCATCCAGCATCTCTGGCGTCACTCACGTGCCTGAGCTAGATCTGTACCCCATGAATCTGGATCCATAATCCTCTGGAGATGGGCCATCTTAACCCCTCCTGCCTCCCCAGGCAAGGACCACACTTTGACCACTCCATGGCTAAAGGAGCCGTCCTCAGGCTGAAGAGACGTGCCCTTGAGCAGAAAGGCCAGACTGCAGTTGTCTTGCTTTCTTCTTCCCTAATGGAGGTCTTCAAGGGAGGCCCCACACAGGGCACTCTGCAGCCATGAAGTGTGGATGTGATCAGAACACGGCCAGGAAATGCTGCTGCTAGTGAAGGAACCACAGCTGACCAAGGGTACAACATGACACAGCACTGGAAATCATCAAGATTCTAACACTGTAGTCAGCCATTTTGGGCCACTCGATGAAGGACAGAAACTGCTGGGTGAAAAACCAGAGCAAATTGATCATGGCCCAATGCTGGTAACTCTGTGTGTGGATCAGGTGGCCTTCCAAACATTTCCTGCTCCTTGCCAACATGGTGTTCAGAGACTGCATAAAACCATGAGCAAAATTAAGTCAGCTTTTGAGAAGACAAGACAAGCCACCCTGGAAAGTCATGAGCACATGCAGCAGCAACATGGGGGTTGTTTGTGGAGTTGTATAAACAGCACAGAGTCCCTTGACCCAGCCTTCTATGGGCACTGCCATGGGACTGCCCTGCATGAGAAGGGGGAGCCAGCCGGGTGAGAGGAGGAGGAGGGGGCCACGGTGTCAAAGCCAAGAAGAAAGGAAAGGCAACAGGCATGTTGTGAGCAATTTTGGAGTGGTGGTATTTTGTGTTCTTTTAAGCAGCTCCGAGAATGCAGAAGCAGGGCTTAACCTGACAAGTGCCAAGAGACAGGGTATCCAGCAGACCCCTCTCTTTCCCTTCCCTTCAGCTGGGCTGTTCTCTAAACAAGAAGACTTACTTTCTGACTCCTGGGGACTGCAGAGGGGCGGGGGGGGGGAGACCCCTTTCCAAGAGGTGGTTTCTTTCAGAATAGCCAGCTTGACCTGACAGCTGGTTCTTATTGCACTGCAGTTTGGCCTGGGGTGGGCAGCTTGGAGGAGGGAGGGGGTGAGAAGGCAATAATGAGGGAGATGAGGGATGGATGATGAAAGGCCCTCAAAGATGGAGGATGGAGCTGAAGCAGGAGGAGGACACAGCGGGAGGGACCCACAAGGCTTTGAAGCTCTTCTCTGTAGGGAGCCCCCTTTTGAACACTACACCAGGTTGGCCAGGAGTGGGGAATGCAGAGCCTGAGGAAAGGAGGTGCCTCTCTCTCCTCCTGAAGGTCTGACCTGCACCCTGCTAATTACCCGCTCTGACAGTCTGGGCCATTTCCCAGAAGCCTTCTGGCACCAGCCATTTCAATCGATTTTGTGTTCTTGATGGAATTTGATGTGTGTGCATGACAGAAAAGCTTGGGAGGAAAGCAGCAGCCACAAGTGAATGCCACTTCCCATGCAATGGGGTCCTGTCAGTCTCTGAAATTGCCCAAGAGGTACGGTAAATAGCAGGAGCCTGAAGGGGCCTTGCCTGATGTTTAAAGCATTCTTCATACAAAACAGGCCTTATCTAGGAGTTGAGAGCAGCTTGAAAGTGTGCCCTGTGTTAGCTCAAGTCCGACCTTACTCCTGCTGCCATAAACTCACAAGGTGGGCATCTGCAAGCCCAACAGGCATGTCCTACAAGGCTGAGACTGTGCAGGTGAAACAGTTTGGACAAAGCAGCATCTAGGATTCTGCCTAAGCCTAAGAAATCTCCATCCATCGGTTTCTAGAGCCTGATGTTCCTCTCAAGTCTACCTCCCGTTTGGCAGAAAATTTTTTAGCCAATTTTGATCATGAGAAAAATGGGTTGAGAAGATTTTCTGGGTGGAGGTTTCAGTAGGAGCAGCAACATGTGTCCTTGGATACATTCAGGATTCAATTGCAAAACCCAGCAACTTTGAAGTGCATCCAGTGTGGGGATTTCCTCTCTCAGGAACAAAGAATATACAATGTTAGCAGCGCAAGTCAAAGAGCAGAGGAGCCGAACACCTTCTAGAAGCTTCAGCCTGAATGCCCAGCAGCCAGCCTGGGGGAGCCAGAGCAGGGGGGTGGGGACATCAGGAGGCCTGGCTGCCCTCCTCCCCAATCCTGGAGCATATTTTCCAGGTCCCCCAAATGCCTCAAGCAGCTGGATGGTTGGGAGGAGGGGAAGCCAAAAAGGGGGCAGGAGAGACCCCCATGGTGGGAGGGAGGCTCCCAAAGGTGATGCTTCTCACTGTCCAGAAATGTTGTGAAAAGGAGAATTGTGGACTTAGGCTGTGCTGCAAAACAGGCTTCAAATTATTCCAAAGGCTACTGGGAGAAAGACGTGAAGAAGGGCAGCTTCTTCCTGTGCCAGGCCTGGTTCAGAGACAGGCATGAAGCAACCAGACCTCTCGTCTATCAGATCGGCCACGGCTCTCCTGGTCTCTGGCAGGGAGGCCTCTCAGATCGCACCACCGGCTGCGGCTGCCTGGTCCTTGAAGTGGAGATGCTGCCAGGAATCGGAGCTGGGCCCTTCTGCAGGACAAGCAGAGGCTCAACCCCTCCCTTGAAGGAAATAAGTAAATACTATTAAAGAATCTTCACTTTTATTTTAAGGTGTTTTTCTTAAATTAAAGCATAACTGTTCCCCTACAGTTGCAGCCATATCCATGATATTCCATTAAACATTGTATACAGGGGTCATTTTGTAGAAAAACAGGTGGTGGAGCTTATCAGGGATAGTTATGCAGCTGTACCTACTATTCAATGGGCAAGGAGGTGGAATTCTCAGGAGGAGGAGGAGGAACTCTCAGAAAGGAGCAGGAGCTGTGCTCTTGTGAGCTCCCACTGACTCCGAGGCCTGGTTGTATACAAGAAAGGGGTTCCGTTGCAAGTGTGAACTGGAAAATCTGCCACCTCGTAGGGCAGCTGAGTCAAAGAGACACACTGGCTTAAAGGAGAAGGCCTTTTGTTCCTGTGGCACATCTCCCTCTAGGAATGACCAGCACCAGGGGGTCTCATGGCCCTGGGAGGCCGCCCCCCCCAGAGCTGCTGCAGCCCCCTCCCTCTCTCTGGGCACCCCACCATCACACCCACCCACCCACCCCTCCCTTCTGCCAGCCCACCACCACACCTCCCTTCCCCTCCCCTGCCTCGGAGCCAGAGAGCAGGCGGCAGGAGCAGTTGTGTGCTGCTGCTGCTTCCGCCGCCTCTTTTCTCTCCCCTCCTCGCCTCCTGCCAGTGAGCAGTACCAGTGCTGCCCAGCAGGGGGAGGCCTTTCAGGCAAATCAAACCTGGGCTCCTTTGACCCCATACAGTGAATACTGCTCTGAAGATGATCTCAAGGGGCCCTTTTCAGCCTGGAGCTGTGGCATAAGAGGAAAATGGGCTCCCGGGCTGATTTTGGAAGCTGAAATGGCCCCTGCAATGAGGAGACATTTACGTAGCTTTGGAGAAGCACTGGAGCATTCTGAGCAGTACCCACCGCTAGGTCAGGCGATCAGCCCCCCGCCTGGGCTGTGGGGGAGGGGACCAAGGGCTCTCTTTGGCCTTTCAAAGGGGGATCCCCTCAGCCCAGCCCCATGACTTTGGCTGGGAGTCTTCAGGGACCAGGACCAGAGTAGGCCCAGGACGGCAGAGCAGAGGGGTCAATTCTATCTGGACTGTGGACTGAAGGTCCACAGTCCAGATAGAACTCCAAGATCCAAGCAGCAGGGGATCTGGCGGCACGGGGGGGGGGGGTAGTGAGGTCCAGGTCACATTGCCCGTGTCACAGAGGATGTTACGTCATCACTCCGCAACATTTGTGTAATGCTCAGGCATTGGGACAAAACCTCAAATCGACATTTGGTGAAAAAAACCCAGCTTCTACCACAGAGGTTTTCTGTTGCTGTTATTATTATTATTATTTGTTATGTATTGAACATAAGTAACCAGACCTCATGGCGACTAAAGGAGACCCTGGGGTCCCCGGATGGAGCTCGCCTGAGGCCCCGCCCATCAAGATCTGCGGCGGGAAGTTTGACCGACCAGGATTGGCCTAGTCGGATGGGGGGGGGGGGCTGTACCGGGCAATGTATATAAGCGGGGCCCGGCCCGTGTGCTCTCTCTCTTGTGATGTACTTCTGATTAAACTATGTTGCCTTCAAACCGTCTCGGTTCTCAGTACATTACATTATTATTCCGCCCTCCCCAGCCATGGCCTCCAAAGCTCTAGCCAAAGACTCTGGGGTGGAAACTGGGCAGTCACCCATCAACAGGTAGAGCTGAATGCTATCTGCATACTGATAGCAACGCAGGCCAAGCCCCCAGACTAACTGGGCGAGGGAGTGCATGTAGACATTAAATAACATTGGGGAGAGAATCACCCTCTGAAGAATCCCACATTCAAGTGGAAACTGCATGGAGACTCTCACCAAGCACCACCTTCTGTCCCCACTGTAAGACAGACCCCATAGCCCAGGGGTGTCAAACATGCAGTCAGGGGCTGAATCAGGCCCCCGGAGGGTTCCTATCAGGCCCCCAAGCAACTGGCTGTCATCTGCTTCCTTCTCCCTCTCTTGCTTCCGTCTGCATAACAGCTTGCCTTGCAAGGCTTGCTCAACCTCTGTTTTCTCCATTGGCTGAGGCTCCTCCCTTGGGGAAGAAGAGCTTGTTTTTCCAGGCTCTCTCAATCACACAGCAGAGCTACTGAGCCAAGCCTCTCTTCCTTCTATTGGCTGAAGCTCCTCCCCCCTAGGTACACACATGGCCTGGCCCAACTTAGCTCGGCCCAACAAGGTCTCATTTATGTCAGATCCAGCCCTCATAACAAATGAGTTCGACACCCCTGCCCTAGCCCCTATATCGATGATGACGTCACTTCCTGTGCAGTGCCGGCAATGTGGCCTGGACCTTCCTCTTTCCCCTGCTGGCCAGCTGAGCAGTGGGAGGGTCTGACACTGGGGCACCCCCGCCGCCACTGGGGGTCTGGCAACCCTATGTACAGGGCCCAACCGACAGTTGAAAGGGTGGCAAGAAGAAAGGCAGTCCTGAAGGAAGATCTCAACTAGAAGGAATGATTCAGCTTTATATTAGATTGCCTTCAGCTGGCCTGATCCTGTTCAGCCAATAAGGGATGTTGTCAGGGCTCTTTTTGTAGCAGGAACTCCTTTGCATATTTGGCCACACAGAATCATGTTGCTAAGACATGCGGCCATGTGCTTGTGCAGCAGCAAGCAACTGACTCACCCCCAAGGTTTCTTGTTGCTGCTGCTGTTATTGTCATCACTTGAATTTCTATCCCGCCTCCTTCAAAGGGCTCAGGGCAGTGTACATCATATATAACATCCAATTTAGTTAAGACATTGCAGTAAATAAGTTAATTTGTATAAAACCAAAACAATCAAGTACAATTTCCAATAAAACCCAGCGAAACCATTAACCCTCAGTCTTAGATGGTGTTCTGTATGTGATCACTTCCTCCATGGGGCAGGGTCATGGGTCAGATGAGACAGAAAAACATCTCTGTTTTGTATGCCCTGCAGGACTGTGCCAGGCCCCACAGGGCGCAGGGTCTCCAGGCAGATGGAACAGGAGTGCGCCTGTGCCTGGCTCCATTGCATCCCTTCTCTCTCTCAAACCTGCAGTTCATCTTGACATCAAGTTTCCAAAAAGGAGCCTTTGGTAATTTGACTAGGCCCCAAAGCCTGGACAAAAGTTTGAAAGGCCAAAGGACAGCTAGACACGGCCAGTTGCTCAACAGCCCTAGCACAGATCTGGAGCAGTGCTCTGAGAGTAGCGCTTCCTCACAGGATCCTGCCAGAGCACAGCACAGCCTCAGGGGCTCCAGCAACTGCCAGCAGGGCAGTTGCTCCAATCCCACACAGCGCACACTTCGGAGCAGGCCTGGCTGGACTGCTTGACTGGATCAGCTGCTCTTCAGCAGCCCAACCCTTGGCAGGTGACCGGGAGGGGGAGGAAAGAGCATAGAGGAGATGGGAGGCCAGCAGGATCACCACACCGGTTCCTACGGTTGCCAACTCTAGGTTGTGAAATTCCTGGAGATTTGGGGTGTGTGGAAACTGGGGAGGGAAGTCAGCAGAGCATAATGCCACAGACTCCACCCCACAAAGCAGCTATTTTTTCCAGTTCCCACCTGAAGTTTGGCTACTGGTCAAGCAGAATGCACATAGATTGGAGGCAACTGAACCATGAACCATGGTTTGTGCATGAACAGGGTTTGTTGTGGTTTGTGAAGTAAAAGTTTGGGAACCGTGCCTCCCACAAACTTTCCCAGAACTTTCCAAACCTCTCCCTGCCGGATCAGCTGTTTTGCAGGCTGCCCAGCTCTGGCTGAAACTGGGCAGCTCAGAAGAGCCCCAGCTGAGCCTGCAGGGAGAGGTCTCCCCGATCTTTCTTTGCTTCCCCAGCCAGCCTGCAGCATTGGCACAATCTCTCCATTGTATCCTGTGGGCCCATAAGGTACAATCAAGAGCTTGTGGGTTGGGGGAGGCAAAGTGGACAACTGAGTGTCTGTGCAGCATTCATAGCATGTACCACTTCAGTTCTGTGTCTGTGCTCATTTTTGAATACACCCACCTTCCTGCACCCAGGAAATAATCACAGGCTCTCTCCTCAACAAACAGAACAGAAATGTCTACAAAGGCAGTGCTTCGTCTCACAACATGAGCTGGGTGTATGTGAAAGAATACACTGATGTCCAAGCATGCATTTCATCATGATGTTCCACAGAAACCGGTGGGCCGTTGTGTTTCCCAGCCCAATTAAGGAACACACGGAGCGATCCTTGAAAGAGAGAAATAACTAGAAGCTTTATTAATAAGAAAATACCAGTACTGATAGGGAGAGATCTGGGCCCACGGGGCACAAAAGGACTTCAGGACATCCCAGCTCTGCACAGGACAGTTGTTTCGGGGCCCTTCAACTTCACCCCACAGGCTGCTTCTGCTCCTTACACAGGCTCTGCTTTTTACACTTTCTCTTCTAATCATGGCTCGCCAAAGCTCAAATTACTTAATGTAGGTAATTTCAGGCTCAAGCTGCTGCTGAGCACACAGGAAGTTTTAGGGACTCTTGCAAATGTCATTGAAGCGGACATGGAAGCATTTAATGAAGTGCTTCACGGAGCCTGATCCATTAGCAACCAGGATTAGACGTGGAATCTATATTCCAAATCTGACACGCCACACTTCATTTTGTATGCATAATTAGGGCGCAACAGAGCTAAACACCTATTTATAGGCCCAGGCATCAAATCTGGCTTTGTCATCTTCTTTAGTGGGAAAAAGGGCTCAGGACTTGCTTGATTTCCCTCTTCACATTGATGTGGCTTCCAAGAACTTCATTTATATGGTATTGTTTTGTAATCAAAACATGGCAAAACATGTCTTCAAAAAATCCAAAAAGGGGAGGGAATCGTGGAAATATATATATATGGGTAAAGGTAGTCCCTTTTCAAGCGCCAGTCATTTTCGACTCTGGGGTGATGTCGCATCACAACGTTTTCACGGCAGACTTTTTACGGGGTGGTTTGCCATTGCCTTCCCCAGTCATCTACACTTTTCCCCCAGCAAGCTGGGCCTCATTTCACCGACCTTGGAAGGATGGAAGGCTGAGTCAACCTTGAGCCGGTTACCTGAACCGCTGGGATCGAACTCAGGTCATGAGCAGAGGGCTCCAACTGCAACTCCAACTCATATATATATATGAGAAGAAATTGATTATTGGTGGCTCTGAACCACTTACAGCTCCACTGCAGGAGGAGCAAATCCAGAGCTGGAAAGATCCTGGGGCAGCCTTTGGCATGCAGGCACAGAAGTCAGCTCAGACATGGAAGTCCATTGCAGTGAAAACTCATTCCTTGAAGGTGCTGCTGGACTCCAGCTTTGTTCTGCTGCTTCAGACCAACACGGCTGCCTGCCTGCCTGCCCACCTGGATCTCTTGTGCAAGGAGTCTGGATTGGTCCTGAACTTTTCAATTTAACCGGGCAGAAGGTAATTGCTGTCAAAATCTGGTGGTGAGATTAGGGGGGGAATGCCTGACATTCTAAAATGGGATGATTCTTGTTTGATAGTTTTAGCATATTGCCAAAGGGCTAGGCATGGATAATGGGTCTGGTAACCCATCCTGGGTGAATCAGAGATTAGGATGTTGTTATCAATGACTGGGTTGGATTAGCGATACTTAAAGGTTGCTGCCCAATTGCCTATAACTGGAGATGGTTCGTCTTGCCTTGACAAAGTATCCTCCTGTTGCAAGGAATGTGATTGGATTAGGCATGCTTTGTAGCTGAGGGAAAGTAAATGCTTTCTGTGTTTGTGACCCCTCTTTTCCTGCTGTTTTGAGGAGGGGAGGGTACGGGATATTCCAATTTTCTGTTGATTTCAGGGTTAGGCGTATTTAGACTTCATTTGTACAAAGGAAGGAGGGGACACACAGACTTCTGAAGAAGCTTCCCTAGAGAAACCTCCTTGCCTCAGAAGCAGTCCAAAGAGAGCTCTAAAGTCAATGGCTTATTAAATGATCACAGGCTAATTTTGCACATCATGGAACACAAAGGCAGCCAAGCAATAAAGATATATGATTTGTGGACAGCCATGTCTGACAGACCTTGCCCATGGAGTGTGGGACGTGTTTCTTCATGGACCATAGAACTTTAAGGCTCTTCTGGAGCCGGAGTCCCATTGGGCCTGTATTGGGCTGCCCTAATCTAATACAAACCTTGTTCAAAGATGCAGAAAAGAAGATGGAGATTTCTGTTTTGCCAGGCAGCAGAAACAGCATTGCTTCAATATGGGCCACTCTCTTCTTAAGAACAGTTGTTGTTAAAGGGTGAAATGAAGTTTTGCTGTGGCACCTGAAGCCTCCTCCACCTTCCCCAAATACCCCACCCCATAGAATGACAATATGTAACTTTTAGAGCACCACAGTAGATGAGTTCACCAAGAGTCACTGCATTCATTCATTCATTTGGTATCATTTTGCTCGGGTTAGACCTCATCTAGAGTATTGTGTTCAAATTGGGGTAACACAATTTAAGAATACTATAGACAAACTGAAACATGTCCAGAGGCGGGCAATGAAGACGATGAGGAGTCTGGACTCGAGACCAAGTCCTATGAGGAAAGGCTGAAGGAGGTGGGGATGTTTAGCCTGCAGAGGAGGTGATTGAGAGGTGATAGGATCACTATCTTCAAGTACTTGAAGGTCTGTCATTTAGAGGTGGTTTTCTGCTGCCTCAGAAGGTTAGACCAGAACCAAAAGGTTGAAATTAAACCAAAAAGTTTTTCTCTAAACATTAGGAATAACTTCCTGACAGAGTGGTTCCTCAGTGGAACAGGCTTCCTCCTCAGGAGGTGGTGGGCTCTCTTTCTTTGGAGGTTTTTAAGCAGAGGCTACATGGCCATCTGACAGCAGTGCTGATTCTGTGAATTGAGAAGATCATGAGAAGAAGGGCAGGAGGGGTTGCATCAGTGAGTTCTCATGGTTCTTTCTGACATGCAAAGGGAAATGCTGATCACCACTTTGGGGTTAGGCAGCAATTTTTCTCCATAAGAACATAAGAACGGCCCATTCAGTTCAACACTCTGTGTCACACAGTGGCTTGGATTTCTTGGGGTTAGGGTGAAGGGGTTTTTTTGAGGGGGAGGGGTTGGTAAAGTTCCTGTATTGTTAAAAGTTAAGTTTTTTACTGTTTTAAAAGGATTCTGTGTTTGATTTGTTGCTGCTGTGTTGTGCTGCTGTTGTTCCTTTTCTCTTCTGGTTCTGGTTCTTTGGGGGGGGGTGCTGTTTGGCCTAATTTTCATTGTTTAAAAGGCCACTTTTTAACACTTGAGTTTGTGTTGGCCTTCTGTTTGGATCTATTCTCTATTGCTGCAGGTTTTGCATCCTCCTGTCTATTTTATTCCCACACACACACAAAAAAAAGTGAGATAGGTTAGGTTGAGTGTGTGATTGGCTTAAGGTCAACCCTGCAAGCTTCCATATCAGAAGTGGGGATTCAAACCTGGGTCTCCCAGATCCTCACCTGACACTTGAGCTGCTATAGCAGCACACTGGCTCTCCCTTGCCTGCCATAGAAAGAACAGGTTCTCCTACCATCTTAAATTTGGCTTCTTGTGTGGCTGGCTTATTATTATGGCCACCAACTTGTGGTGGCCTGCAAGTTCTAATCCTTACCCAGCCCTGATTCTGTCTACAAGCTCCTGGATGAGTCCCTCCTCTCTGGGTTGGCCTCCTTCACAGGGCTGCTGTGAACTGACAGCTAAAGGAGGAGGAGATGGGATTTATATGTCGCCCTCCACTCAGAGTCCCAGAGCTGCTTCCCATCTCCTTCCCTTCCTCTCCCCACAACAGACACCTTGTGAGGCAGGTGGGGCTGAGAGAGCTCTGAGAGAACTGTGGCTGGCTCAAGGTCACCCAGCAGCTGCATGTGGAGGAGGGCTGGGGTTCAAACCTGGTTCTCCAGTTCACAGTCTGCTGCTCTTAACCATAAAACCACACTGGCTCTTTTTTTATTTTCCTTAACTGCTGTCTCAGCAGAGCATCTGAAAAATGGTGATTTTGCAGAGGTGTGGTTTCTGGACCATGGAAGGCTTTGTAGGTAACAGCCACCACCTTGGATTGAACCTGAAAAGTAATCAGCAACCTGTGAGGATTTATTTATTTATTTGATTTGATTTATATCCCGCCCTCCCCGCCGAAGCAGACTCAGGGAAGCTTACAACATAAAATTAATAAGTATTAAAATTACACATTCAGTAATAAAACAGATATTCAATGATGAAAACAGTTAAAACAGAATATTGAGTTGGTGCTATTCCGTTGGCGATGGCCTTCTTCCACTTCTCTTAAATACTGGTGCCAAGGATCAACCAGGTATCAACCCAGTAGACTCTCTTATGAGCACACAGGTAGCGTCTATTGGTTTCAATGCAAGAGTCAGCCCTGTAGCCAGAACGCTGCCAGGAATGAAGCTAGTGGTTACAGACAGCAGTCATATAGTCAAACTGTGTGGAAAATGTGGCTCTTCCCCTCCCACCTTTTCACACCAAGTTCTGTATTGACTGGAGACAACACAGCCCATTCATTTCGCACCTTCCAAGGCCGTTCACACAGCCTAGGCCAAGGGAGGAATCACTATTCCAGGTGCCAGATCTTCATTTCTATGGCAACTGGATAAGCTATGAGTTAGACACCAAATCTAAACCACAGAGGGAAGGAGCCTCTAAACTACAAAGCAAAAGCATCACACACACACACACACCCACCGTGTAGAAGAAGAAGAAGATATTGGATTTATATCCCGCCCTTCACTCCGAAGAGTCTCAGAGCGGCTCACAATCTCCTTTACCTTCCTCCCCCACAACAGACACCCTGTGAGGTGGGTGGGGCTAAGAGAGCTCTTACAGCAGCTGCCCTTTCAAGGACAACCTCTGCTAGGGCTATGGCTAACCCAAGGCCATTCCAGCAGGTGCAAGTGGAAGAGTGGGGAATCAAACCCGGTTCTCCCAGATAAGAGTCCACACACTTAACCACTACACCAAACTGCAATCAGGCAGTTGAGTTACATTAGCCATGCAGGAAAGAGAATAGCCCATGGCAGGACACAGTTCTGACGCAACCAATGGTGTGACTTCAGAACAGGTATATACAATCCATAGACCACCTAGATTCCTATAGCACGCCAGCTGTGGAATTCTGTAGTAACTGGGAGGTTCATGTTTTTTCTGTAGAAATCATCAGCGTCACATTGGCACGCACACAGCAAATGTTTCTGCAATATAAGGCATCCAGATTTCCCCCCAGTAATAATGTCTGGGCAGCACCATGGATGGAACCGTTAACAAGGGGATTGGGATGGTTCAGAGAGGGAGATGAGATTGTGGGCAGCTTCTCTGGCATATTTTGCTCTTCCCAAAATAAGCCATCAATGAAGATGAATGGAAGGGGAAGTCAGCACCCTGGGATGAGGCACCAGACAGCCCTTGATGCCCAGAAGGAGCCCGCCTGCCTCTGCTCATTAGGTGACGCAGCCACATCCAGAAGCAGCCACTGGCATTTCCTTCTGCCATTCCCCTGTTAAGATCAAAACCAGGGCCTAAATTGGGGCCTATAATTAGAAAAGGTTACTGCACTCGCTTCATGAAACACTTTTCATGTGGAGTTCAGATTTTCTGCTAGAATGTGACAAGGTAAATGGAAACAACTGTGAGTCTCACATCCCTTCTGTGCGAGGCAAGGAAGTGCCGCCAGATGAGTGAAGCATGTGCCAGACATGGGGAGAGAACGGGCACTCTGTGCTTGGGGGGAGGAAGGACGAAGCTGCTCCGAAATCCAAACAGCAGGAGAATCCATGGTCAAAAAGGCCCATCTCAAGAACTTATAATGTGAGTCTGCTTCCTGGAATCAGAAATGAATTTCATTTGGAATGCTTCATTTGAATACTGTGTGCAATTCTGGTCACTGCACCTCAAAAAGGATATTATAGCATTGGAAAAAGTGCAGAAAAGGGCAACTAGAATGATTAAAGGTTTGGAACACTTTCCCTATGAAGAAAGGTTAAAGTACTTGGGGCTCTTTAGCTTGGAGAAACACCGACTGCGGAGTGACATGATAGAGGTTTACAAGATTATGCATGGGATGGAGAAGGTAGAGAAAGAAGTACTTTGCTCCCTTTCTCCCAATACAAGAACTCGTGGGCATTCGATGAAATTGCTGAGCAGTCGGGTTAGAACGGATAAAAGGAAATACTTCTTCACCCAAAGGGTGATTAACATGTGGAATTCACTGCCACAGGAGGTGGTAGCAGCTACAAGCATAGCCAGCTTCAAGTGGAGGTTAGATAAAAATATGGAGCAGAGGTCCATCAGTGGCTATTAGCCACAGTGTGTGTGTGTGTGTGTGTGTATATAATTTTTGGCCACTGTGTGACACAGAGGGCAATTTCCCACACAGCTTACCAAGGAGTGAAGTCTCTCCTCACCGAGCAGCGTCTGCTCGGATTTCCCACAAACTGCTCCACGGATTCAGGAAGTGCCGCACCTTTTGCGTTGCTAATGTAAACTAGGGTTTTAGCGATTTCCATTTGAGACGCAAAAGGTGCGGCACTTCCTGAATCCGCAGAGCAGTTGGTGGGAAATCCGAGCAGACGCTGCGCTGTGAGGAGGGACTTCGCTCCTTGGTAAGGTGTGTGGGAAATCGCCCAGAGTGTTGGACTGGATGGGCCATTGGCCTGATCCAACATGGCTTCTCTTATGTTCTTACGTTCTTAATTTTGGGACATGATTGTTAAATGATTCACTCAGCATTTTGGTCTCTTGGATGGCTAGTTCTGTACATCATGTCTGAAAGACAATTCTACAAGTTTCATTTCACATGAAAGGATAAAAATTAGCAATACTAGAGGGTGAAAAAGGTTTAATCACTCATCCTTTACTGAAACAGAGACATGATAGAGATAACTGTTATTCTTTCACTAAAATTTTGCAGCTTCTCCTTTTAAACAGTTCTACAGAGTGGTTGGGGGGGGGGGGGCAATGAGGTTTTTTAGACACCAAATAAAATGTCACAAAATGGGGAGCTTCCTGGTGACCAAAATGACAGAAAGGCAAAACTCCTTCTGGGTGGTCTCGATCTGCATGCAGGCTCGGCTCAGGCGTCAAGTATGCCATCTCTGTTGGGCTCCAGGGACAGGAAGCAGTTCCTGGAATCAAAGTCTGGGGGTCTCAACCAGCACAAGGGAGGGGAAGGGTCCTGAATCAGAACCCATCAATGGATTAAAGACTGTTTCTCTTGCTGACTTCAGCATTTGGCTTTTCTTACTCACCACATGGGCTAGAGAAGGTAGAGAAAGAAATACTTTTCTCCCTTTCTCACAATACAAGAAGAAGAAGACTGCAGATTTATACTCCACCCTTCTCTCTGAATCAGAGACTCAGAGCAGCATACAATCTCCTATATCTTCTCCCCCAACAACAGACACCCCATGAGGTGGGTGGGGCTGAGAGAACTCTCACATCAGCTGCCTTTTCAAGGACAATTCTGCGAGAGCTATGGCTAGCCCAAGGCCATTCCAGCAGCTGCAAGTGGGGGAGCGGAGAACCAAACCCGGTTCTCCCAGATAAGAGTCCGCACACTTAACCATTACACCAAACTGGCTTCCCTGCTTGTGGGCACTCAATGAAATTAATGAGCAGGAATGCCAGTCCCCAGGTGGGGGCAGGGGATCCCCCAATTTTGCAGGGCAGGCACACATGGTCCTAGCTTCCCCCCAAACAATTTAAAAGAAGGTTCCCTTTAAATGGTTGGGGAAAAGAGAGGGCATTCACATACTGCATCTAGGACATGATGACATCACTCTGCATGATGACATCACACTGGGGATGGCCACATCCTTCCTGGAATGCCCCCCAAATCCCCCCACCAGGGAAAAGATTGGATCTGGCTGCCCAATTAATGAGCAGCAGGTTTGGAACAGATAAAAGAAAGGAGTTTTTCACCCCAAGAGTAATTAACACATGAAATGCCCTAGCTCTTCCAGGGACATAACATTGGAGATGGTCTTGCAGATACATTGGTCCCAGACCACTCAAGGCCTTAAAGGTCAAAATTAAAACCTTGAATCTGACCTGGTACTCCACCAGGAACCAATGTAGCTAGAGCAGCACTGGTTGGATATGTGCCGTCCATGGTGTTTCTGTCAGGACTTGTGCCACTGTGTTCTGGACCTGTTGGGGCTTCCAGGTCAGTCTCAAGGGTAGGCCAGCATACAGAAAGTTACAGTAGTCTAGTCAGGAGGTGACCATTGCATGTGGCCAGGTCAGGGTGTGACAGGAAAGGAGCCGGTCGCTGAGCTTGGCAAAGATGGGAAAACTCCACTTTGGCAATATGCATGGCCTCAAGAGAGAGTGTCAGACATTGGAGAGCATTACTGTGTCATTATGCTGAATGTATTCTGTAAGTTGTTCCTTGACATGACTAACTCCATTTTTGAACTCCTGTTACTAACTATGAAGCAGAAGACCTTGCATATCAAACGGTCTTAGAAATGTTACTAAGCCATGCTGTGAACTCCTCTGCATAACACTAACAAAGCAACAGCTCTTTGAAGATAGCAAGCCTCAAGGAGAGCCAGCAGGGCTCCTCCGTGAGAAGGGAGCCGCAAGCGATAAGAAGTGGGGAGAGTGTTACTTGTAACATTAGAGTGTGAGAATGTAGGATTGTTTGGAAATGCTTTGATGTAAGGCCTTAAAACCCATGTATGTTTCAATACTTGCTATCAGTTCCAATAACTGCCTATTCAGAACTTTGAGATATCAAATAAACGCTACTACTTTTGCAACAAATGATGGTCAGTTTACTTTGAGCTCCAACGTCTGGCAGAGAGGCATCCAGCGTCATGCCCAGACTCTTGACAGACGTGCTGGTATCAATGGGTCAGAGGTCTGTACTCCAATCCTAATCCAGCCCCTCCCCCACCTCAAGACCTCCATCTTTGATGCAGGTGTCATTCTCTTCTGTCATGAAAGAGTTAACCTGTTTGTTTATTTATGCTAATAAATAGCTCTGATAACCAGATGCAGGCCTCATTTGGGCAGGAGCTTACAGGAGCAGAGCTCTGGAACCTCTTTTATTGTGCTCTTTCTTTCTTAACCTCCCCCCCCTCCAAATACTTGCTTCTGGGCTCCATCATTCAAACCCCCTGTGAGAATTTTGCTGACTGACAAACTTCCTAATATTTCCTCCCACAAAAAAGTGGGGAAATAACCAAAACATATAAAGCAGACAGATGGAAATCTTCACTGTGGACACATAGAAGAAAGTAATTTAAAAAGTGTGATGGGAGTAAGATTTTATTATAACAATTATAATTCAAGAAGCATTTTAAGGTAGATGCTGTGCTGATATAATTTAGTACACCCTCCAATGATGTTAGGGGTGTGTGGTGTAATTTTTATTTTATTTTATTAGATTTATATCCTGCCCTCCCTGCGAGCATATGCAAATGAGTTATGCAAATGAGCTCCTGCACCTCTTTTTCTATGAAATGACCCTTGGCTAGATAGCTCAGAACCAATTAGATGCTAGGCACATATTTCCTACCAGATAAAATGAAGTGTTATTCCTAATTAGTTAAATTTGAAAACTGATATTGGCTGATGAGTAATTGAGAATACTACATGTTTTCTGTCAGGAACACAGAAGGTGGGGGCTTTGGGGTAAACTTTCTCTCCCTTTGTTCCTCCCCCCACACCTCATAGAAGTCTTAGCACACAAATAAGCAAGATAGATCCACGTGGGCAGCTGTGTTGGTCTGAAGCAGTTGAACAAAGCAGGAGTCAAGTGGCACCTTTAAGACCAACCAATTTTTATTTAGAATGTAAGCTTTTGTGTGCTCTTAAGCACACTTCATCAGACGAGAAATGCAGCACAGTGAGCAAAGCATTACATAACTGAGCAGAGCCATACAGAGCTGGTAGGCAGTGGATTAGAATGCAACATGGTACAGATTTAAGAACCAATGACAGTGAAGTAAAATTATCTGGTAGGCAGTGGTTTAGAATGTAAAATGGTACGACAGAATAGTAGAATTTAAAAATTGAGCAAACCTTTGATCTGAGTAGCATGAGCATGCGAAAGCGACAAAACAGCAGTATGTCAAAATGTGAGATTGTCTGTCAATGGCAATGGGAGATGGGTTCAATATATGTAATGGGATAAGCAACCAAAGTCCCTGTTTGAGTGTGTCAATACAGCTAAAAGAGAAATACATTGGATAGTGATGTAGAGCTAGGAAGCTAGGCAGGACTTTGTTGTTTTAACTCCATGCAACGCTTTCCTATTTTATAGTAAACTTTTCTTAAAATTAATTACACAGGAGTGCTGTATTCATATGACTTATGTTTCTTTATTTCACAATTGCATGTATTTTTTTCTGTTATTCATTTCAACTGGTTTCAATAGGATATCTGTCAAGCCATAATGTTTTGTTATCTGGAGAGTATAAATTAAATGGCCAGAGCTTGTACAGCTGACCAGTGAATGCTGCCTGCCCTACTTCAGAGTGATCGGATAAAGGCTCCTTGTTGCCTGTAAAGGGCAAGGGAAGGCAGAACACTTCTGGCTCTCATTTCCTTTCCTCTGGCTAATTAGGAGGACACAGCTCTCAGGTGTCATATTCCTCGCCCAGGGGATCCTTCCTGCCACATTTCAGGTACTGGGACAAAGACTCCCCATTTGATAGGCAATTAAAATTCTTGGTTGCACAGCCAACAGCATATTGGAACCCCAAAGGCAGACAGACAAGTGAGGGAGACATCAGGGGACAGTGGGCACCCCGAAAGGTAAGCAGCAGGGGACAGAAGCAGCCCAAGAGATGCTAGTGAAGGTAAGACGGCAGCACAGGTCTGGAAGGTGGCATCTGGTAACTCCAGACAGGAAGTGCAGTTCTGGGTGGGCACAAGAAGGCAAACCCTGGGACTCAAGGCTTGGCTGGCAGCTGAAGGAAGCCAAGGCCTGCTTGGACAGAGTTGCTCCTTCAAAGCCATGAGAGAAAGGGAGGCGGAGGTGTTTCCCATACTTCCTTGGAGTTCTGTTTCCGTTCCCTGATGTTACTGGGGGTTTTCTTGTGTTCAGACAACTTACTAAACATCCCAGTGTTGTCCTAGTTCTTTCCTATTCTCCCCCCACTTCCTTTTAAAAGTGGTTTCTCCCATACCTTTTATTTTAATTGCAAAATGAATTCGCAAGAAACTTTTTCCTCGGAGTTTAAACATTTCCCCTCCCATTTGAGGATTGCTGCCCAAACCTGCCCAGAAAGAGCAGATTTGGGTGGTTGCTTTCTTTTTTAAAAAGAGCCTCGTGGTGCAGAGCTAAAACTGCAGTACTGCTGTCCTAAGCTCTGCTCATGACTTGAGTTTGATCCCTGGCGGAAGTTGGGTTTTCAGGTAACCGACTCGAGGTTGACTCAGCCTTCCATTCTTCTGAGGTTGGTAAAATGAGTACCCAGCTTGCTGAGGGGGGAAGCGTAGATGACTTGGGAAGGCAATGGCAAACCACCCAGTAAAAAAGTATGCCATGAAAACGTGAAAGCAACATCACCCCAGAGACGGAAACGACTGGCGCTTGCACAGGGGACCTTTCCTTTCCTTTTCCTTTCCTTTTTTTTTTAAAAATGTGGGTGCCAATGGCAAAACGTTTCCGTGTTGGGAGGCACCTGCACTGAAACAAATAGTTGATTCCATTAGAAATGGTCCCTATGCCAGCAGCCAATCATTGCCCTCTTTGTTTCATTCAAACTCCAGAGCAAATCACTGTATGTCCCTGGGCACTATTTTCAAATACATTTTAGTGTCACTTTTTAGTCTTTCTCAGCAAGATTTGGGTAAATCTGATGGAGGAGATACAGTGGAGGTGGTCTGGAGGTACAGGGTCATAAGAACAGAAGAGAAGTCATGTTGGATCAGGCCAATGGCCCATCCACTCCAACACCCTGTGCCACACAATGCCCAAAAAACAGGTGCCATTAGGAGGTCCACCAGTATGGCCAGGACACTAGAAGCCCTCCCACTGTGCCCCCCCCCCCGCAAGCACCAAGAATACAGAGCGGGGATTCAGGGGCTGGCCATACAATGGCTTTCCTCTTTCCTTGACGGTCAGGGACAAAGGGTGGCGATTGGGGACAAACTGTCCCAGAGACACACGCTTGATTGCGGAGTGCCTCAAGGGGCGGTACTTTCCCCGATGTTATTTAACATCTATATGCGCCCCCTTGCCCAGATTGCCCGAAGGTATGGGTTGGGCTGTCATCAGTATGCTGATGACACCCAGCTCTATCTACTTATGGACGACCGGCCTGCCTGCGCCCCAGAAAATCTGGACCGGGTGTTACAGGCGGTGGCTAGGTGGCTTAGGCTGGGCGGGCTGAAGCTGAATCCGGCGAAGACAGAGGTCCTTTGCTTGGGTCATTGTGGCCCGGGAAGGGAAATCCCCCTGCCAGTCTTTGACGGGGCGCCGTTGACAGCGGCGCACAGGGTCAAAAGTCTGGGAGTACTATTGGAGCCTTCATTGACAATGGAGGCTCAGATAGCAGCCACTGCCAAGTCTGCATTTTTTCATCTTAGGCGGGTGAGGCAGTTGGCCCCTTTCCTGGAGCACGACGACCTAGCAACGGTGATTCATGCCACGGTCACCTCGAGGTTGGACTACTTAATGCCCTCTACATGGGGCTACCCCTGTGCCGAACCCGGAAACTGCAGTTAGTGCAGAATGCTGCTGCCCGGCTGTTATTAGGGCTCCCAAGATGGGAGCACATTCGGCCGGGGCTTCGGGATCTGCACTGGCTGCCAATAACATTCCGAGTCTGGTACAAGGTGTTGGTCATTACCTTTAAAGCCCTATATGGCCTAGGACCTGCCTACCTTAGGGACCGTCTCTCCCCACACGTTCCCCAGATCAGGCTCACAAAACCTGCTAGTAATCCCCGGGCCAAAGGAGGCCCGTCTGAAATCCACCAGGGATCGGGCCTTCTCGGTAACGGCGCCTTACTGGTGGAACCAGTTGCCGGAGGAGGTAGGGACCTAGGGCAGTTCCGCAGGGCCTGTAAGACAGTCCTCTTCCGGATGGCCTACAACAACTAACTGACACTGAGAATTTCTGGATGGGGCTAGAATGCATTTGACAGACGGCTGGTTTTTATGTTCTGTGTTCTATGTTTTATTAATTTATTGTTCTAACTGTTACTATGAAATCGTTTTTAAGCTAAATTTATGTAAGTTTACATGTTGTGAGCCGCCCTGAGCCACTTCAGTGGGAAGGGCGGGATATAAGTCGAAATATAAATAAATAAATAAATAAGAGCATCCCTGCCCCAGACAGAGAGTTCCATCAATACTCTATGGTTAATAGCCACTGATGGCCCTCTGCTCCAGATGTTTATCTAATCCCCTTTTGAAGCTGTCTATGCCTGTAGCCACCACCAACTCCTGTGGCAGTGAATTCCATGTGTTCATAACCCTTTGGGTGAAGAAGGACCTCCTTTTATACATCTAACCCAACTGCTCAGCAATTTCATTAAGTGCCCACAACTTCTTGTATTGCATGAAAGGGAAAAAAGTACTTCTTTCTCAACCTTCTCTATCCCATACATAATCTTGTCAACCTCTCTCATGTCACCCCTCAGTCGAGGTTTCTCCAGACTAAAGGGCCCCAAAGCATTTTAACCTTTCCTCATAGGGAAAGTGTTTCAACACTTTTGTTTAAAAGGCATCCCTGGATATGCAACTCAGTTCATTCTTACTGGAACCCCCGATATTCACAGATCCTCAAGGTTCAGTTGCCAAAAAAACAACAGAGCCATTATCATCAGGGAAGGGGGGGGATACCTTTAGATGCAAAGGGGGAAAGGGAATCCAGACCTTCTTTAAGTGCCATTGTCTCTGAGAGGCTACTGCAATGAAGGGGGATGCCTTTAGATGCAAAGGGGGAAGGGAATCCAGAGCTTCTTTTAGTGCAAATCTCTCCGTGAGGCTGCTGCAATTGGGGGGGGGGGGTAAATACCTTTAGATACAAAGGGGGAAAGGGAATCCAGAGCTTCTTTAAGTGAAATTGTCTCTGAGAGGCTGCTGCAATGGAGGGGGATGCCTTTAGATGCAAGGGGGGAAGGGAATCCAGAGCTTTTAGTGCAAATCTCTCCGTGAGGCTGCTGGGGGGGGGGATACTTTTAGATGCAAAGGCGGAAGGGAATCCAGAGCTTCTTTAAGTGCAATTGTCTTTGAGAGGCTGCTGCAATGGAGGGGGATGCCTTTAGATGCAAAGGGGGAAGGGAATCCAGAGCTTCTTTTAGTGCAAATCTCTCTGTGAGGCTGCTGCAATGCGGGGGGGGGGGGTGAATACCTTTAGATGCAAAGGGGGAAAGGGAATCCAGAGCTTCTTTAAGTGAAATTGTCTCCGTGAGGCTGCTGCAATGGGGAGGGTGGAATACCTTTAGATGCAAAGGGGGAAGGGAATCCAGAGCTTCTTTAAGTGCAATTGTCTCCGTGAGGCAGCTGCAATGCGGGGAGAGGGAATACCTTTAGATGCAAAGGGGGAAAGGGAATCCAGAGCTTCTTTAAGTGCAATTGTCTCCGTGAGGCTGCTACAATGGGGGGGGGGGTGGAATACCTTTAGATGCAAAGGGGAAAAGGGAATCCAGAGCTTCTTATACTTAGTCATTATCAAAAATTGCCCAATGTCCTTTTATTTTCCACTCTTTTTCTACATATCTTCTGAACTTTTTCCACTCCATCTTAAATATTTCTAAATTATAGTCTCTTAAGGTTCTTGTTAACTTGTCCATTTCACTCCATGTCATAACTTTTAAAATCCAATCCCATTTCTCTGGTACTTTTTCTTGCTTCCACAACTGTGCATACAATGTCCTAGCAGCTGAAAGCAAGTCCCGATTAAAGTTCTATCTTCTTTTGGAAATTTATCCATTTGTAATCCAGAGCTTTTAGTGCAAATCTCTCCATGAGGCTGCTGAGATGGGGGTGGGGGGGATACCTTTAGATGCAAAGGGGGAAATGGAATCCAGAGCTTATTTAAGAGCAATTGTCTCTGTGAGGCTGCTGCTATGGGTGGGGAGGTATACCTTTAGATGCAAAGTGAGAAAGGGAATCCAGAGATTCTTTAACTTCAATTGTCTCCATGAGGCTGCCGCAATAAGGGGGTATACCTTTAGATGCAAAGGGGGAAAGGGAATCTAGAACTTCTTTTAGAGAAATTGTCTCTGTGAGGCTAGTACAATGGGGGGCGGGATACCTTTAGATGCAAAGGGGTAAAGGGAATCCAGAGCTCATTTAGTGCAATAGTCTCCATGAGGCTGCTGCATTGGGGAAGAGGGATAACTTTAGATGCAAAGGGGGAAAGGGAATCCAGAGCTTCTTTAAGAGCAATTGTCTCCGTGAGGCTGCTGCATTGGGGGGGGGGGGGGATAACTTTAGATTCAAAGGGGGGAAGGGAATCCAAAGCTTCTTTATGTGCAATTGTCTCTGTAAGGCTGTTACAATGGGGGGGGGAATACCTTTAGATGCAAAGGGGGAAAGGAAATCCAGAGCTTCTTTAAGTGCAATTGACTCCCGGGGGCTGCTGCAATTGGGGGGAGGGAACCTTTAGATGCAAAGGGAGAAAGAGAATCAAGAGCTTCTTTTAGAGAAATTGTCTCTGTGGGGCTGCTACAATGGGGGGGGGGATACCTTTAGATGTAAAGGGGGAACGGGAATCCAGAGCTTCTTTAAGTGCAACTGTCTCCGTGATGCTGCTGCAATGGGGGGGGGGGGGGATACCGTTAGATGCAAAGTGTAAAGGGAATCCAGAGCTTCTTTTAGAGCAATTGGCTCCATGAGGCTGCTGCAATGGGTGGGGGGGGAATACCTTTAGATCCAAAGGCGGAAATGGAATCCACAGCTTCATTTAGTGTAATTTTCTCCGTGAGGCTGCTGCAATAGGGGGGGGGGGGATAATTTTGGATGCAAAGGAGAAGAGGGAATCCAGAGCTTCTTTAAGTTTAATTGTCTCCATGTGACTGCTGCAATGGGGAGGGGGAGACCTTTAGATGCAAAGGGGGAAAGGGAATCCACAGCTTCTTTAAGAACAATTGTTTCCGTGAGGCTGCTGCAATGGGGGTGGGGGGGTGGGAATACCTTCAGATGCAAACGTGGATAGGGAATCCAGAGCTTCTTTAAGTGCAATTGTCTTTGTAAAGCTGTTACAATTGGGGGGGGGGGAGGGATACTTTTAGATGCAAAGGGGAAAAGGGAATCCAGGGCTTCATTTAGTGCAATTGTCTACATGAGACTGCTGCAATGGGGGGGGGGGGGTATCTTTAGATGAAAAGGGGGAAAGGGAATCCAGAGCTTCTTTATGTGCAATTGTCTCTGTAACGCTGTTGCAATGGGGGAAATACCTTTAGATGCAAAGGGGGAAAGGGAATCCAGAGCTTCTTTAAGTTCAATTGTCTCCATGAGGCTGCTGCAATGGGGGGGGGGGAATACCTTTAGATGCAAAGGGGGAGATGGAATCCAGACCTTCTTTAAGAGCAATTGTCTCCGTGAGGCTGCTGCTATAGGTGGTGGTGGTGGTGGTATAATTTTAGATTAAAAGGGAGAAAGGGAATCCAGAGCTTCTTTAAGAGTAATTGTCTCCGTGAGGCTGCTGCTATGGGGGAGGGGGGGTATACTTTTAGATGCAAAGTGGGAAAGGGAATCCAGAGCTTCTTTAACAGCAATTGTCTCCGTCAGGCTGCTGCAATAAGGGGGTATACCTTTAGATGCAAAGGGGGAAAGGTAATCCAGAGCTTCTTTTTGAGAAATTGTCTCTGTAAGGCTGCTGCAATGGGGGGGGGGGGGGACCTTTAGATGTAAAGGTGGAAAGGAAATCCAGAGCTTCTTCAACTGCAATTGATTCCTTGAGGCTGCTGCAATTGCAGGGGGGGACCTTTAGATGCAAATGGGGAAATGGAATCCAGAGATTCTTTTAGACCTATTGTCTCCGTGAGGCTGCTGCTATGGTGGGGGGTATACCTTCTGATTCAAAGGGGAAAAGAGAATCCAAAGCTTCTTTAAGTGGGGGGGGGGGCATATCTTTAGATGCAAAGGGAGAAAGGGAATCCGAGCTACTTTAAGTGCAATTTTCTCCATGAGGCTGCTGCAATGGGTGGGGGAATACCTTTAAATGCAAAGGGGGAAATGGAATCCAGAGCTTCTTTAAGAGCAATTGTCTCCATGAGGCTGCTGAAATGGCGGGGGGGGGGGGGATAACTTTAGATTCAAAGGGGAAAAGGGAATCCATAGCTCCTTTAAGTGCAATTGTCTCCTTGAGGCTGCTCAAATTGGGGGGAGGGATACCTTTAGATGCATAGGGGGACAGGGAATCCAGAGATTCTTTAAGTGCAATTGTCTCCGTGAAGCTGCTGCTATGGTGGGGGGTATACCTTCTGATTCAGAGGGGAAAAGAGAATCCAGAGCTTCTTTAAGTGCAATTGACTCCTTGAGGCTGCTGCAATTCGGGGGAGGGAACCTTTAGATGCAAAGGGGGAAATGGAATCCAGAACTTTTTAAGAGCAATTGTCTCTGTGAAGCTGCTGCAATTGGGTGTGGGGAATACCTTTAGATTCAAAGGGTATAGGGAATCCAGAGCTTCTTTAAGAGCAATTGTCTCCATGAGGCTGCTGAAATGGGGGGGGGGGGGATAACTTTAGATTCAAAGGGGAAAAGGGAATCCATAGCTCCTTTAAGTGCAATTGTCTCCGTGAAGCTGCTGCAATGGGGGGGGATTCCTTTAGATTCAAAGGGGGAAAGGGAATCCAGAGATTCTTTAAGTGCAATTGTCTCTATAAGGCTGCTGCAATGGGGGGGGGGGCTTTAGATGCAAAGGAGGAAAGGAAATCCAGAGCTTCTTTAACTGCAATTGTCTCCGTGTGGGTGCTGCAATGGGGGGGAATACCTTTAGATGCAAAGGGGGAAAGCAAATCCAGATCTTCTTTTAGTGCAATTGTCTCCGTGAGGCTGCTGCAATGTAGGGTGGTGGTGGTGGTGGAATATCTTACATGCAAGGGGGGAAAGCGAATCAAGAGCTTCTTTTAGTGTAATTGCCTCTGTGAGACTCCTGCAATGGGGGGTGGGGAATACATTTAGATTCAAAGGGGGAAATGGTATCCAGAGCGTCTTTAACAGCAATTATCTCCATGAGACTGCTGCAATTGGGGGGGGGGATACTTTTAGATGCAAAGGGGGAAAGGGAATCCAGAGCTACTTTAAGTGCAATTTTCTCCATGAGACTGCTGCAATTGGGGGGGGGGGGATACTTTTAGATTCAAAGGGTAAAGGGAATCCAGAGCTTCTTTAAGTGCAATTTTCTCCATGAGGCTGCTGCAATGGGTGGGGGAATACCTTTAAATGCAAAGGGGGAAATGGAATCCAGAGCTTCTTTAAGAGCAATTGTCTCCGTGAGGCTGCTGAAATGGGGGGGGGGGGGATAACTTTAGATTCAAAGGGGAAAAGGGAATCCATAGCTCCTTTAAGTACAATTGTCTCCTTGAGGCTGCTCAAATTGGGGGGAGGGATACCTTTAGATGCATAGGGGGACAGGGAATCCAGAGATTCTTTAAGTGCAATTGTCTTCATGAAGCTGCTGCAATGGGGGGTGGGGGATACCTTTAGATGCAAAGTGGGAAAGAGAATCCAGAGCTTCTTTATCTGCAATTGTCTCCGTGAAGCTGCTGCAATGAGGGGGTATACCTTTAGATGCAAAGGGGGAAAGGGAATCCAGATCTTCTTTAAATGCAATTGTCTCCATGAGACTGCTGCAATGGAGGGGGAGACCTTTATATACAAAGAGGGAAAAGGAATCCAGAGCTTCTTTAAGTTCAATTGTCTCCGTGAGACTGTTGCAATGGGGGGGGGGATATCTTTAGATGCAATGAAGTGTCAAGTCGGCAGATTCAATAACGAGTCTTCGTTGAAACAAAGTATCTAGTTTATTGATATCATGGCTCTCGACTACAGTAAGATTGAAAGAAGAAGAAGATATTGGATTTATATCCCGCCCTCCACTCCGAAGAGTCTCAGAGCGGCTCACAATCTCCTTTACCTTCCTCCCCCACAACAAACACCCTGTGAGGTGGGTGGGGCTGGAGAGGGCTCTCACAGCAGCTGCCCTTTCAAGGACAACCTCTGCCAGAGCTATGGCTGACCCAAGGCAGGTGCAAGTGGAGGAGTGGGGAATCAAACCCGGTTCTCCCAGATAAGAGTCCGCACACTTAACCACTACACCAAACCGGCTCTCCAAGACTAAAGATCATACAGTAGAATGCAATCATATAAGGTACTCTTCAAAGGGATTCTTGAGGGAGGGGTACTATGCAGGGCACATTCACACATTGATGTTACAATTTCTTTCTGAGGCCTGGTTTGGCCTTGAGTGTCTCTTGGCTCGAACCTCCCCCCCCCCCCCATGCCAAGCCTGAGAAGGCAGGATAAACCAGTTCACATATTCCCATTTCAAAGCAACACTTCATAACAAAGGAAAGGAGGGGGGTGAGGAGAGTTCAGGCTAGCAGCAGTGGAATACAGTATGGCTTTACCCAGGATGCTTTTCTCCTGAACCAGTGATTGAGTGCGGGCTTGACCAAAGTTAGGAGCAGACTTGACATGAAAGGGTATACCTTTAGATGCAAAGGGGGGAAAGGGAATCCAGAGCTTCTTTTAGAGAAATTGTCTCCGTGGGGCTTCTACAATGGGGGGGGGGGGATACCTTTATATGCAAAGCGTAAAGGGAATCCAGAGCTTCATTTTGTACAATTGTCTTCGTGAGGCTCCTGCAATTGGGGTGGGGTGGGGAATATCTTTACATGCAAAGGGGAAAAGGTTATCCAGAGCTTCTTTAAGTGCAATTGTCTCTGTAAGGCTGTGGCAATGGGGGGGGGGGGGAATACCTTTACATGCAAAGGGTAAAGGGAATCCAGAGCTTCTTTAAGTTCAATTGTCTCCATGAGGCTGCTGCAATGGGGGGGGGATACCTTTAGATGCATGGGGGAAAGGGAATCCAGAGCTTCTTTAAGTGCAACTGTCTCTGTAAGGCTGTTGCAATTGGGAGGGGGGAATACCTTTACATGCAAAGGGTAAAGGGAATCCAGATCTTCTTTTAGTGCAATTGTTTCCGTGAGGCTGCTGCAATGGGGGGGGGGGGATAACTTTGGATGTAAAGGGGGCAAGGGAATCCAGAGATTCTTTAAGTGCAATTGTCTCCATGAGACTGATGCAATGGGGGGGGGGGGATAACTTTAGATGCAAAGGGTAAAGGGAATCCAGAACTTCTTTTAGTGGAATTGTCTCCATGAAGCTACTTCAACAGGTGGTGGTGGGGGGAATACATTTAGATGCAAAGGGGGAAAGGGAATCCAGAGCTTCTTTAAGTGAAATTGTCTCTGTAAGGCTGTTGCAATGGGGGGGGGGGAAATACCTTTAGATGCAAAGGGGGCAAGGGAATCCAGAGCTTCTTTAAGTGCAAATGTCTCCATGAGGCTGCTGCAATGGGGGGGGGGAGATACCTTTAGATGCAAAGGGGGAAAGGGAATCCAGAGCTTCTTTAAGTGCAAATGTCTCCATGAGGCTGCTGCAATGCAGGGGGGGGGGGGAGATACCTTTAGATGCAAAGGGTAAAGGGAATCCAGAACTTGTTTTAGTGGAATTGTCTCGGTGAAGCTACTGCAATGGGTGGGAGGGGGAATACCTTTAGATGCAAAGGGGGAAAGGGAATCTAGAGCTTCTTTACTTCAATTGTCTCCGTGAGGCTTCTGCAATGGGGGGGGGGGATGCCTTCAGATGCAAAGGGGGAAAGGGAATCCAGAGCTTCTTTAAGTGCAATTGTCTCCGTGAGGCTGTTGCAGCACTTCAGCTAGGGCTGCCAAGCCCCAGGTCCAGGTGGGGATTTCCCTGCCCAGGGGGTTTCTAACCCGTCCACCTAAATTGTCCCATGGGGGGAACCTCCACCTACGTCGTCGGCATGATGACATCACCCAGAAATGCCGTCATTGCACCGGTGCCAGCACGTGGCGGCCATTCTTGGTGTTTCCAGGAAAACTCTCTGTTTTCCCAGATGCTCTAGACATTTGTGAAGGAAAACTCTATGGTACTATTGGTACTATACAGTTTTTTCCTCCCAAATGGCTAGAGCATCCAGGAAAACCATAGACGTTTCCTGGGAAAGCCTAGAGCGGCTGCAAGTGCCAACTCCGGTGCAATGATGTCACTTCTGCGTGATGTCACTGTGTCGCTCATGTGCTTTGCGCATGCATGAAAATCTCCTGCCAGAGAGCGGAGGGGACTTGGCAACCTTAGCTTCAGTGCATTTGCAAAAGAAGCACAAGAAAACAAACAAACAGAAAAACAATCCTCAAATGTGAATCTGAAGGGATGGAAGACTGGCAGGGAAAAACGAAGGAAAAATGACATTGTGTACTGATAGAAGCAATAGTGCTGCAGTCATTGGAACCACCACAACACTAACAAAAACATGAAAGGTGGCTGCAGTCTGGGCAGAATTACTGGGCAGCAACAGAGAGCTTTCTTGGGTGGGTGGGTGCCAGTAAAGGAAAGTAGCAGTTTAGGGAGAAAGTAGCAGTTTAGGGAGAAAGCAGCCCCCTCCCCCCATATTTTATGTTCTTTTAAATCTCCTTTGTATGTCTTTTGCAGTGAACCTCAGAGGGACGATAGGGCTTAGAAGCTGGTGACTGCTATCTATTCAAGAAAAGGGTGAACACAAGTGTTGCCAGCCTCTAGGTGGGGCCTGGAGATCTCCCAGAATCACAGCTATCTCCAGACGACAGAGATCAGTTCCCCTGGAGAAAATGATTGCTTTAGAGGGAGGACTCTATGGCAATATACTCTGCAGAGGTCCCGCCCCTTCCCAAAGCTCACCCTCCCCAGACTCCACCTCACCCCAAATTCCCAGGCATTTACTGGAGCACTCCACTGGGAGGGAGGCCAAGTAAACTTTTGGGTCTAAGTGCTCTCCAGAGTTCCCTGGGGAAGGGGATCTGGAGGATTCCAAAGGAATACTCTGCTATGGCGGTGGTGGAAGCTTGTTCCTGAGCCGTTCTGTAGACTCCTGTAAATGCAGCTGTCTTTTCCAAGTAAAGTGCTGTTGGAACCCCAGAAATGTAATCCACCCCGCCCCCCATAGCTTGAAGAGACTGTAGAGGAGCAGGTGGGAGGGTGAGGTTCCCTGTGCATTTGGTGTGTGTAGCTTGGGGGGGGGGCAGGGCGGGTACCCATTCCATACACTTTTGCCCAGCATTTCCCCAAATGCACTTTCCTGGCTTGACCTTAGTCCTGTTGGGTTTGCAGTGCCACTGTGGGCTTGCAAAAATGTTCCCCCACCCTCAGTTTCCACTGCATAATACATGGATATGATTTTGTCATTGCTTGGACTTGGTGTTCTTTTAATTTTTTGATTTATTTATTTTAACACACAGTCCAATGCTCAGATGGCTTCTATGAGGAGGTTTAACTCCAGTTTCACATCCAAACTGGATGCCCTTCCCTCTACATCTGGACAGAGGTTTTTTAAAAATGGCAGTTGCTTGATCACTAAACTGAAATAACGTTGAATGATCTGTTATCATAGTCTAGTAGGTCTTCTGATTTTGTAACTTTCCTTGCAGAAGTAGAAAGGGTGTGCCTTTCTCCTTAGACCTCTGCAACAGAAAAGCCCAGAAGAGTTGTGAAAGCTGGAGATGGAGATAAACCTGGAGCTCATAGCAGCAGCTCATTCTAGCATTGTTGCCCTGCAGCAACCATTAATATAGAAAACACCAACTGTGCAATCCCAAAGCAAAGGAAATGATGGAGAAGCTGTGCCTCAGTATTACTTGTAGCAACCAGTGCTGAACAGAGAATTATTACTGTGTGGGAGAAGCCTTAGACAATGCAGTGAGGTATCCTGCAAAGAAGGAGATATCAGGGATGGCCAAAAAGACACATCAAATCAAGCCTGAAGTCTCCCCAGCAGCTAAAATGGCCAAACTGAGGCTATCATTTTTTGTATACATCTTGAAAGACAAGACTTTGGACACATTGGAAAAGACAGTCATGCTAGGAGAAGTGGAAGGCAGCAGGAAAAGAGGAAGATCCAGAATTAGATGGCTGGGCAGACTCCATCAAGGAAGTCACAAAACTCCCCCTCAGTTGGCAAGACCTGAGCAAGTAAGAGGATGTTTTGGAGGTCATGAATTCATAGAGAGTCAGTTTGGTGTAGTGGTTAAGTGTCCGGACTCTTATCTGGGAGAACCGGGTTTGATTCCCCACTCCTCCACTTGCACCTGCTGGAATGGCCTTGGGTCAGCCAGAGCTCTGGCAGAGGTTGTCCTTGAAAGGGCAGCTGCTGTGAGAGCCCTCTCAGCCCTACCCACCTCACAGGGTGTCTGTTGTGGGGGGAGAAGATAGAGGAGATTGTAAGCCTCTCTGAGTCTCTGATTCAGAAAGAAGGGCGGGGTATAAATCTGCAATTCTTCTTCTTCTAGAGTTCCTCAGCATTGGAAGCAACTTGATGGTACACATAACGCACGCACACACACATATATCAGAACATCAAGATATATCCAATAATCATGTAAACAATGAGGTTGTCTGAATCCACCCTGCATCAGTCTAGGGAACTATGAACTACACCCACTGGTGGAAAAACAAACACTTTTATCACTTGCACAGTCACTCATCTCAGACAAATTGAGGGCATAATACTTATAAATTCATTTGTCAATGCTTTTCAAGCTTCTGATTTTTACACCTTGGTGATATAAACAAATAGGAAGATGAAATGAGTTCAGGAGTTATTTTCATGGAATAATTAATCAAAAATATGATCCATTGTGAAAGGAAGAACATCAGACTAGAGAAACTTGGAAAACGAGAGAAATCAAAGTACACTTTCCGACAAAAAACTATATCAATGATCAGCAAAGGGAAAGAGCATTTTTATCTTCAATAACAACCTCTATGTTAACAGCATTAAACTTTATTGTACAGATAGGTGAAGAACATGAAAAGTAAATACAGTTTCCCCTATAAGGGGAAATGCAGGTTTAGATTGTTTGTGCCCTAGAAGCACACCTCTCTCGTCTGAGCTGAGCACTTGGGTAATGCCAAGAAAAAATGCTATTTTTCCTCTGTGTACAATTTTCTGATCACTGTGTAAGTAGAGCTGTGGTTCAGCAATCATTTCAGTTCCCAGCAAAATTGAAACAATCTATCTAACCTTCTGCTAACAAAATTATTGTTTCTTTCACTGTTGTCTGAATGAAAGACCCAAAGAGTTATATGGTTTAAGATCTGACTCGTTTCTCAATGATCTTGAAATCTGTATAAAAATTACTTGAAGGGAAATGTGGAGTGCTTCTAAATCTATCTTTCTTGTCATGATGAGTTGTTTTGTGCAACTGTAAAAAGAGAACCATGGCATTCCTTTTTAATATATATTAATATATTATTATATTATTATAATATATTATGAAAGGTTTTTCAAACATACAGATAAAAAGCAAAAATTGGAAGAAAGAAAAAAGAAAGAGGGAAAAAATGAAAAATGAAGAAACTTAGAAATAAAATGCCAAAAAAATTCTTGATACTTAATCCAAATTTATGATTATTTACTAAAGTTGTAACTCTCTCTCTCTCGGCTTGACTTCGTGAACGAAGATTTAAGAAGGGTGCAATAGTCAACGTCTGCTGCAGGCTCGCTGGTGGCTGACAAGACCGATGCGGGACAGGCAGGTCCGGCCACAGTGGCTGCAGGGAAAAGTCTGATTTAGGGTTGGTGCTGTAGCAGTGTGATTCTTCCTCAATCTCCTTTTGTCCTCGAGACCAGCTATGCGTGCGTTCTCAAAGGAAGAGACAGCCTGGTGGATGGTGTGCCTCCATGCTTTGCGATCTGAGGCTAGGTCAGACCACTGGTGATGGTTGATGCGACAGGTGCCAAGGGATTTCTTCAAGGAGTCCTTGTACCTCTTCTTTGGTGCCCCTCTATTTCGATGGCCGGTGGAGAGTTCGCCATACAGAGCAATCTTGGGAAGGTGGTGGTTTTCCATCCTAGAAATATGCCCTGCCCAGCGCAGCTGCGTCTTCAGCAGCAGTGCCTCAATGCTGGTAACCTCCGCACGCTTGAGGACTTCAGTGTTGGTCACAAAGTCACTCCAGTGGATGTTGAGGATGGTGCGAAGGCAGTGCTCAAGGAGTCGCAGGTGATGACGGTATAAAAACCACGATTTGGAGCCGTAGATGAGGGTTGTCATCACAACCGCTTTGTAAAGATTGATCTTTGTGCCTTTTTTCAGATGCTAGTTGCTCCACACCCTTTTATGCAGTCGGCCAAATGCACGGTTTGCCTTTGCCAGTCTATTGTCAATCTCCTTGTCGATCTTTGCGTCTGAGGAGATGATGCACCCCAGGTAGCTGAACTGCTGGACTGTCTTCAAAACTGATTCACCCACAGTGATGCAGGGAGGGTGATAATCTTCCTGGGGTGCAGGCTGGTGGAGAACTTCTGTCTTCTTCAGACTAACTTCTAGGCCGAATAGCTTGGCAGCCTCCGCAAAGCAGGACGTCATATGCTGCAGAGCTGATACCGAGTGGGAGACGAGTGCAGCATCATCAGCAAACAGTAGCTCTCGGATGAGTTTTTCCATTGTCTTGGAGTGGGCCTTTAGTCGCCTCAGGTTGAACAGGCTGCCATCGGTGTGATAGCAGATGAAGACACGATCGTCATCATCTAGATCTACTGCGGCTCTTTGAAGCATCATGCTAAAGAAGATCGTAAAGAGAGTTGGCGCGAGAACGCAGCCTTGCTTTATACCTGTGCCTATTGGGTAGGGCTCCGAGAGGTTGTTGCAGTGTCTGACTTGGCCTCGCTGGTCTTCGTGTAGCTGGATGATCATGCTGAGGAACCTTGGGGGACATCCTAAACGTTCCAAGATTTGCCACAGGCCTTTCCTGCTAACGGTATCGAAAGCTTTGGTAAGGTTGACAAAAGTCACATACAGAGCCTTGTTCTGTTCCCTGCATTTCTCTTGGAGCTGCCTGAGAACAAATACCATGTCGGTGGTGCTCCTGTTAGTTCTGAAGCCGCACTGGCTCTCTGGGAGGAGTTCTTCTGCAATGGTGGGCACCAGTCTGTTCAGGAGTATTCTGGCAAGGATTTTGCCTGCGATGGAGAGCAGGGTTATCCCCCGGTAGTTGGAGCAGTCTGACTTTCCCCCTTTGTTCTTGTATAGGGTGATGATGATTGCATCGCGAAAGTCCTGTGGTAATTTGCCTTGTTCCCAGCAGGTGACAAGTACTTTGTGAAGTGAGCTATGTAGTACTGTGCCCCCATGCTTCCAGATCTCTGGTGGAATTCCATCAACTCCCGCTGCCTTGCCACTTTTCAGTTGCTTGATGGCTTTAACAGTCTCTTCTAGGGTGGGGATCTCATCCAACTCTGTTTTCACTGGTTGAAGTGGGGTGAGGTGGATTGCTGAATCTTGAACTACGCGGTTGGCACTGAAGAGAACCTGAAAATACTCCGACCACGGGTTCAGTATGGATGCCTTGTCTGTGAGGAGCACTTGGCCGTCTGCACTATGCAAGGGACTCTGAGCCTGATATGATGGACCATATACTGCCTTCAGGGCTTCGTAGAACCCTTAAATCACCAGTGTTTGCACACAGCTGAGTTCTCTCTGCAAGCTTGGTCCACCAATCGTTCTGAATGTCTCGAAGCTTGCGCTGGAGGTTGCTACATGCAGCGCGAAAGGTTGCTTTTTTTCCAGGACAGGAGGGCTGAGCAAGATGTTGGGGCGGGGGGCGGGTGGGCTCCCTCTGGGTATCCTACCCCCCCAGGGAAAGTGTATGCGGAATACATAGCCTCTCCTCTCCTGGTGTAGTGAACGCCGCGTACTCACTGTCTGGCTATGCCTGGCAGATGGTCACTGTAATGGCCTCTCCTGCATTACTGCATCCGTAGCAACACCTTCTCGCTGGTCCCCCCCCCCCCATTTTTCACAGAGTTTGCTACGTCATGGTGCGACCGAATTGTCCGGCGGTATAACCGGATGGGCAGGCTGGGCCCACCAACCTCGCCAGCCTAAGAGAAGGAAAACTCTAACATCAAACCCGGGCAGATAGAGCTTGTTAATGTAACACCTACCACCTGGAGGACTCGCTGCCGGCGTCCCGGCTTACTGGGCCATGGCAGATGACCCCATGGTGAAAGGGTGGAGCCAGTACCGCGCACACTGCGCTTCACCTAAAAAATTCCTCTGCGCAGGCCTGAAGGGCATATCCACATACACAACCCACAATGCATCAAGTCCTGCAGCGATGGGCAAGGGGCGAAACGGCAGGTGGAAGGTGCCACTGGAAGCCGCAGTCCCGATCCTGCATGTAGGCGGTTCAGGGTATTGGTTGCCTGATGCTAACCCGGAGACGAAAGCATTTTTCGGCAGCACCCTGAACGACCAAGCAGCCTTATCTAGGGACAGCACTGCTTGCTCCACACGGAGAAAAGGTGGCCTAAACAAAGCTCGTCTCCTCCCCCCCAGTTGGCTAGCCGTGGTCAACGGGCATCCTTACTTGCGGTCAAAAAATAACAACAAAGAAAAGGCATGTACCTGCCTCACAAAGTGTGCAAAGACTAAAGCTTGCATGTTGGAACATCAGAACCATGCTTGACACAGTAGACAGTGGTCGCCCTGAACGACGCTGTGCTCTAGTTGCCCACGAACTTCTCAGGTTGCATATCGACATAGCAGCTCTCAGTGAGGTCCGTTTCCCTGAGGAAGGTAGTCTTCAAGAACACGGTGCTGGCTATACCCTCTACTGGTCGGGTAAGTCAAAGGCTGAGAGCCGCCTTTCTGGCGTTGGCTTCATGGTCAGGAACTCCATTGCCTCCAAACTCGAAAACCTGCCAATAGGTCACTCAGATCGCATCATGTCCATGCGCCTCCCACTTCAAAACAAGCAGCATGCAACACTCTTCAGTGTGTATGCCCCAACCCTTCAAGCAGATCCTGCAGAAAAGAACAAGTTCTATGCTGATCTACACAACCTCGTACGGAAGACCCCTACAGAGGACAAGGTGATCATCCTTGGTGACTTCAATGCCAGAGTAGGTAAAGACTCGGAAGCCTGGAAAGGAGTACTTGGCAAACACGGCATTGGCAACTGCAATGACAACGGGTGCCTCCTGCTAGAATTCTGCACAGAGCACCAGCTCACCATCACCAGCACTATCTTCCAGCAGAAGAACAGTCTGAAGACAACCTGGATGCACCCACGGTCCAAGCACTGGCACATCGACTACATTCTGGTGCGCCAGAGAGACCTTCGAGATGTCTTACACACCCGAGTAATGCCCAGTGCAGAATGTCATACAGATCATCGTCTTGTACGCTGCAATCTCCGTCACTTTAAATCCACACCCAGGAGAGGAGGTATCCCTCGGAGGAAGTTTCAGGTTGGCAGTCTCCAGTCAGCCGAAGTTAAAGCTGCCTTCCAGGCAAAACTCCAGTCAAGAATTGAGGACCCCAGTTGCCCCACAGACCCTTCTCCAGAAGCACTCTGGGAACACCTAAAAACTACCGTCCTGCAGATCTCTGAAGAAGTCCTCGGGTTCTCCACAAGGAAGAACAAGGACTGGTTTGATGAGAACAATCAAGAGATCCAAGATTTACTGGCAAAAAAGAGATCTGCCTACCAAGCACAAAGTTGTAACTAAGTTACATATATAAATCTCCTTTCTTTTATATTATCTATTATCTCCTTAATTGCTAAATCACTAGATCTGCAAAGCATCCAGTCATTTCCCCCCCTTGCATGCAAAAAGTCAAGAAGGGATTTCCAGTCCACCAAAAATGTAGATAATGTCTTTTCCAGCCTGGTGGGTCACCCAGAAGACCATGCTGTGGCCCACAATCACAATCTTATTGATTGTGAACTGTTGAAATGAAGGACCTAGAACTGAATAAACAACAAAAAACAAACAAACAGAAAACAACAATGTTAAACAGTATGCAGCTGAACGCCACCTCCCTACTGCTTTTTCTGGGGAGCAGGAAGCATGTGTTCAAACTTTAAATGGCTCATGAACTTATATGAACCAGTTCAGTTTACTAACTGGGCTATCAGTTTGTGGTTCAGCCAGTGCACAGTCATTTGGCGTCATGGTTAAGTGCGCAGCCTCTAATCTGGGAGAACTGAATTTGATTCCCCACTCCTCCACATGCAGTCACACTTCTCTCAGAGCTGTTCTCTGAAGAGCAGTTCTTGAAAGAGCTCTCTCAGCCCCACCTGCCTCACAGTCTGTCTGTTGTGGGGAGAGGAAGGGAATGAGATTGTAAGCTGCTCTGAGACTCCGAGTGAAGGGTGAGGTGTAAATCCAATCTCCTCCTCCTCGTAATCATCATGGAATTTCATTTCTACATCATGAGTCAAGCATGTGGTTACTCAGTCAATGTGAGGGTAGTTGAAGTCTCCTGGTATCATGATACTATTTGTGTTAGTCACTTTCCCTGTTTCTTTATCTATCCCAGGATCAGCCTCAAGAGTTTGATCAGGTGAGCAATAGTATACTCTCACTTTTAAGTAACCCATAGGGCCCAGTATTTTCACCCATGTTGTTTCTGTTGGGGAGTTATTTTGTATTTTGTAATATATTTGATTCTATGCCATCTTTGATGTACAGAAATGATGAGCATTCCATTTAGACCAGGACTGTCAAACATGCAGCCCAAGGGCTGAATCAGGCCCCCAGAGGGCTCGTATCAGGCCTGCAAGCAACTCACTGTCATCTGCTTTCTTCTCTCTCTCTTGCTTCCTTCTGTATCACAGCTTGCTTTGCCAGGCTTGCTCAATCACACAGGAGCTACACAGCAAAGCCTCTATTTTCTCCATAGGCTGGCCAGCACATGAAACAACATGTACAAAAGCTCACAATACCCAGCCATTTCACATTTCCCCTGGGCCATAGCAATATTCCCTCTAAGCTGCAGAGTCTTCTGAGCAAAAATTCTACTTTGTGAGCTACTGGTGTTAACTTTGTGAGCTACTGGCATTAAAGTTGTGAACTACTGGATACATTAGTGTGCTCTGGGGTCATCCTTCCTGAGCTAAGACAAAAATGTGTGAGCTGGAGGCTAAAAATCTGTGAGCTAGCTCACTCTAACTCAGTTTAGAGTGTACACTGTTCGTAGGTAGGGGTGTGCAAAAAAAATTGGGAAAATTCGGGTTTGTGGGTATTCAGAGCTAAAAAATCCAGGAGGCCGTATATCTTCTAGTAGCAGTTTTGGTAGCTGAATCTGATTCGGGAGATTATTTGGCTGTTCCTGAATATACAGCCCCTATGGCCTTTAGAAAGCATTACCAACAACAAAGCGAATGGAGATGATGGTATCCCGGTTGAGCTATTCAAAGTCCTAAAAGATGATGCTGTTAAAGTGATGCACACATTATGTCAACAAATTTGGAAAACACAACAGTGGCCACAGGATTGGAAAAGATCAGTTTATATTCCAATCCCAAAGAAGGGTAATGCCAAGAAATGTTCAAACTATCGCACCATTGCACTCATTTCACATGCCAGCAAGGTTATGTTAAAGATCCTACAAGCTATAGCTGGTCTTGAGGACAAAAGGAGATTGAGGAAGAATCGCACTGCTACAGCACCAACCCCAAATCAGACTTTTCCCTGCAGCCACTGTGGCCGGATCGGCCTGTCCCGCATTGGTCTTGTCAGCCACCAGCGAGCCTGCAGCAGACGTGGACTACTGCACCCTTCTTAAATCTTCGTTCACGAAGTCAAGCAGAGAGAGAGAGATCGGGAACTACCAGAAGTTCAAGCTGGGTTTTGAAGAGGTAGAGGAACTAGAGATCAAATTGCCAACATTCGATGGATTATGGAGAAAGCACGGGAGTATCAGGAAAACATCTATTTCTGCTTCATTGACTATGCTAAAGCATTTGATTGTGTGGATCACAACAAACTGTGGCAAGTCCTTAAAGAGATGGGAGTACCACTTCTGGACTCCGTCATCTTGGCCTCAGAGATGTTTGCAGATTGTCTCCTGCGGTACCTCTGAGTCTGGCTGTTGGAGGGGTGTCACAGAAGTGATGCCCCCATAGGAAAGCCCTGGAGGGGCTTTTTCTTTGACATGGGACTTTTACAGGGAGTTAGGGGTACAGCAGCGGCTGTACATTTGAAATCTCAGCTGGAGCTGTCATGGAATGTGGATTTAGCAGGAGCGTGAAGCTACTTTATAATTTGGACTAAGAGACTGAGTTCGCTGTAAGAGAAAAATGGCACTGCCTAGCGAAATGTCTTATAAAAAAGATATCAAATATATCTCTGAAACAGGAGTTTGGCTCATTTATGCAGCTTATTAAAGAGCAAATGAGTTGATTTATGCTGAAAGCTAGCGAAATTGCAAACCTACAGGAGTTGAGTGCTAAAGAGATTCTGCTGATGTCTGTGAAATCAGAATGGGAAAGTGATACGCTCCGAAACAAACAAAGGAAAGCCAAAATGGTCCCCTATGTCGCAGTATTAAAACAAGAGTGGAAATTAAGATCCAGTGAAGTCATGCTGAGAGGGAAAAATGGCATCGAATTCTTCCTCCCACTGTTGAGGGGGCAGGCCACATTGAGAAGAGAAAAGGTACACTCCAATCAGCAAATCAAGTTGTGGAAAGCTTTCCGGAAGAAGGATCTTGAATTTTTTTTTTCATTTTTGTGGATGAGTGGATATGGAACCCTGATTAAAAAGTAGCTGCGATTTTAAAAGGCAAACTGTGATGTTTGGGTCACATTAAGTGAGCTGTCTCTGATGTAATATGGATGCAGAAATTAAAGGAACTCAAAAGCTTTTAATTTTTAGGAAGAAGGATTCCTGAGTTTTGATTTTTCTTTTTTTGTGGTTAAACAAACATGCAACTATTAATAATGAACAGGTATCGGATTTAAAAAAAAATAAGGGAGATCCTAAAGAAGTAAGAGAGTTGGTAAAATTGTAATTAAATATATAGTCAATTTGGATTAATGCTAGAGTGCAGATAACATATTTCCTTATATAGTAGATTTATTTATAGTATGCTTATTTAGTGAAAATGCTCATACATGTAAGAGCTGGATTAACTGTTGAAAAGGCAGATAGCACAATTGTTTTGTAATCTGGTAGATTTGTTTTTAACATGCTCCTTTGGAGAAACTGTTTAGACTGAGATAGACAAATTATTAAGTTGTATCTTGTAATTTGTTAAAGATAAAGATATGATTTTTATGTGCTTGTTTTAATAAGGATTTTGTTAAAACAACACTTTAATTTGTGCCTATAATAGGGTTAAGTTAAATCAGACAAAATTGGCGTTGAGATGGTTTCGAATTTTTTTTTTAAACTTTATATACTTATTTGTGTTTAAGAAGAATTGTTTAGATTCATACTGCTAGTATAAGTTTATTTAAAAAAAATGGCAATGAAAGAAAGGAAGGTAAAATATTTGGAGATTTTTATACTTGCAGGTAGAATGATCTGAGTATTTTATTGGGAGGTAGAATTATAATTGATATATTTGTACTTTTTTCTGTTTCTATTTTCCCCATTCTGTCAATGCCCCTTTCTCCCTTTTTACGTATTCTCTGCATTGCTGCTTTCTTTTGTAGTTTAAATCAATAAAAAATTATAAAATTGCAAAGAGATGGGAGTACCAGACCACCTCACATGTCTCCTGAGAAACCTGTATAAGGGTCAAGAAGCAACGGTCAGAACGGGATATAGAACAACTGATTGGTTTAGAAGAGGAAAAGGAGTTTGACAAGAATGTATATTGTCACCCTGCTTATTTAATATATATGCAGAGTACATCAAGCGGAATGCTGGCCTGGATGAAGCACAAACCGGAATTAAGATTGCCGGGAAAAACATCAAAAACCTCAGATATGCAGATGACACTACTCTAATGGCAGAAAGTGAGGAGGACCTAAAGAACCTCTTGTTGAGGGTGAAAGAGGAGAGCACAAAAGTAGGCTTGAATCTCAACTAGGGATGTGCAAAAAAAAATCAGTACTACATGGATTTGGAAGTATACAGGGGGGGGGGGGAATTTGGAATCCCCGGATACTGCCAAATACCGCATTCGGAATAGCCGCATATACGGTAGATGCGCGGCTATTTCCGAATATATGGCCCTATTATACCCTATGGGCAAATGAAATCAATGGCAAATAGGGTATATTTGAAGCCACCTGGAGGGGAGGGGGTTTGAGGGAGAGCCCCCAAATTTGCAGGAGACCTGAAGAAGACTCTTCCCTCCAACCCCCCCAAGTCCCATTCCAGGGGCACCCAAAGAGGGTGCTCCTATTCCATCATTATACCCTATGGGCCATTGAAATCAATGGCAACATAGGGCATAATTAGAGGCTACTGGGGGGCAGGGGGTTTGAGGGAGAGCCCCAAAAGCTGCAGGGAACCCGTAGGGGACTCCCCCCTACAAAACCCCCCAAAAGTCCCAAAAAGATTGGGCCAGGGGGTCCCTGTCTTTGGGCTCCACAAAAGGCCCATTGCCAACAAGGATGGGGAAAGCCCAATTAGCCACTTCTTCCACTACAATTGCTGTGGGGAAAGTGGCTCTGGCCAGAGGGGGGTTTGAGGGAGAGGCCCCGAAACTGCAGGGCAGCTTCAGGGGACTCCCCAGCATGCAACCCGCCAGCCCAAAAAGACGGCACCCATCTGTGGGCACCCCAAAAGGAACACTGCTCCCAATGGTGAGAAAAAACCAATTAGAGCCACTTCCACACTGTAATTATCGTGGGAAAAGTGGCTCTGGGGAGCAGGAGGTTTTGAGGAGAGCCCCCCCCCCCAAACTGCTGTGCAGCTTCAGGGCACTGTCCCACACAAAACCCACAAGGCCAAAAAAAAATTGGACCAGGGGGTCCAATTCCTGGGGCACCCAAAGCCAAACCTAACTTCACACCAGAGAATCTCTATAGGACCCAAATGCACTACATCCCTCTACTCTATGAACCCTGCAGGCCTGGAACCAATGTAAACCCAGTTGCCAACATCACTGCCACACAAAACACAATCTGCTCAAGGTCTGCTCTGCAGACCTGGCTGCAGCAAACCCAGATGCCAGCTCTCCAGCCCTGCCCCAAACAACACGGGGAGAGCTGGCCAAGCACAACAAGCATGCTGGTTCTGGGTCTCTCACCCAGATGCCAGCTTCCCTGCCACAGAACACACAATCTACAGATGCCAGCTCTCCAGCCCTGCCCCAAACAATACAACTCTCAAACAAGAGAAGCAGTGTACCACACCTAGCTCCACATCATTCTGTATCTGACACAAAGCAAGAAGCATTTTGACTTACCTTGAGTGATGGATGGTTGGCTGGTCCTGGCTCTTTTGCGTTACCCAGGGTGCACCACGAGGAGGCGAGCCAGAATTGCACCCCAAATGAGGAAGATCACTGGGAGGGCCTCAGATTGTGTGAGAGGAAGGCAACCATTCTCTCTCAGCTCAGCAGTAACACACCAGCATAACTGTCCCATTAAAGGGACCTCAGCATTGGTATGGCTGCTGACTGCCTGTCATCATCACTGGCACCTCCCTCTTTCTTCTTCCTGCCCCTGAAAAAAAAAAACTGGGTTATCCTGGCTGGGCCTGTGGGTGTTGTCGGTTACGGTTGGGGGCTGCAATGGCCCTTTCAGTATTATTAGCATGTGTGGATGGAGGACTGGAGAAATTTGGATCGCTTTGTAGTTTTAAAAACAGCATTCACTTTTGGTTTGGGGAGGGATGGGGGGGGGTGCAGTGCCAATCAATTTGTGAGTGAGTTTTTGGGCTGTCTTTGGACTGTAGTCAATTTTTAGTGGAGGAGCATTTTACAACCACCTTCCAAGCGCGGGCCAAGAGAGGATGCAGGCACAAGTAAATGCTCACTTCATTCACTCTCAAAGTCCAAGTTCGGGGAGCCGAACATTGGCAAGTTGACGTTCAGGAAGACCAACTGCTCAACTGTCCAGGGTTGCAGGCAATTGCGATGTGGGCAGACAATGTCGCCCATATGTGAAAAGACACACTCGCTCTGCACGCTCGTTGATGGGCAGGAGAGGAACGCCTTGGCCACGGAGGAGAGGGCCGGCCAGACCCCCTCCTTCATGACCCAGTAGTCCAAAGGATACCCTTCCTGCAGCTCGAGGGGCTCAAAAAGATAGTCCCTCACCATCGCAGCACCCGTCTTCGCTCTCGGTGCCCTACAGCTCCTAGAGGGGCCAACGACCTGCCCGATGAATGTCACCTCAGCACTCTTCGTGGCGTGAGTCTGGTGGGAAACACTGCCTAGCTGGGGAGGCTGGGGATGAACAACAGCAGTGGAAGTCGCAGATGAGCTGCTTCCACCCCCCTCCTCCTCAACTACCGACTCTGGAACGCTCGACCTTCTGGGAGAGCTCGTCTCACCAGCGATCAAGCTCGTTGGCCTGCTCGGCGACTGTGCCCTTAAGGCGCGGGTCTAACATGGTCGCCATCATGTAGACCTTATCCTGGGTGAAAGTCTGAAAGCGGGCCTCAAGCCCTTCCTTCAGCCTAACAACCAGGGCGTGCACCACTGGACGAACGTCTGCACGGCCTTGAGCTGGCACTAGAAATGAGGCCAGGTCCTCACGGGCCATCTGGACCATGGGGACGACCAGTGCGATGCTCGCCGTGTCAGATGAGAGCATTTCTGTGTAGGTCTTGAAGGGCCCAAGAACCTCCAGTTTGAGAAATGACCACCCAATCCTCTTGGGTGAGACGGTTCTCATCCCGAAAGACCCTCGTCTCAGAGACAAAGGCATCCAGGGCTGCTCTCTGCTCCACCATGCGCTCCAGCATGGCACAGGTGGAGTTCCAGCATGTGCTGACGTCACCGATCAGGCGTTGCCCTGGCACGACTGTCAGTGTCTGTTTCTCACGCAGCCGATACGAGTCCGTATTGCTGCGTGAGAAGTGACCCGTGATGTGCCGACATTTCTGGAGCAGAAGTCGGTACTCATGGGTCGCGGCTAGATACAGACGATCCTGGCTTTTCGTCTGTCCCAATGCGTCCTTAACCACGAGGTGGAGAAGGTGGGCCACGTAAGGAAGGCCTTTTAGGCCCTGACGCTGGACAGCCGCCTAGATGTTGGAGCCACCATCAGTCACCACGAAGCCCGTGGCGACGTCCCCGCTGCCTACCCAGCCCTCTAACTGCTGTGAGAGGATGGCTCTGAGAGTGTCCGCCGTGTGCGGCGCGTTGACTGCTTCAGTGTGCAGCAAGGCCCAGCGATAGCCGGCCCGGCAGCCCTGACCCTGCCTGTCGCTACTGCCACCCCCACCCTGCAGCTCTCTGGGTTGGCACCAATGTGCAGTCAGGGAGAGATACCCTTCGAACGCATGTTGGGAGGTCCAGATATCTGAGGTGAAATGAACAGTCCCCCCGGCAGCACGGGACCAATGCTCCTTCACCACAGATCTGGTCGCCCTGAAAACAGCTGGCACAATGGTCCTGCTAAGGGTGGTTCTAGCAGGAACTTTGTACCAGGGCGGCAGGTACTCGAGCAACCCCCACATCCCAGGATTCTCGACCACTGAAAATGGAAGCCCATGGGCGACCGACCTGGCAAGGTTCCAGGCGATCCCCCTCCTGCTGTGCCTGATTCCCCCTCTTGGCACAGAGGTGCCAACCCTACCAAACATCTCAGGCAGAGATGCCTGGCGTCCCTGTTCTCCCACGGAATGCTCCTAGAGAGCGGAGGTAGTCGCGATGGGATGGACCTCCTAGCTGGGTGGTGTTATTGGCCGCTTGGACAACACAGCACCAGCCTGCTTCTCCCCCTTAAGAAGCACCCCCGGGTGGTGCTTCCGCAGGTGATTCCGCTGTCAGTAACTGTGTAGCTTAGAAGTTACTGCATCTTAGATCATCTACTGTCAAAGTGATGAGGTCATGTGACTGTGATCACAGGACTGGCTGATGCAATGCCCGGTAATTGCCTGTAGTCACAGTGAGTCAGCATATTTGCTGATTGGTGGGCTGAGCTATAAAAGTGCTAACTAGCAAGGTTACTTTTTCTCTCTTTATTGATGATTATCTGGCGTAGCACTTTGGAGCTCTGGATTGTAATTATACTGCACTTATCTGTAAATATGTGTAAATACACTGATAGTTTTAGTAGAACCAGTGTGAAGACTCTTCTTATCTGCGTTACCATTTTTATCAGCCTAATAGCATGCCGCTCTGCTAACATGCACTGTCCGTCAGGGTTATGGGCCCAGTCCGCGTGCTGTGTTGGTGAGGCTGTGTTGGCTATGGAGGTACGTGTGGAGAAGAGTCGTGTTGAACAGAAATGCATAAGCGAGTCGGAGGAGAGTGTCGAAGACGTCTCGTTATCCCTGTCAGTGAGTGACGAGGGGGAGGACGGTGTCCAGCTATCGGAGGAGAGTGGAGATATGGCTCAACTACAAGCCGTGCCAGTGGAGAGGCTGACCTCGAGCAATTATGCCGTGCAGTCTCTCTGGATGGAGTATTTCCTACGGAGGGAAGGACTGTTGGAGTTTGTTTCTAACCCTCCTGTGGATCCTACAGCAGCTGAGGCAGCTCAAGGGCAGAAGGCTCTGGCCCACATTATTCTGTGTGTGGGAGACGATCACAGTGAGGCTTGGAATGCACTGTGTCGTATGTATGTGCGTACTACAGCTGGTTCGCTTATGGCCCTAACATAAAATATATTGTATGCTGATGAGGCTGGGAGGCTGTGTTAAAGAGCACATTAAGGCTCTGACTGACTGTTTCACAGAGCTGGAGATGAGAGGAAAAGCTGTTGCGGCTGACGACCGCGTTTATATTTTACTTTCGTCGCTGCCAGGAGAATATCTGCAACTAATCACGTCATTAGAGACTGTAGATAGTGCAACATTAACTATGGACTATGTTTGCACACGTCTCTACGATTTCCAAGACAGGATGACTGTAGCGTCCCATTCTGGGAATGGAGCCAGTGCACCTGCCGGTGGGAGTGAGCAGACTTCTGAGCAAAGCCCGAAGCCTGTTGCAAGGCAGAAGCAAGAGGTCGGCCCGGTTGCTCTTCATGTGAGGAAGTGCTATCAATGTGGGTCAACGTCTCATCTCAGAAGGTTTTATACCGAAGCAAGGAAGCAGCGGAAGCAGAAGACGTCGTCATCATCTGGGAGCTGTGAGCAAGCCAAGCTGGTGACTGCAGGAACGTCTAGAGGAAAGTCTGTTTGGCTGGTGGACTCTGGTGCAACTAGTCATATTTGTACTGACAAAACTCTAATTATAAATGCCCCAAAGCCTGTATTAACACATGTGAACCTTGCTGATGGGTCTGAATCAGAGGTTATGTGTAAAGGCAGGGTAAGTTTCCCAGCTCTGGGATGTGAGCTGGAGGAGGTGCTCCTAGTTCCGGAGCTGAAATCTAATCTATTGAGTGTAAGTGCTTTAACAAAAGCAGGGTTTGATGTAAGTTTTACTGGTACTGATTGCAAGGTATCTAAGAACGGGAAGGTTTATTCCCGGGGGAGACTAATTGATGGTGTTTATGTGATGGAAAGCATGTCTGAAAAAGCAGAACAAGTATCTAATCAATGCCCACATAACTCATGTGTACGTTTACTGCATCGCAGACTGGGGCATTCTAGCTTTCACACTATAAATAAAACCTTATCCATGTTACCTAATGCATCAGTGAAAGGCTGCAAAGCATATTTAGATTGCCAGATATGCAAGCAGGTGAAGAGTAAAGCGTTCCCTGTGGCTAAAGAGAGTTTAAGAGTGTCAAAAGGGCCACTAGAATTGGTTCATACTGACTTAGTGGGAACATTTCCAAAAAGCCACTCTTCCAATAGATATCTATTAGTAATTATTGATGACTGTACTCCTTTTTGCTGGTCATATGTACTCAAACATAAATCTGATGTATTTAACTGTTTTAAGTTGTGGGCTATTAAGGTGCAGAAGCAACTTGGAGTGCAGTTAAAGGCTGTTCAATCTTATAAAGGCGGGGAGTTCACATCCAACCAGTTTGAGGCTTGGATGGAAAAGCAGGGTATTGTTCATAGAATAGCAAACCCAGCAACCCCCTCAGAGAATGGTGTGGCGGAATGGGCGAATGCCATATTACAGCAAATGATGTATGCAATGTTAGCTGATGCCAATCTACCAATAGCATACTGGGCAGAGGCGATTATGGTGGCAACATTTTTGCATAATAGGCTCTGGACCAAAGCCACGAACAACATTCCTTATGTAGCATTGTACCATAAGGAACCAAGTTTGGCGTTTCTGAAGGTGTTTGGATCTAAAGCATGGGTAAATATTCCTTTGCAGTTGAGACGCAAAGGAGGTGCAAGATCCGAGAAGCTAGTATTTCTAGGATATCAAACTCCTATAAAGTCCTACAGGTTTAGTGATCCAGACATGAAAATTACACTGAGTAGGTCAGCAAACTTTAGTGAGAATGTCAGTTGGCCAAGGATACATGGCACTGAAATGAAAGCCCAGGTGTGGTTACCATTGACTGAGAACAGTTCTGAGGTGGAAATTAAATCTGAATCTGAACAGTTGCCTGTTAGTATAAAATAGGAGGTGGCAGAGCACGAACAGAGTGCTGACCAGGTGCCAAGAGTGTCTACCCGGAGTACTAAGGGTGTTCCTCCTGTTCGCTATGGATATAACAACTGTGTAAATCATGTATTTGTGACAGAGCCAGAAAGCTATAACGAAGTGTTATCTCTGCCGCAGGAGGAGGAAAAAGCTTGGCAAGGGGCCTGGAAAAGGGAGTACTGTTCCCTGTATAAAAACAATGTGTTGTTTAACTTATTCAGTGGAAAGCCACAAAGCAATCACTCGTTGCATGTAGCACGTGTGAGGCTGAATTTTGTGAGCTGAATGACTATATACTCAATATGTAAAAGAAGCAATAAGGCGTGGTATTATGACATTGATTAAATGTTCCACGGACAATAATGTTGCAGATTTGTATACAAAATGTTTAAGCACAGAGAAACATGTGAAGTTGACAAAGATGTTGAATATACAGTAACTTCAAATCTAAGGAGGTGTGTCAGTAACTGTGTAGCTTAGAAGTTACTGCATCTTAGATCATCTACTGTCATCTACTGTCAAAGTGATGAGGTCATGTGACTGTGATCACAGGACTGGCTGATGCAATGCCCGGTAATTGTCTGTAGTCACAGTGAGTCAGCCTATTTGCTGATTGGTGGGCTGAGCTATAAAAGTGCTAACTAGCAAGGTTACTTTCTCTCTTTGTATTGATGATTGTCTGGCGTAGCACTTTGGAGCTCTGGATTGTAATTATACCGCACTTATCTGTAAATATTTGTAAATACACTGATAGTTTTAGTAGAACCAGTGTGAAGACTCTTCTTATCTGCGTTATCCCTTTTATCAGCCTAATAGCACGCCGCTCTGCTAACACGCACTGTCCGTCAGAGATGGGCCTGTGTGTCTGCCTCCTCCCTTTTGGGGATCTCCTTAAAGAGTCTGGAGCCACCACATAGCAGGCCCATCTCAGAGGCTTTGCCCAGGCTCACCGCATGGGTCAAGTTGGTACCACTCAGCAGCAACTACCCTTGTGATGCCAGTAGGTTTTGGCACTCTTGGGGGTTTTGCCCAGCAGGTGGCAGGTGGGTCATTCTAGGATCCACACCCAGGCTTTGCCAATGCTGAAATCAATAAAAGCTGCATCCTGGTTTTATGCCAAAAAATGTGTGGTGTGTTTTTGTGGATCTCCACAGGACCTCTTCTTCCTAAACTCTATGCTGGCAAGCTTAGGCCCGAAGGTATATCCCAAGGTCTGAGAAGCTTCGCAGTAGGAGTATTTTATTCTAACAATAAAATTGAGAGGTTCCCCCCTGCCCCAAGAGGCCCCTCATGCTCCAAAGCCCTGTAGTTTGTGTGTAGTTCCAGCTCTGAGGACAGCAATGGGCTGGCTCTTCTTCCAGATGCATGGAAAGGGGGAGAGGGGGAAATCTGGGGGCACTGAGGTCAAGCCAGCCTGCTAGAGGGAGCTCAAGGCCTGCCCCCTACCCGCAAGATCACGTCCTGTCCATAGAATATTATTAGAAGCAACTATAAGGGTGTGTGTGACTATATATAGCCAGTGATTCATTGGAGTTGAAACAAAAGCAATATTACCATAGTAAAGTGAGAACTAACACACACACACACACACACACACACAGAGCCTTCTAAATAAAACGAAGTCTCAGTTCCTGGTTTCTCTTAGTATTTACTTCTCCCCTCCCCCATTTCTTGCCAAGAAATGTGAGTTTGAAGGAATAACCTCCGTTATTGACTACAGATAAAGTGAGCATTTTGCCAAATAGCTGTCAATCCTCATTCATCTCCTTTATTGTGGAAAGGAGTTAGCTCTGCTCCTGATTTTGATCTGTGACTGCCAACAAAGGCATTGTTAGTATACATGTTGCTAATAAATGGGACTTGTTAGCTCAACATCTAACAATTAAAAGCTTGGCATGTGTGGCTGTCCTGTTGTGGAGGGAAGGGACTTCTTTTGCTAGATTTCTGAGGACTCCAGCCAAAGCAGAAACCTGCTTTCTAACTGGCATCTTGCACTATCCCGAAGCCCTGGGCTCTTGCCCCGAACAGCTTGGGAGTAACACATTTCATGATCCACAGATTCCCCTTGGCTCACTTTCGTTTAGACTTGCCTTTTTCAACCTGTCTCTGCGAGTGCTAAAATTAAACCATGAAGTCTTTTCTGACAAAAGGGGGTAAAAAGAAGTGGAGGGATCGTGGGTTGCATCCCAGCCTTTGTGTTCACTTTACCTGCTGTGTGCCCCATGAAGATCCCTCTGCTGCTCCCTTCCTCCTCCCAGATGGGCGGGGGGGGGGGGGGCAGGAGCAGGACTGTGTGGTATCAGGACAGGAGCTTCAAGCAAAGCCTTTTTGTTGGAGAGGCTCCCGGCAGCTGCACTCTGATTGGCTGCTCTTGCAGAGCCAGCCAATTGGGAAATATCCAGTTGAATGAAGCCCACCGCTGAGCCAGTTAATTAGGTAACATCCATTTGAAGGAAGCCTGTGCAAATGAAGGATCTAAGCACCTCTTTTTCTGTTAGGCTGTTGATTGTCGGAGGTGTGTCTGGGGTGGAGTTTTTGCATATATACTTGCAGCTTGCTGCATGTGTTTTCAGAGTGTGTTCTCACTAAAAAAAGAGCTATGCTGAAATCACTCTAGCGTCTGAACCCACTACTTAATAAGTGCCATCAACCTTACCTCTTCTCTTTCCTTTCCTTGCTTGAGGCATCCCAGCTGCAAGAAACTCTGGAATACACAAGGGTTAGGATATCACAGCTTTTCAGATATCAGTTTCAAAATTCACTGGATACCATTAGGAAGACTAAGATCACAATCCGGTAGAGTTGCCAGGTCTGACTCAGGAAATATCTGGGGACTTTTGGAGGGTGGAGCTAGGAGACTTTCCCAGTCCCTAAATAAATAAATAAAAATACAGCAGTGCAGTTCCCCTAAATACAGTCTTCATTTCCTCATCCTCTTTTTTTGCCTACCTTGACAGCTGCACTTCCACTAAATGAAAGTGAAATTTGTCATACCCTCACAAGTTGCCTTGTCAGGCTTTGGAAGCATTTCCAAGCATGGCTTTTTAAAGGGACACACACACATTCACAAAGCAACAACAACCTTTGGAAGCTCACACTTTTGTGATCTCACTTGAGGTAATTTACTCATGAGAGTTGCTGAATGAAGCAATCTGCTGTCTTTCAATCAGCTTCTTCAGACAGGAATAGGAAAGGAAAGCAGCCTAGGGGGTGGAGTTTTCCTCCATCCTGTAAACAGGTTCTAGCTAACTCTTTCCTTTCTGTTTTTCTATAGAAATGACTTCTGAATGCAAAACAGAGGAACTCTGCTCTCTGCCTTTCTCACAGCTTCATGCACTCATGGCTCTGCCTGCTCACCCCACCCCTTGCTTTCCTGCTGCTGAGATATAAAGGCACAGACACATTCCAAAACACAAACAGTTCCAAGCATCTTCTAAGCCTGCTGCGGTTAAAGGCACATGGTGGCTGTTGGGTGGGGCGCCAGGGAAGAGCTTGCAAAACTGGGGGATCCCCATTTGGGATCTGGGGAGTGGCAAGTCTACAATCCTGTACAACTTACCTGGCAGCAAGCCCCATGGAAAACAAGTGGACTAATTTCTGAGCAGAAATACATAAGATTCTGCTGTGAGCTTCCAGGTATAACAGGCAGCAACTGAGATCCCTCTTATCTATCTATCTATCTATCTATCTATCTATCTATCTATCTATCTATCTATCTATCTATCTATCTATCTATCTATCATCTACCCATCCATCCATCCATCCATCCATCCATCCATCCATCCATCCATCCATCCATCCATCCATCATCTATCTATCTATCTATCTATCTATCTATCTATCTATCTATCTATCTATCTATCTATCTATCTATCTATCCTTCTCTTTACCTTGCTTATGAGTAGGCCACTTAGAACAACAAAAACTCAAGTGTCCCAGCATCGAAAACATTACAAAATGTTCTAAAATTATACCATAATAAGAAAATTACACCAGTAAAGCCAGCTACATAAAGGAGCAGAAGGTGGTGTGCTTGTAATGACTGACCTGCCCCAGCAGTCCTGATGAAACTTCAAAGGTTTTAGTTTGCATTTTTAAATGCCAGGAAGGAACTGAGTCTGTGTCCTTCAGGGAGTAAAGCCTTCCTCCATGTGCAAATCACCACCAGGAAGGACTTTTTCCTCCTCTCACCTCAGGCAGCGGCATCCTATAGGACAGTAATCCCCAACCTTTTTGGCAAGCACCAGGTCATTACCGACCCATGGGGTGACATCACATCAGGATGTTTTCATGGCAGACTTTTACAGGGTGGTTTGCCATTGCCTTCCCCACCCAGTTAGGTCTTCACAGATCAGCACTGCAATTTCATACAGAAATAAACTGACATCCCATAGGGATCTGAACACTTAACACGGTTCTTGTGATTAGCCTCATTTAATAACTGCACCACTACCTTCTGGACCAGCTGGCTAACCTGTTCTCAAAGACAGCCTGAGGGAAAACCCTGCCCAGCTTTCTAGCCTGGAGGGCATCATAACAGAGGAGAGACTCACCAACTTCTTGATGGGACAGAACAAGCTGGGAGAACACCTCCTCTGAGCCTAAGAAGAGGCAAGATGGAGAGCAAGAAGTGGGGACCGGAATATGCCTGGCTCCATCTGCCTGCAGAACATGGCCATGTGCCCCTTGGTGTGTGTTTCCCATCTCTGCCTGTGTTTGCTTGCAGAAAGGTGGCTTTCGTCCCTGCTTGGGAGAGTGTGTCTGTACAAGCACCAGTGTGTGTGTGCGAGGCTGCATGGGGGTGCACAGCCCATGTGTGTCACTCATCTGTCAGCTCTCTGATTACCACAAGGGAAGTCAAAGCAGCCAGAAACTGAAGGTCACCAGAAGGACATCTCAGCTATTCTGTGTCATCTACCAGGAACTCGATGCTTGTCAGAATCCCAGTGGATTGCAATGAAACAGAAACTCAGCTAAAGGGGCAGGAGGGGGGAGGAAAAGAGAGTGTGTGGGGGAGGGGGAGTCCCTGGCAGTTTTGCACAGAAGCTTAAGGTCACCATGACTGACAGCTATTTGGAGATCATTCTGTTTTCTGTGCTGAAAATAACACCTCTTTGGGCTGTGGATATGTGTTTTTAATTAAATATGAGGCAGGGGAAAGGAGGGGAAAATAACAATAGATAGTTTCAGAAGAAAAGAAAGAAATGGGGGAAAGCCTTATTGAGCTATTCTGCTCATTGGTGCTACTTCTTGAAACTTGGTCTCCTCCTGCCTGGGAGCTGCTGTCCCTCCTTCTCATCTTTGTTCCCCGCTGGTAATGCCCTTTGACCCCTTCAGGCTGAAGCCTCAAGGCAGCATCTAAAGAGGCCTCATTCACTAGGAAGGCGACATTTTGCTGGACTTAGCAATTTGTATCATTCTCAAATTATTTTTGATTTCTTCACAATTCCTCAAGTGCTTTGTCCAAGGAGGACTCTCCATTCCAAAGATCAATTCAAGCCAAATCCAGTGAAACTGGACATAATCTCTCTGCCCCCTGCAGAAATGGTGCAAGTTTCTCTCTCTCTTTTTCCTTCCCTAGAAACCCCTTGGCTGTTTTGTCTGCGGAGGAACCTCTACAGTCCCTGCAGATGACACTGTAGGTGGCCATGGCAGCTCTGAACCTCTCCTCCAGGGAGGGTTGTCTGTCCCTATTTTGTATCACTGTCTTCTGCCAGCAGATGAAGACTTTTTTGGTTCTCCTCCGCAGTGACCCTTCCTTCCTTTCTGCCTTAGGTTTTCATCTTCTGATTCTAACTTTCTGTTTTATATGTGTTTCAGATGTACAAGAGGGCCAGGGCCTGCCCACTAAAATGCATGTGACATCATGAATTCAAGAAATGGGAATATTTTCCCTCTTTCCTCCATTTAAAAGACTTCCATAGTGTTCGTGTGTCTTAGAGTGAGGACATGGGGGGCACAGTGCTCATGCAAGCTGACTGACCCACATCCGAACATGTCTGTTGTGCCCTGTGCTTGACATGCACAGAGCAGAAATGCTGTTGGAATCTGGTGCCTGCTCCTCTCCTGCCAACATGTTCCTCACATTGTCCACAGAACCTCCCTCCATCCAAGAAAAAAAGAAAAGAAAACACAACATGACCACAGTTGGGGTGACCCATTTATGTAGATAGACAATCTTCATCATTACCTGTTGGCATATTTAAAGTCAGGAGGCAATTATTTGGGCAACTCCTCCCTGGCTGCTCACTTGGCCAGCCATTATTATGGGCTTGGTCTCTCCATGAACAGTGCCATGCCTCATGCTCCTCCCCCAACATGCCATGCAGACCACAAAGAGTCTGGTTGACCTGCTCAGCACACAGGTGTTCCCCTAGACCCCTCCAAATAATGGTTCTTTAATAAGAATGGCTCTTAAAATAACCGGGGGACTTTATTATTCAGAACTACAAAATTCTTGCTTGGTCCCAAAGGGACCCCTTGTGTCTCATGGGAGATGTGGGGTTGGGAGTGGGGGAGAGATCAGCAGCGTGTGGTGAATGTCTGTGTGGAAGAAAGCAGCACCTTTATAAAGCCCACTGAACTGTCCTTCCCCTCTGCTGAACAATGCTCCGTCCTGCCAAGCTCATTGCCTGCCTCACTTGGTTTCTGAATATATTTGCTCTCTGCACACTTTTACATCCCTGAACAACGTGTGACAAACCATTCTTCTCAGTTCACTGCTTCACAAGTTGTTCTCAATAACATATGATTTCAAACATGTGACTTCTGGCCGGCATTATCTACAATGAATGGGGGAGGCAAAACATGAAGTGTAGGAAGCAAAGAAAATTTTGAAATGAAGATTAATTTAACAGGCAGGGGATGAATAGATGTAGTGAGGGCCAGGGGTTGGAAAAGCTGAAGTAAAACCATGTGTACTTCTTTTCACATGCAAAACAGTGATCTTGACTCTTGTTTATATATATATATTCTAACAGTGATAGAGGTTTTGCTTAGTATTCTAATTACAGAGAGTTTTGTATGGCAGTGCAGTTGTCCTGGAGTGGATGTCTTTCTTCGATCACCTAACTAACTCCTGTTTTGAAACTACAGTTTATTTCTGTCTCCCGAGTTGTCTGAAACTGTTTTCCCTTCACATCAGACCAGGGACCCTCCTCAGAGTCAAACCCCCAAAGAAACTGGGCAGGTTAACTTTCTTCTCCACAGTTGATATACCCCTGTTCCTTCTGGCTTGAAAGGGAATTTCAGCACACTACCCAATCACTCACCAAATCACCACCCTAGTTCTGGTGTCTGTGTAAAGCAGACTTCAGCTTAGGCTGACACTGAGACTCTGAATTCTGTTAATGAACCAGCATTGTGTGGTGGTTAAGAGCAGCAGACTCTAATCTGGGGGGGGGGGAGGGTTTGATTCCCTGCTCTTCCTCCATGTGCAGCCAGCTGGGTGACCTTGGGTCAGCCACAGTTCTCTCAAGAGCAATTCTCAAAATAGCTCTCTTAGGGTGTCTGATGTGGAGAGAGGAAGGAAAGGAGATTGTAAGCCACTCTGAGTGATGGGTGCGGTATCAACCCAATCTTCCCTGTCCCCCTCCAGACAGGAGTACTACAGTTAGCGCAAAGGGGTCTTTTCCTTCTTCACTCTAAGGTGAACCGGTCTGACTCCAAACTCTGTCAGAAATCAACTGACAACTTTCAGAATGGTTACACCTGTCAGAACTGAACTGCATTTTCTTCAGCCCTCTGAGGATCGTATAGTTTTTCTCAGCTGGCAACGGCCAATCAGAAATGAGGAGCAGCCTGTCACTCAAGCTCTCCATTAAAGTGGAGTGTTAACCCTTCACCTCCCATATGACTGATTCTGTTGCACCAGGAACTGGTTTTTAAGCACAGTCTGTCACAGTTACTTCCACCAATTTTCACTCTGCTTTAATCTAAATCGAATCCAGCTTTCCTTATGATATGTTTTACAAACAGACTGGAGAGAAAGGGAAATAAAAGAGATCCTTGTTTGACCACTTTTCCCTTTGGTAACCATTCTGTTTCCTAACCAGCCTTTTGTCCAAAATACAGATTGCACATCAAAACAATCAGATGGTGTAGGTACATCTGTTTCTTTAAAAATATTCCATAGCTTCTCATGATCTACACAATTGAAAGTTTTCCTGTAAAGATCAGCTGATTTTCTTCTGGAGTTCTCTTGTATGCTCCAGTAATGTTGTACATGTATATGGCGAGAATTAAGAAATGGGAAGAAACACAATATAAGGGGGAGCCATAGTGTTATTCCAGATGGGCAGGGGGAGCTCTCTCTAGAAATGAAGCCATCAGGTCTGTGGTTCTTCTTAGCAGTAAAGCTGCTCTGTCCATTGTCCTTTTGGTTTGGGTATCTTGTTCTGGATGACTCTCTGGTCAGGCCTGATTCCAATATGGGCAAGAAGCCCTCAAGAAGCCCCAGCCATGGCATTCATTGTCCTGCTAGAAGTACTCCTCAACAAGTAAAAATATTACTAGTGGATTTTTGCTTCCATTGTATCTTTTTATTAAAGCATAACTATATCTATCTGTAACATTACCTAACTTTAAAATAATATGATATCCCCATTTATTGGTTATAATTAATGAGAGCAATTACTTGAGCCCATTAACATGTTTATCAAACATGTTTGGTTTCTCTTCAGATTGCATAAGTCATTCACCAAAGCAAACACGTGGCAAGCAAAAAGACTCTTCCAAGAAAGTGCTCATAATCAATACAGGTATTTATAGGGTTTCAGAATGGTCTTCCAGCAATAGCTAGCTGTCCCACTTAGCCATATTCTTCGCTAATGACTTATCTTCCAGTTCCAAGTACCATGCAAAGTTGCAACAAGGCAGTAAGGGCCACAGCCTGCCCCATCAGGATTTCTGCACAATCAAACAGATGCAAACTGTTCCAGCCCAGGCAAAGAGTCTGTTCAACATTCAGCTGTGATTATTGCAAATTGTGAACAGACTGAATGGGAGACGACTTGAAACCTACCACTTCCAAAGCAAACTGAAGAATCCAAAGGAGAGATTTCCTTTGCCAACTTGCCTGTGACCATCTGCTAGTCAGTAGAAGGACATCTGCCACAGTCTGCATGTGTCCCTGGGTTCTCCAGGCCTGATTCAGGGAACTTACTGTGCATTAGAATTTGCTGTGGCTGAGGCCTCCTGTGCATTCCCACTCCACACCATTAAAAAAGAACTTTAAAAAATATTGTTCTGATCTGATCTAGCAGGGATCTGTTCTTCCTTCTTCTTTAGGAACATGTGTGTGTTTGCTTGTTTGCATTATTTCTAGCCCCACTTCCTTGCTGAGACTCCAGGTTAGTCATACCATCTTCATACCATCTTTAGCTTGGAGAAACGTCGACTGCGGGGTGACATGATAGAGGTTTACAAGATTATGCATGGGATGGAGAAAGTAGAGAAAGAGGTCCTTTTCTCACTTTCTCACAATACAAGAACTTGTAGGCATTCAATGAAATTGCTGAGTAGTCAGGTTAAAATGCATAGAAGGAAGTACTTCTTCACCCAAAGGGTGATTAATATGTGGAATTCACTGCCACAGAAGGTGGTGGCGGCTACAAGCATAGACAGCTTCAAGAGGGGGTTAGATAAGGACTTCCGGGGAAGGAAAATGCCGAGCTGAGCTGTCTCTTGGAACGGGAGCAGGCTGAAAGTTTTGTTCGGGGTAGTGGAGGGCAAATCAAAGCCCACTGCCTACCTTTCTCAGTGAGAGAAAGGTCCAAGACTTGCACAGAAACTTTGAAAAGAGATTTACCTTGGCTGAAAAGAAGCCCTGAAAGGGGTTTCTTTGAGGCTTTGAGGAGTCTCGGGAAGTTTGCATAGTCAACGTCTGCAAGACCTTTCAGAGTCATTGATTTGACATAAGCTCGTCAGGATCCTAACCTTCTTGGACATTTTTAAACAACTAAAGCTTTGGAAGACCAGTGGAACTTGGATAAGTGGGGAAAAAAAGGTACAGAAGTTTTCTTTTCACTCCGGAGCTATTTATAGCTTAAAGGGACATACTAAAGGTGGGAAAAACGAAAAAATATAAAGCTTGCAAGTAGAAGAAGGAAAGGGTGAAGTTTGGATTGTTTTAATGTAAAGGACAGAGCTAAAAACTGCTAAAAACTGAAAAGCAATCAATGTTTAGTCTACCTTGCGGTTTTTGGAAAAGAAAACAGCCACGTCGCACTGGAATATACTGGAACGGACCTGCAACACTTCTGAGCAAGACAGGAAGTACGTCAAGTATCGTGAGATCTTTATGAGAGTTGATGGTGACTGAGACAGGAAGCAGTAAAGAAAAAAAGCCTACTCTATACCATAGAGAAACATCGGCAGCCATTGCTGGGAGGTCCAATTTAAAACATTGTTTTTAAAAGATTTGGGACTTTAAAAATCGACAGAATCAACTGGGAAAGGGGTAAGAAGATAAGAACTATTGACTATATTATCTGTGGGCTCCTGGGGTGATTTTAAAAGAGGGAATTTTTTTTTTAAAAGGAGTAAAAATCGCGGCCGCCATTTTGGAATTTTTAAAGACTTTTTTGTTAAATATCTTGACTTTGGGGGCTCAGAAACCAGCGAAATTGGGCTTGCTGGAAAGGGCAAGCCCTACTCTATTGAACCTGACTGTTAGATTTCAGATTGGTGAGGTCAAAAATTTCGTCATTTTTTAAAGGGGAGAAAAAATCCTAAAAAATCTATATCTGGGCCTGGGAAGCTCAGAAGAAGACAGAATAAAGTTTAACTAAGAGAGAAAATTTAGATCTTTTGAATTTGGAAGCTAAACTTGTAATTTGTGAGACTGGAACTTCTGGTATTTTTATTTTTTATCTTTTCCATCCCTTTGTGTTTTTTTTTTGCCTAAATGTCTGAACCCAGGCAGCCCCGAACAAGGGATCTTTCATTAGAAAAAATGCAGGACCAAATGGAGGCTATGGAAGCCAGGATTATGAAGGGAGTTAAGAAAATGATGAAGGAAATGAAGGAAGAACTTGTCACAGTGATTAAAAATGAAGTGGAGGAGCTCAAAAATAAAATTGGAGAAACAGCTAAGAAAGTGCAGGAGGTGGAAGAGAAAGTTAAAATACATGATACCACCTTGCTGAAAGTTCAAGAAACATTGATAATCCACGATTGCAAATTAATGGAAAATCAGATACGTCTGAGAGGAGTACCTGAAGAAGAGAATGGTGATTTGAAAGGATATATAATAAACATAATTGCAGAATTTTTAGATGAAGACCCTGATAAGACTAAAAGCATGTATGACCATATGTATAGAGTCAACTCGCTTTTTGCCAAAAAAAATAATTTACCAAGAGATGTTGTGGTAAGATTTATGACAAAAGAAATGGTGGGAAGGATCATGAAGAAAAATTTTGAGGAGTCAATGATAGTAAAAGGCAGCAGAGTGAGAATTATGAAGGAGCTGCCAAGACAAGTGATAAACGAGAGGAGAACATACAAAAAGTTGACAGAAAAATTGAAAGACAATGGCACAAGGTACAGATGGATAATCCCCGAAGGTTTGAGCTTTGAACTTCAGGGGAAGAGAGTTACAATTACAAACGCCCGGGAGCTGAGGAAATTTTTTGAAGAAAATAAAGAATTTGCACCATGATGGATTACAAATTACTTTCTTGGAACGTTAATGGACTAAATTCACCACAAAAAAGAAGGGCAACTTTTCATTGGACCAAGAAGCAAAATTGTAATATAATTTGTTTGCAAGAAGTCCATATTAAACAAAAGGATTATAAATTTTTATGGAACAAACAATTGGGAATGGAATTTTTTTCGTTAGCTGAACAGAAGAAAAAGGGAGTAGTTTTTTATATTAAACAAGATCTGGAGCCAAAGTTAATATTTAAAGATAAAGATGGAAGATTCGTAGCAGTGGAGATAATACTAAATGGGAAAAAAACGTTGTTATTGGGACTATATGCACCTAATGGTGCAAAGGATGTTTTTTTTAAGGACATTATACAAAAGCTAGATGAGTTGACTTATGATCAAATACTCTTAATGGGAGATTTTAATGGAACAGTCGAGAACTCACTGGATAGATCTGGAGGGAAAAAAAATGATAGGAAAGAAGGGAAATTGCCAAAGTCTTTCTTTGAATTAGCTAAACAAGAAAATTTAGAAGATATTTGGAGAAAGTTTAACCCTGAAGTGCAGGACTATACTTTTTTCTCTGCAAGACATAAGACTTTTTCCAGAATTGACATGCTGTGGGGAACCAGAGACTTAGGCCTCATAACAAGGAAGATAGAGATTCTACCTAAAATTGGAGCGGATCATAACCCAATAATGTGGATTACAAAATTGTCCAAAAGACTGAGAAGATGGAGACTGAATGAAGATTTGCTACAGAGTAAAGAAACAGTGACTTTTCTAGGAAAAGAGACTAAGGAATTTTTTCAAGTGAATGACAAAGAAGATATTGATTTCCAGATGGTCTGGGATGCCTACAAAGCAGTAATGAGAGGGTTGTTGATTACTTTGAATAATAAAGATAAAAGGAAAAAAGAAAAACAATTATTGGACATTCAAAATGAAATAAAGAAAAAAGAAGAGGAGCTGAGGAAAAGACCAGGGAAAAAGAAAATTCTAAAGGAAATTTCAATATTACAAACTCAATTAAGACATTTGTTGAACAAAGAAGTGGAATGGAACTTGAAAAGGCTTCAGCAGAAATCGTTTGAAGGAGCAAACAAGACGGGGAAATATTTGGCGTGGCAATGGAAGAAAAAGAGAGAAAATAAAATAATCAGTAGAATTGTGACAGATGAAAGAGAAGTAGTTACCCAAGAGGGAATAAAAAGAGAATTTTTTAAGTACTATGCCAAGTTGTTCAAAGGTGCTGAAGTAAAGAGAGAAAAGATAGATGAATATCTACAAAAAATAAAAATTGAGCCCCTAACTGAAAATATGAGAAAAGTTTTGAATGATCCAATTGAAAAAATAGAAATTGAAGCAGCAATCAATGCGATGAAAAACGATAAAGCTCCCGGGCCAGATGGATATACAGCTAAATATTTTAAAATTTTTAAAGATGAATTAACACCAAAATTGCAGAAACTGATGAATGTAATAAGAACCAAAGGGAACGTACCAAACACATGGAAAGAAGCTGTCATTTCTTTGATACCCAAAGAGGATAGAGATGTCATAAATGTGAAAAATTACAGACCAATTTCGCTTTTGAATAATGACTATAAAATATTTACAAGAATTCTGGCGGAACAACTTAAGCAATATTTGATAAACTTTATAAAGGAAGATCAAGCTGGTTTTCTTCCTAAAAGACAAATAAGAGATAATATTAGAACTGTTGTGAATATTGTAGAATATTATGAAAGACACCCAGAAAAAGAAGTAGCATTATTCTTTGCGGATGCAGAGAAAACATTTGATAATTTAAATTGGGACTTTATGTTTGCAGTGATGGAAAAAATGAAGCTTGGAGAAAGTTTTATAAGAATGATAAAGGCAATTTATTCTGAACAAAGGGCAAGGTTGTGCGTTAATGCAGATCTTACAGATGAAATGAAAATCAGCAAAGGTACTAGACAAGGCTGCCCGCTTTCACCATTGTTGTTTATAATGACTCTTGAAATTTTATTGAGGCAGATTCAAGAAGAAAAAGACTTAGAAGGGTTACAATTAAAAGGATATACCTATAAATATAGAGCATTTGCTGATGATATAATGTTTATAAATGAAAATCCCATACAAGCTACACCTTTATTATTAACAAGAATACAAGAGTTTGGGGAGTTGGCGGGACTCTATATAAATAAAGAAAAATCAAAAATTTTGTGCAAGAACATGCAGGTAAATAGACAACAAGAACTACAAAGACTAACGGGTTGTGAAGTTACCTCTAAGGTAAAATACCTAGGGGTAGAGATAACAATGAAGAATATTGATTTGTTCAGAAACAACTATGAGAAGCTATGGCGCAGAATAGAAGAAGATATGTTAAAATGGAACAAGCTCAACTTGTCATTGTTGGGCAGAATAGCTGCAATAAAAATGAATATTCTACCAAGGATTATGTATTTGTTTCAAACTATTCCTATTGTGAAAGATGCTAAACAGTTTGATAAATGGCGAAGGAAAATTTCAGAATTTGTGTGGGCTGGGAAGAAACCAAGAATCAAAATGAAAATTTTGACAGATGCAAAAGAGAGAGGTGGATTCCAACTACCGGATTTGAAACTGTACCATGAAGCAGTTTGTTTAGTATGGATGAAAGAATGGATAACGTTGTTAAATAAAAAACTTTTAGTGTTGGAAGGTCATGGAAAAAAATTCGGCTGGCATGCATACTTGTATTACGGAAAAAAGAAGATGGATGGTCTTTTCTCTCACCATTATATAAGAAGCAGTCTATTAAACGTATGGATAAAGTATAATAAATATGGTGACGAGAGGAGACCTTTGTGGATAGTGCCAGCTGAAGTGATAAAGTTAACGGCTAAAACAGCCAAAGAAAAACAGCTATCATACAACCAGTTGCTAAAAATACAAAGTGGGAAAATAGAACTGAAAACTGCAGAAGAGTTGAGTTACAAATATGATTGGTTTCAAATGCAACAAATAAAAAGTCTGGTGGAGAATGATATTAAAGCTGAAGGAATAAGGAAAGAAGGAATTTTGGGATATGAATTTAATAAAGAGGCAGAGACTTTTTTGCTGGGATTACAAATGGAAAAATTTCCAAAAGAAGATAGAACTTTAATATGGCACTTGCTCTCAGCTGCTAGGACATTATATGCGCAGCTGTGGAAGCAAGAAAAAATACCAGAAAAATGGGATTGGATTACAAAAGTTATGTCATGGAGTGAAATGGACAAATTAACAAGAAAACTAAGAGACTATGATTTGGAACTTTTTAAGTTGGACTGGAAAAAATTCAGAAGATACGTAGAGAAAGAGTGGAAAATAAAAGGACATTGGGCAATCTTTGATGAGGATTAAGACGTTTAAAATAAGAATAAGAATATAACCAATGGGGGGGGTCTTTTTGTCTTTTCTTAACAGCTAAGGGCACCTTTAATACCTGTTTATTTTTTAAAAAAATAACACTGGCGGGGGTCAAGTAACGGAGGGAGGGGAGGGGAAAGTAAGATATGGGGTAGAAAATTTTTTCTTTTATCTTAAGTTCTTTATAAGTTGTAGATATAGTTCTGCTACCATATGTTATTAATAAAATTGTTTACCACACAAGAGGGGGTTAGATAACACAGCAGGATGAGGGTCACAGACGTTAGGTTAAAAAGGCAAAAAGGTGTAAGAGACATGGCACAGCATAAATAATGAAGAATATGCAAGTTCAACAGCAGGACACAATGACGTAAAAGCAGAATAAAACATTTAATCCGGCCTCGGATTCAGTGGGAGCTCACAGGAGTGCAGCTCCTGAACCTTTCTGACAGTTCCCCCTCCTCCTTCCCACCTTGTCCATTGAATAGTAGGTGCAGCTGCATAACAATCCCTGGATAAGCTCCACCACCTATTCTTTTACAAAACAACCCCTGCATGTAATAAACACTGGGATATGCTATAGTCCTATTCATTTCACAAACAAGCATTCTCCTTGGCCATATCTTTGTACCTGACATGTTGTTGAGAGGATAAAATGGAGGAGAGGAGAATGATGCAAGACCCATCCAGACCCAACCTCCAGGTAGGGTCTGGAGACCTCCCAGATGACAGAGATCAGCCCCCCTGGAGAAAATGGCAGTTTTGGAGGCATCACACCCCACTGCAGTCCCTTCCCTCCCCAAACCCAGCCCTTGCCAGGTTCTGCCTCCGGAATCTCCAGGCACTTGCTGTCCTGGAGATGGCAACCCAACGGGAAGATGCTTTGGGTCTCCATTGGGAGAAAAATGGTGGCTATCAAGGAGCTCTGAGCTCCTGGTACACTGCCCAAAACTACTATTTGCTTGTGTCCAGAACAGCAGGGAGACTTGCCAGAGGGGCCTTGGACTGAATTGAATTTCTGCAGACCAAATGTAGGAGCTGGAGGAAGTGGAGGAGTCGGTAATGTGGAGCTACTTGTGTGCCAACCAAAGAATCAGCCAGGCCGCAGTACCACCTTTTCAGCGGCTGGCATGGCCCCTACAATCCCCGTGAAGTTTTCCAGCTTCAAATGGAGGGAGAGTTGGCCAGCAAAGGAGTACTCCCTCTCAACGTTTTCTGGCTGTTAGTGTGGTTTCTGCAACCCTTACAGAGTGCTCCAGTCCTGTCCAGGGGACTGAGAAGGGAAAATCGACTGGCTAATAAGTGCTGCTTCCTTGGGGTTTTCCAGCTTTGCTGAGGTACTGCAGCCTTCCTTGTGGGGTTGAAGACCAGAGACCAGTCTGCTGATGGCTGCAACTCTCGCAACATTTTCCAGTTCTCTTGTGGTGCTTTGGCCTGGTCCATGAGACTGAGTGGAAGTAAAGGCCTGCTGATGGGCATTGCCACCACCGTGTTTCCAGGAACAGCTGTAACATTTCAGGCCTCCTTGAAAGGCCAAGAGAGGAAGAGTGGCCTGTTAATGGGCATAGTCGCTGCAGCCCTGCCAAGATTTGCAACGGTGTGGAACTGAGGAGGGGGAACTGGCTGGAGAGCGGACATTGTGGTGGAGGCTTTTTGGCCTCATTACGAAGCCCAAATGCTGCTCATGGAAAAGTAGGAGGAGACCCAGGTTGCCAACCGGTACTGCTGCATTGGTACCTTTCAACTTTGTGGTGACAAGTGCTGTCCCTTCCCCAACCCCCTTTAGTGTCATAACCACACCCCTGGTTCGGGGAGGCTCTGGAAGGACATTTGCACTTTGTAGCAAAGTTTGCCCTCTCCATCTTGGGCAATGGACTGGGGGAGCTGGAAAGCACTCAGACGGCCTGGGCCATGCTGACCCTGCCTGGTAACTGAACTGGACAGGGGAGGATTGGACAATCTTCACTCTCCTGGCTCCCATAGACTGGCGCAGGTTCCTTTATGGCAACTCCATCTGGCTTCTTGCCATAGGCGATTGGAGAGCCATTCTTCTGCTGTCAGCAACGTAGGTTTTAAAGTTTTGGATCTAATTAGGTACCAGCAGCCTTTGACACGGCAGGCTATTACATATTGTTGAGATGTCTGGAGACAAGTATCAAGAGATGTGCTTCACAGTGGTTTAAATAATCCCTTATGGATCAGATAAAGGTTTTACTCCCATTTTTACTGTGCCAGTTTTCCATTTGCAGGAAGCTTTTAAAGTGAAAGAACATTCAAAATTGCAATCCCTCTGTCATACCTGAAATCTGAGTAATGCACTCCATTCTCCCCTAAGAGTAGCCACACTGAATGTGACCAGTGGTCCATCCAGTCCAACATCCTCTGGAACTTGAATGAAGAGAATCCGGATAAAGTGAATCATCCAGGAAGACTGAAAATCCCAGGTTTCAGAACAAGACTTTCCCCCTCAACTATGTGAATTCCAGCAACTTTTTGCCACATCCCTGCTCCAATAGCAGAAGTTAGGTTGGAGGGAAATGCTGAAAGCTCTGGAGCAGGCCCTGATTTGGCCCTCTGAACCTCATGGTGCAGTTTTGTTTCAGAACAGGCCCTCTTCACACATTCCTTAATGTGCACCTGGTAGGGCTTGCCTGTCTTTTCAACCCTACCAAGGGTGCAGTTGGGGGTATGCAATTTGTTTTAATCCAGCCATGCAAGGAACACTTTCAGAATCCTCTCACTGATACATAGAATGAAGCAAAAACTCAGCTCATTGGAAAGCTCATCAGAAAGCTTTTCAAAAACTTTCACATAAATGGATCATTTTGATACATGTAGACCAAACAGGCACAAAATGATCCTGTTGATAACACAATACAAACACTTTACATCATCAATAAAACCAATATTAGTATAAGAGACTTTATGTTGATGTTAACATACATAAGGCATATGATTGTCTTGAATGAGACCACCTTAGTATTGCAGGTCTTTTCCTCCAGTTATGAAGGTACTATATAGGAAATCCCAGAACATTTCCATAAAAAAATGCAAATTAAATAACAAAGGCATAGTCTTGTGGGACAATATAGGCATAGTATTCTTGGTGTCTCTGGATCAGAAATTGTGCTGTAGTCACAGACTTGCTCACACAGAAGTGCAGCATCAAGTTATGGCTTGTATATGTGAATGAGCCATTGCAGATCAAATGCTAATGATGACTCCATTCACACATTCTTCAAGCGAACAAGTGTTAAGTGTTAAGGAGTCAAGGGGTGTGCCTGTATGTGCGAACCAGTCCTGTGCCATTCAGTTACAAAACAGCACAAAGGTATGAGAAAGAGAGCTGCTGCCATGGCCATTGTGTGGGGCCAGGAACGTTTAAGGACCACTACTGTGTGGCCATAGTTCTCACAGGGTTTTTCCTTGAAAGGGCAGCTTCTGAGAGTGGTGGAAGCTACAAGCATAGCCAGCTTCAAGAGAGGGTTAGATAAAAATATGGAGCAGAGGTCCATCAGTGGCTATTAGCCACAGTGTTGGACTGGATGGGCCATTAGCCTGATCCAACATGGCTTCTCTTATGTTCTTATGAGAGAGCTTTCTCAGTCCCACCTACCTCGCAAGGTGTCTGATGTGGAAGGGGAAGATAAAGGAGATTGTGAGCTGCTCTGAGACTCTGAGTGGAGGGCGGAATATAAATCCCATGTCTCCTTCTTCTGCTTCTTCAGTGGGAGGGCTTCTGGAGTTCTGGCCCTGCTGGTGGACCTCCTGATGGCCCCTGGGCTTTGGCCACTGTGTGACACAGAGTGTTGGACAGAATGGACCACTGGCCTGATCCAACATGATGTCTCTTATGTTCTTATGGCTTCAGGAGGTATCATTTCACTCCACATTATAGCTGAGTAACATTTCTGTCCACACCCATCCCTTTTTTGTTATAACAGACAAACTCCATAGGAAATATCTTCCTGTATAAAAAGGTAGCATGATTTCAAGAGAGAGAAGAGCCAGAAAGCCTGGTTCTGGAGGTCAAAGGCAGACAGGACTGAGAGAAAAAGTTGCTGTTCACCAAGCTGGTCCAAAGGAAAAAATAAAAATAAAACCCAGGCAACTCTGAGAAGAGAAAGAGCTCATGTCCATTTGCACAGAGATGATCACCTTGGGTTTTTTGTTTTGTTTTTAAATAGCTTCCCCATTGAAGGCTGCATTCCCATTTCCACCCAAGGCCAGCAGTAATTCACTTCAGAGGTTCCCTAATGACATCATTACCTGTCCAAGCGCCATTTTTCAGGCCCCTTGAGTGGATTACAACAGAAAGCTCATGTTCACAGCCTTGTCAGCTGTGTCAGGCTCAGACAAAAAGGAGGGACATAATGAGGATTTATGATTTGGGGGATGGGAGGAAAGGGAAGAGAGACCAGCTGCCAGCTTCAGTTCAGGATGACTGAAGACACAGAAGGAAAAGATTTGGCTTCAGGTCACCATGTTGGCTTCCACAAATAACCAAGGGGCACTGCCACCTCTGAGGCATTTGTAACTTAATAAAGGAAGGCAAAAGTCCCATCTCTGGATGAGGGGATTACCTGTGCCCCACCCCCAGCTCCTGGACAGAATGCGCATTTCTTATAAGGCTAGAAGACTGGAGGCTGAGTTGTCTTGCTAACATTTCTTTTTTATCATGATATAAGCCTAAAGGGAGGGAGGGCAAAGATGTACCCAATTAGTGTCACTCTACAAAATGGCAACCATTACCCAAGAGTGGTGACAGGTATATGCCCCATCCCTCCAATTCAGAAAAGGGTTGTCAAAGTGTGCTTTTTTCAACCCCCAACTTCTCCCAGGCACTGCTAACATTACGTCTAAGAAGCATCTGAAAGAACTACTCTGTTCTTTGTTGGGGAGATTCGATACAGATTTTAGGGAGCCTGAGCGTTTTCCCATTTGGGTGGGAAAAGAAGAGAGTGTGGAGTTAATATGGAAAGAAGACATCCCTGAAAAGAGCCCGGGAATGGTTGGGAAGGAGAAAAGATGGAACACAGCTGGAAACAGCAATCCCTCTACTTCCTTCTGCCTCACTCACTGGCAAAAGCGGGGAGAGAAGAAACATTTATTGTCCATTTTATTTTCACTAAACAGACCTCAGACCAGAAAGCAGCTCAGAAATGTAAAACCCCTCAGTTAAAAGTCTAGGTAAAAGGAAATGTTTTGGTCTGGAGCCTCAAAGACATTCTAGTATGAACCAGGAAATGGGTGTGGGGGGGATTCTGAAGGCAAGGAGCCACAGCCCCCCCCCCAACTCCTGTTACTACCTCCCTCACCTCTGAAGGAAGCAGACCTTAACTGGCAGGCTGGACAGTCCGCAAATGTCAGTTCATTTTCTCCAGTTTTACCACTTCTAACCTCTGTACCATTCTGTCCCTCTGTGGAACCCCCCCTGCCCCCCCCTTTTCTGTCCTGACACTCCAGAGTGTCTAAAATGCTCACCCATCCTGTGTAGGGAACAGAGCACTTTCTGGACTAGAAAAGCTGCCTCCGTTATCACCACATAACGTGTCCTGGTTAAAAAAAATGCAGTTAATGAAACACAGCAAATGGACTTTATTCAGTTTCACTCACCACACATTTATTTATCATATGGCAGAGTTACATACAAGAAGTATATAATAATATAAAATATATAACAAGTTGATTCAATAGATATGCAGACCAACTGGGCAATCCCCCCCCCCCCCAAATACTAATATCTAGATTTTTAATCCACTCATTCGCAGCTGGGGAGAGTTCAAAGAGCTCTGTCACATCTTTCTGGAAAACACGACACTCACATTCCTGTGACAAATGCCAAAATAGTTTGGTGGGCTGCGCCACAATCACATTTGGGTCCTGGTATTTTGTCTTACTTAAACAACAGGTCTGCACAATTGCCAGACCTGTTCATCTTCATAAGAACATAAGAGAAGCCATGTTGGATCAGGCCAATGGCCCATCCAGTCCAACACTCTGTGTCACATAAGAACATAAGAGAAGCCCTGTTGGATCAGGCCAGTGGCCCATCCAGTCCAACACTCTGTGGCACATAACAACATAAGAGAAGCCCTGTTGGATCAGGCCAGTGGCCCATCCAGTCCAACACTCTCTGTCACACAGTGGCTAAAAATATATATATATATATATATATATATATATATATATATATATATATATATATATATATATATATATATATATATATGCACACACACACACGCACTGTGGCTAATAGCCACTGATGGACCTCTTCTCCATATTTTTTATCTAACCCCCTCTTGAAGCTGTCTATTCTTGTAGCCACCACCACCTCCTGTGGCAGTGAATTCCACCTTTGGGTGAAGAAGTACTTCCTTTTATCCGTTTTAACCCAACTGCTCAGCAATTTCTTCGAATGCCCACGAGTTCTTGTATTGTAAGAAAGGGAGAAAAGTACTTCTTTCTCTACTTTCTCCATCCCATGCTTTATCTTGTAAACCTCTATCATGTCACCTCACAGTCGACGTTTCTTCAAGCTAAAGAGCCTCAAGCGTTTTAACCTTTCTTCATAGGGAAAGTATTCCAACCCTTTAATCATTCTAGTTGCCCTTTTCTGCACTTTTTCCAGTGCTATAATATCCTTTTTGAGGTGCGGTGACCACAATTGCATACAGTATTCCAAATGAGACCACACCATCAATTTTATACAAGGGCATTATGATACTGGCTGATTTGTTTTCAATTCCCTTCCTAATAATTCCCAGCATGGCGTTGGCCTTTTTTATTGCAATCGCACACTATCTTGACATTTTCAGTGAGTTATCTACCATGACCCCAAGATCTCTCTCTTGGTCAGTCTCTGCCAGTTCACACCCCATCAACTTGTATTTGTAGCTGGGATTCTTGGCCCCAATGTGCATTACTTTGCATTTGGCCACATTGAACCTCATCTGCCACATTGACGCCCACTCACCCAGCCTCAACAGATCCCTTTGGAGTGCCTCACTGGTTCTCATCACCCTGAACAATTTAGTGTCATCTGCAAACTTGGCCACTTCACTGCTCACTCCCAACTCCAAATCATTTATGAACAAGTTAAAGAGCATGGGACCCAGTACTGAGCCCTGAGGCACCCCACTGCTTACCGTCCTCCACTGCGAAGACTGACCATTTATACTCACTCTCTGCTTCCTATTAATTAGCCAGTTTTTGATCCAAAAGAGGACCTGTCCTTTTACTCCATTTCTTCATTAGCCATCTTCCATACTTTACATGGCAAGTCACATCCTGAGGACCTCTTGTTGGTGTTTATCAGGTTATGGAAACTGGGTGGAACTGATGGCAGCCATGTTCACATCCATTCATCCCCATGAATGAAATTTTGTCATTGCAGGATTTGTGCAGATCTTATTGTTGAGTGTCAGGATCTTAGTCAGGATAGGCCTGCATCAACCATGTCTTTGTGAACAGGCAGCTCTCTGTTTTTGCTGATCTTTCTATACTCACAAAGAAGAGCATCTTGTCTTTGGAGATGCAGGGGAGCAAAGTGGCACAACATGGGTAGCCAGTAAGTTGGAGTAGGCTTAATACATCTGCTGATGGTTCTCATTGTTGTGTTGAGTAAGTTGCTGTTGTCCTGGTAGAATGAGCTTCCGTAGGGCCTGTAAAATGCAACTATTCTGCCAGGCTTTTAGTTGAACAACCATAAAATAAGCAACACTGTATCTTACTTAAATTAGCATGCTATAATTGTTATTCACACACTCATGCACTCAACAAGTAAGTCCTTGATTTATCCCATTAAGCTTACCCTTGAGGACAAGCAGGATATAGGCATTGTATGTCCCTATCAATGGGTAAAGTCAACATGGATCTATTTGGGCATTAAGGTCCCGATTGATATTTCAAACATAGTTACAGTTAATTATATGGAGGTAGTCACTAATATTTCTAAACTTTTAAAACAATAGGACTCAAAGCAATTATCATGGGTGGAACGTTTGAACGTGATTAAGACTTTTATTTCCCCAAAATTTTTATATTTGTTTAGAGCTCTACCCATTCATTTACCACATAGTATGATTAGTAGGTGGCAAACCCTACTGAATCAATTTGTATGGAGCTATAAAAAACCAAGGGTTGCTTTCTCAACTCTCTGCCGTCATTTCAACAGTGGTGGCCTAGCCTACCCAAATTTATATTTATTTTATTCAGCTATGGTACTCTCAGGCTTTTTTAAAGCAGTTTATGCTAAAGATACTCCTGACTGGGTGATAATAGAAGAACAACATTTAACTCCACTGAAATACCATGAATATATGTGGCTGGAAAGGTCATCCAGACCGAGCTGGTTGTTACAGAGCCCCTTTTTGAAAGCAATAGTGAGTATATGGGATAACAATCGCAAGAGATTGGCCCCTCCTATCTCTTTAATTGCTACCTTTTTGAGGCAACCCTGGTTTGTTCCAGCGGCAAAGCAGGACTCTTTCGGTTTTTGGAGCAGAAACGCAATAAAATTCTTGTTTCAATTAATCGTTGGGAGCTCAATTTTGTCGATGGTTGAATTGAGAAAGAAACTAAATTGCCTTCCTTCTTGGTTTGAGTATACTCAGCTAACACACCTTTTAAACTCCCCAATGTTGTTAGCAGCTAAATTACGTCCTAAAACTGATTTTGAACGATTGGTGATGAATTTTAACCAAAACAGTAAGCATACTATCTCTAAATTGTATCGCATGTTATTGTTAGATCATTTTAGACAGCCACCTTCTTATGTTGTACGTTGGCATAGAGATTGTGATATGATTCTTGATGCAGACCATTGGGATTCTATATGGTCATCAGAAGCTTTTAACACCAATTCACTCAATACTTTGCAGTTAAATTATAAAATACTTTTAAGGTGGTATTATACTCCTATACGTTTAGCACGTATTTTACCAGACTGTTCCCCTTTGTGTTGGAGAGGGTGTGGCCAGAAAGCTTCTTTTTTCCATTGTTGATGGGAATGTGAGAAAGTCATAAGCTTCTGGAAATGTATTATCCAAAAGGTGTCAGAAATTACGGGTGTAGCATTCCATATACTCCAGATTTCATATTATTGTATAACTGGTTAGATTCGAAAATTCCATCTAGGCATCGCTCATTGTTGGTAACTCTGCTGACAGCAGTGAAATCTGTCATAGCTACCACATAGAAAAGCCCTAATTATTTAAGTGTTGATCAATGGTTTTCCAAAATTTGGGACCATATAGCCATGGAAAAAATTGCATCGGGTCTTAATTCTACAGATCCCTACATGGCCCATGAAAAGTTTATTGCAAAATGGTTTCCGATAATTGAAAAGTTAGACAACGATCCTTGCTATGTAAATTCACTCTTGAAATGTGAGAGTTATAAATTTCTGTTACTAATGTAAATATGGTTAGTTTGGGGCAGGCCTTTTGGTTGTAATTCAAAATATTTGGTTACAATTTGTTTAGGGGTTTCTGAGGATATATGTACACATATTTTTAAGGAGGATTCCTTTGACTATTTTGTATGTATACAATTTTATTTTTTGTTCGTCTTTCTGTGGTGTTGAATAATTTTTTTTAAAAAAATACAAAGTTACATTTCCAGAGCCATAATTCATTTCTAAAATGCAAAAAATAAGTCCATGAAGAAGTTTCTAGTCAGTTTCTAAAACTCTGGTCAGTTTCCAGTAGTGTTCCTCTGAGCCCTTGGCTTTAGCAGGCCTGGCACTAGGGCCTTGGGCACCCCAGGCTGGCATCTGCACCCATGCCTCCCCATGCCCATATCTGCCTCTCTGACCCAACCCCACCCACAGGGAGGGCAAGCGCAGCAACACGGCAGGGGAGTTCAGGGAGGGCTGCACTCTCAGAAGCAATCCAAGACTGGCTTTCTTAGGGCAGTTTTGAAGTGCCTCAGAGAGTGCACTCACAGGTGTTTTCTTCTGAGCTTGGCTTCCCGTCCCTCACAAGGGCTTGGAGGCGAGCGCCACCAACATGCTGTCCAGCCACTCTCAGCTTCCTTTGTGGGGGGGTTGAGGGAGGGGCTCCTAATGGTGCCTTGTGGGTGAGGTGGACCCCCAGGGCACTGCCTACCTCACCTACTCCCATGCACTGGCCATCGGTTTTAGATAAGTGGTGACACGTCTCCCGGGTTTAAACTGGATGTGCTTCAAGAGGCTCCCCCTTCTTCCAATCACCATTATTAAATTCTGTTTTGAGTTGAGGCAGCAGATGACCAATAGTAATCAGCCCAATACTGCTCAAACACCCCCCCCCCCCATCTAGCTGCTAAATTATTCTGTTCAACTGTTATTGGCAGGGAGTTAGTTAACCCAGGAACCCTGAAGCCTGATTATATCTACATTTCTATGATTCTGACACATACCCAGGATATTTTGTTCTATAGATTGCCATCTTTATTCCTTTCTTATTGAGATGGATCTTTAAAAAAGTTTCAATGTGATTATTGTTATATTTTTTATGTTGTAACCTGCCCAGAGCCCCTTCATGGGGAGGTTACAACAAATCATTTATAATTTATTTATTTATTTGATTTATATTCCACTCTCCTCCACAAGTGGGTTCAGGACAGATCACAACACTTCAGTAAAATACATAGAATACATAAATTAGGACATTAAAAACAATAATCCAATTCATAACTAACAATACATTTACTGATCAGATCTATTATGGCAGCTATTCCAGGACTTCTGAGGAAGCTAGTTAGATGGTCCTACACTGCTGCAACCTATTGCATGGTGGTGCTTTGTTGATCTTGTAAGAGGGCTGGTCAGACTGGGTGCTATAATACTGCAATGGTACAGACCATGCACACAGTAAGAGCAGTGAGACCAGATGAGACTTGTCTGCCACTTCAGCCAAGTCTGGGGGTGATGTGCATGCTGGAAAGTGAGGAACTGCTGTTTCCATTTTGACTGGGCTGAGTGTAGCTGACTGCATCAGGTGATTGTTGTTGATTGGAAGTGTCCGTGTTGCCTGGGGCTGACTGCTGGCCCCATCCTTTTTGCATTTGTAAGGCTGAACCTTGCCAGAGATGAGAGCTAAAGGGCACTATTGTCAAGCATGCTATTTCTGAGTATTAAATCAATGCATTGACAACTATGAAGGGTCAGGCTAGGAGCTCTGAAAAAAAGCCCAGGAAAGCCCAGGAAGCTAGGGCCCTAGCCTCCTTGTGTTCCCAATAAGGTAAGTAGACTTTCCACAAGGACAGCCACATAAATATAAAGGGGATTAAAAGGTGGATTATATACATCCTTTAGTAATAAAACTGAAGCCGTGGTGGCAAATCCCTGCGTCCTAATTTGTTGGAATCACTGGGAATGTACTGCATTATGTGATAATCACCCTTCAGGTGAAAAAGTACTTCCTTTTATCTGTTCTAACCTGACTGCTCAGCAATTTCATCGAGTGTCCACTCTGTCAGCACTTCCCGCTACCATTGGGTAGCCTCTCTGTCATCCGCCCACTGCAGCCTTCCCCACATTCTAGTAGGATTGGCTTGGAATCCACCTCTGCCTTGTCATTGGCTGATTTTGCTTTCCTCCACCCACCGCCAGCCCCATCAGACAAGAACACCATCAGATGGCCACTGACCTCTGAGGGAGACAGTTCTCCTGGGGGCTTACTGATCACTAGTCCCTCTCCTCAGGACCCTGTCTGTCTTCCTTCTTCTCATTTTTCTTTCTCTTATTCCTTTCTCCTCCTCTTTTTCCTACCTCCCCCTTTTCTTCTTTCTCTCATTCTTTTTCTGTATCTATGTCTTTCAGTCTTTTTATTTCATTCTGTCTGTCTACATCTCTTCAACTGACAAAAAAAGAAAGTTCATTAACAGCACGGAGGGACCACTTCAACACCAGCAGATAAACAAAGGGAGCAAAAGGGACATAAGAAAAGCCATATTGGATTAGGCCAATGGCCCATCCAGTGCAACACTCTGTGCAATGCAGTGATTTTTTTTTAAAAAAAAATGTGCCATCAGGAGTTTCATCAGTGGAGCCAGGACACTAGAAGCCCTCCCACTGTTGTCCCTCCCCACAAGCACCAAGAATACAGAACATCACTACCCCAGACAGAGAATTCCAACAATACGCTGTGGCTAATAGCCACTGATGGACCTCTTCTCCATATGTTGATCCAATCCCCTCTTGAAGTTGTCTATGCTTGCAGCCGCTGCCACCTCCTGTGGCAGTGAATTCCATGTGTTAATCACTCTTTGAGTGAAGTACTTCCTTTTATCTGTTCTAACCTAAAAGGAAGTTAATCACACTTTCCTTTTATCAGTTCTAACCTTACTGCTCAGCAATTTCATGGAGTGCCTATGAGTTCTTGCATGGTGATAAACGGAGAAAAGTACTTCTTTCTCTACCTTCTCTATCCCATGCATAATCTTGTAAACCTCTATCATGTAACTCAGCAGATCAACATCTTCTTGTGATCTCCAGCTCAAAAGACATCCAAATAGCCTCAACTAGGGCCAAGGCAGTCTTGGCCCTGGTTCCAGCCTGGTGGAATGAGCTTCCCCTGGAGGTCAGGGCCCTGCAGGACCTTTCGCAGTTCCAAAAGTCTTGCAATATAGAGCTCTTCTGCCAGGCAGCAGGCACCATTCATCCATCAGGCTCCTTCTGATGCTTTCTCTGCAAATGAACATCCCTGTAGACTCCCTCCCTCAAGAGCTGAAGATAAGTTATGCTCCACTACTGGATCAGTTAGGACATATACTAATTTTAGTCACCATCTCTGTATGATTAGATTGTGGGTTTAAATGTTGATAGTTTTAAAAATTTGCTTATATGTATATTTTATTTATTATGATTCTTATATGTATATTTACATACTTATGCCCTGAACCCATTTACAGGAAGGGTGGGCTAAAAATCAACTAAATCTAATCAAAGCAAGAGGTTAAAGAAAAGCAAATGGGACTCTTCCCTCCTTTCCCCACTCTTCTCCCTCCATGCAGTGGTACAAGGGAACGTCCCTCTACCCTCGTCCTCTGCCCTGGTTCTTCCAGCTGCTCCCCAGCTGCTGCACCTTCAATACTGCAGCTACAGGGCTGGCTCTGGTCTTCCCAGTGGATGCAGCTCTTGAGGCCTTCAGCAGCATTTCTGGCATCTCTGCTCCAGGCCTGGGTCAGTGTGGTTTGTCCTGAGTGAGTCCAGGCCTCCGTGTTCTGCTGCGATGGGGGTTGGGGCTGTCCTGGGCTTTCCCTTTGGTGCAAGGAATTACCTCCAAACCCAGACAAGAAGATTATATACTTGAACTTTCAAAAGGCTTTTGATAAAGTACCTCACCCCAAACTCTTGAATAAACTCAGGACTCATGGGATAAGAAGACAGGTGGTACAGGGAAAGTCCCTCTCCCAGGAAAGGTTTCCTTCACAATGGTCAACTCAGCCATTTTCAACTAGGGTCCTTCTAAGGAAAGAGGCAGTTTTTAACCATGTTGAGCCTTTTAAGGCAAATGAATTCACCATGTGCAGTTAGGACTTTGGTAGCAATAAAGCTGCAGCTAGTTTTAGTTTTCCTCCCCCCCCCCCCCCCCAGCTTTTCTGTGCTGCAGCGGCAGTTTTTCTAAGCCCTTTGCTGCCTTCTCTGCTTTCCTTTCCCTCTTAATATTTCCCCAGCAGGTCTGAAAGAGCCAAGCACCTTAGATGTTTCTTTTCCATGCTGGTTTTACCATTTGTCCACTCAGGTGTGTCCTGAATGCATTTGCTTCACCGGACTGGTCCTCTCCAGCATCAGGCTCCATCCCAAGGTAAAGCCCACCCCTGGCCAGATTTGAGCCTCTCAAGAGATGCAACCCTTGTTCTCTCTAGTGACAGCTCGTTCTTGCTCCGGTCTTTCCCACAGACTTTCTGCTTCCTTCTCTTGCAGTCCTTTTGCTAATACTTTCCAGGTGTTTCCATTTAGCTTTCCTCCTTTCCACATTCCAGTTTCTCCTTTCTCTTTCTCCATTCTCTTCCAGTAAAAACAGGAGATATGGATTTTCAGTGCTTCTAAAAAGTAGATGGGTATTGCTTAGAGAGGAAATTCATTCCTGTATATCTGAAGAGACTATCATAGCTAATCACCCAGTCCCCAAAAGGAACCACCTGTGGTATAGCTGGGTGTAGGAACTGGATAGACCAGATTCAAGTCTGAAGATTCAACCAACCAGTTCAGGTTCTCCTAGGAACTTTGAAAGCAAAGAAAGCCCCCCCCCCTCCAGTTCTGACTTAACACTCTAATAATAGGTGCAGCTCAATAAGTTCAGAGGGCTGCTCTTCATAAACACTCACAGATTTGGCAGCTCTGCAGAACTTCTGAGGATCAGGTGTCCTCCATGTTCAGAACTTGTGTCTGTTGAATCTAGGAAATAATGCTTTCTTCTTAGAACTGCAGGACAGCCTGCACAGAAACAGTTTGAAACAGCTGCAGGGAATTATTCCTAATAGATCATGATAAACCTAGTAACAAGGACCAATACTGCCAACACTGGAGGAGACCTCTGTTGGAGCCTGCTCACTGCAGTCAGAACTCTGACTCTTATCCCACTGCTGTTAATCAGAAATAACATTCCCTGGTTACATGAACAGGAAATTCTTATAAGTGTTTCAGCCATAAGCCTTTCTTGACTGGCTCCAGTCTTTCACAAGTCATTGCATTTCTCTATAAAATGATAAACTTCAGCAACCCAAGGAAAAACGATCATGCTACTTTCTTCACAACGGCGTACTCTAGGATGAAAGTGTCAAGAGCCCTTGACCTTTTCAGGAAGTCCTGACTCCCTTTCTGTGTTTTCCAGTCTCTGATGGTCCCCAAAATGTTACCCAGCAGTTGCCTGCTCCATCCCCCACCAGCAGCAGGGCTGGAATGGCTGAAGAGGGGAAGAAGCAAAGGAACTTTCATGTCAAGCAGCCCTAATCAGTAGCCTTCATTGTTAAAATGTACATTTTTAATATAGGAGAGCATTTTTGTTCAAATAGCTTTTATCAAATAAGCTAGAAAATGTTATGGGAATTTACTTCTGAACAGAAGTCTCATGATCCAGGATCACCTGTCAAGGGAATCTGTTTTCTACCATGGTGGCAAAGAATGCTGGGAAGCCTCTCAGGAAGAGAGGGAAGAGGACTTCCATCCATCCACTCACCCTTGTCCTCCTCCTCCTCCTCCCAGCTGAACAAACCTTCCTCGCAGGAAGGCTTCCTTTTAGATCCTTCCTTCCTTGGCCTCTCACTGGGCCTCTTGCCCTCCACACCTGACTGGTGGCTCTTTCCTAGTAGAGGGCCAGGAGGCTTGCCTCTGCTTTCTCCTTCTTCCAGTGGGCCTGGCTCTTCCCTATTCGAGCCCCAGGTGGGGTCGGAGGCTCCTGCTGCTTTTCCACTTTCCTCTGAACTGCTGTGGAATCCACCCACCTTTCTTCCCCCCCAGGCTGTCCTGGGAGCTGAGTGAGATGGGAGGAGGAGGAGTTGTGTTTATACCCCACCCATCACTCAGAGAGGCTTGCAATCTCCTTCCCTTCCTCTCCCCACCCTAGGAGGTTGGTGGGGCTGAGAGAGCTCTTGAGAGAACAGTTCCAAGAGAACTGTAACTGGCCCAAGGCTACCCAGCTGGCTGCACATGGAGGAGGAGTGAGGAATCAAGCCTGGTTAGAGTCTTCAGGTTAGAGTCCACTGCTCTTAACTGGCTCTCTGCGATGGAGACGGGCGTCTCTTTCCTGGGGCTTAAAGAGGCTTCTTGGAATGCCTCCTCTACCCTCGTCCTCTGCCCTGGTTCTTCCAGCTGCTCCCCAGCTTGCTGCACCTTCAATACTGCAGCTACAGGGCTGGCTCTGGTCTTCCTAGTGGATGCAGCTGTTGAGGCCTTCAGCAGCATTTCTGGCATCTCTGCTCCAGGCCTGGGTCAGTGTGGTTTGTCCTGAGTGAGTCCAGACCTCCATGTTCTGCTGCGATGGGGGTTGGGGCTGTCCTGGGCTTTCCCTTTGGTGCAAGGAATTACCTCCCAACCCAGACAAGAAGATTATATACTTGGACTTTCAAAAGGCTTTTGATAAAGTACCTCACCCCAAACTCTTGAATAAACTCAGGAGTCATGGGATAAGAAGACAGGCCCTTTTGTAAGGATAAGAGGAATAGGCCCTTTTACGGACTGAAGGTTGGATAAATGGCAGAAAACAGACTCAGAATAGATAGGCAGCTCTCACAATGGAGGGCAGTGAGCAGTGGGATCCCACAGAAATCTGTACTGGGGCTGGGTCTGTTTAAGGAATGATCTGGAACTGGGGAGAAGCAGGACAGTGGCCAAGTTTGCAGGTGACACAAAATTATCCAGGATGGCGAAAACCAAGGTTGGCTGTGAAGAGCTCCAGGAAGATCTCCACATATTGGGTGAGTGGGCAGCAACATAACAGATGAAATTCAATACAGGTCAGTGTAAGGTGATGCACAGTGGAACAAACAATCCAAAGTTGAAGTCTGTGCTAAAGTTGCTGGGACTGAAAGAGACCAGAGTGGGGGCCAGAGTGGACAGCTCAATGGAAGTTTCGGACTCGTGTTCTGCAGCAATGAAAAAGGATAACTCTGTGCTGGCGATGATTAGGAAAGGAACTGAAAACAAAAAGTTCAGTATTGTAACATACCAGTGGAGATCCTCATTGGGAACACTGCATGAGGTTCTGGTCACTGAATCCCAAAAAGGACATCGCAGAACTGAAGAACATGACTGAAGGCTTGGAGCAACTTCCCTGTGGGGAAATGCTGGAAACCCTGGGAATTTTCAATTTAGAAGTGAGATGACTAAGGGAAGGGCATGGTAGAGGTTTATAAAATTATGCACAGGGTAGAGAAAATGGCCACAGAAGGTCTGGGCTTGTTTCCTTGCTCAGCTTCACCTTGGCTTACTTAGCATTATATTTTTTAGTGGGGATGGGCACAAACTGGGAAAATGAGGCTCAGTTTGGGGACAAACCATGAACCAGACCATGAATTGCACCAGACCAGGAGGCCTCTTGCAAGTGGATTTGTGGTTCATGGCCCTCAAATCCCATTTCAATAGGTTTTACAGAAAGCCTGGGGGGGGGGGGTGGGCTCCCTCTGGGTTTCCTGCCCCCCCGGGAAAGTGAACGCACAATTCATCACCTCTCCTTTCCCGGTGTAGTGAACGCTGCATGGTCACTGTCTGGCTATGCCTGGCAGATGGTCACTGCAATGGCCTCTCCTACATTACTGCATCCGTGGCAACACCTTCTCGCTGGTCCCCCCCGTTTTCACAGAGTTTGCCACGTCATGGTGCGACTGAATGTCCGGCGGTATAACCAGATGGGCAGGCTGGGCTCACCAACCTCGCCAGCCAAGAGAAGGAAAACTCTAACATCAAGCCCGGGCAGACAGAGCTCGTTAATGTAACATCTACCATCTGGAGGACTCGCTGCTGGCGTCCCGGCTTACTGGGCCATGGCAGATGACCCGATGGTGAAAGGGTGGAGCCAGTACTGTGCACACTGCGTTTCACCTAAAAATTCCTCTGCACAGGCCTGAAGGGTATCCACATCCACAACCTACAACATTCAACTCCTGCAGCGATGGGCAAGGGGCGAAACGGCAGGTGGAAGATGCCACTGGAAGCCACAGTCCCGATCCTGCATGTAGGCGGTTCAGGGTATTGGTCGCCTGATGCTGACCTGGAGACGAAAGCATTTTTCGGCAGCACCCTGAACGACCAAGCAGCCTTATCTAGGGACAGCACTGCTTGCTCCCTATGGAGAGGGGCCTAGAAAAGGTGGCCTAAACAAAGCTCGTCTCCTCTCCCCCCACAGTTGGCTAGCCACGGTCAACGCGCATCCTTACTTGCGGTCGAAAAATAACAACAAAGAAAAGGCATGCACCTGCCTCACAAAGTGTGCAAAGACTAAAGCTTGTGTGTTGGAATATCAGAACCATGCTTGACACAGTAGACAGTGGTCGCCCCGAACGACGCTCTGCTCTAGTTGCCCACGAACTTCTCAGGTTGAATATCGACATAGCAGCTCTCAGTGAGGTCTGTTTCCCTGAGGAAGGTAGTCTTCTAGAACACGGTGCTGGCTATACCCTCTACTGGTCGGGTAAGTCAAAGGCTGAGAGCCGCCTTTCTGGCATTGGCTTCATGGTCAGGAATTCCATTTTCTCTAAACTCAAAAACCTGCCAACAGGTCACTCAGATCGCATCCTGTCTATGCACCTCCCACTTCAAAACAAGCAGCATGCAACACTCTTCAGTGTGTATGCCCCAACCCTTCAAGCAGATTCTGCAGAAAAGAACAAGTTCTATGCTGATCTACGCTACCTCGTACGGAAGACCCCTACAGAGGACAAGGTGATCATCCTTGGCGACTTCAATGCCAGAGTAGGTAAAGACTTGGAAGCCTGGAAAGGAGTACTTGGCAAACATGGCATTGGCAACTGCAATGATAACGGGCGCCTCCTGCTAGAATTCTGCACGGAGCATCAGCTCACCATTACCAACACTATCTTCCAGCAGAAGAACAGTCTGAAGACAACCTGGATGCACCCACGGTCCAAGCATTGGCACCTTATTGACTACATTTTGGTGCGCCAGAGAGACCTTCGAGATGTCTTACACACCCGAATAATGCCCAGTGCAGAATGTCATACGGATCATCGTCTTGTACGCTGCATTCTCCAACTTCACTTTAAATCTACACCCAGGAGAGGCGGTATCCCCCGGAGGAAGTTTCAGGTTGGCAGCCTTCAGTCAACCAAAGTTAAAGCTGCCTTCCAGGCAAAACTCCAGACAAGAATTGAGGACCCCAGTTGCCTCACAGATCCTTCTCCAGAAGCACTCTGGGAACACTTAAACATCCTGTTGACCGCTGAAGAAGTCCTCAGGTTCTCCACAAGGAAGAACAAGGACTGGTTTGACGAGAACAATCAAGAGATCCAAGAATTACTGGCGAAAAAGAGATCTGCCTACCAAGCACATCTTGCTCAGCCCTCCTGTCCCGGGAAAAAAGCAACCTTTCACGCTGTATGTAGCAACCTCCAGCGCAAGCTTCGAGACATTCAGAATGAGTGGTGGACCAAGCTTGCAGAGAGAACCCAGCTATATGCAGACACTGGTGATTTAAGAGGGTTCTACGAAGCCCTGAAGGCAGTATATGGTCCATCATATCAGGCTCAGTGTCCCTTGCGTAGTGCAGACGGCCAAGTGCTCCTCACAGACAAGGCATCCATACTGAACCGGTGGTCGGAGTATTTTCAGGTTCTCTTCAGTGCCAATCATGTAGTTCAAGATTCAGCAATCCACCTCACCCCACTTCAACCAGTGAAAACAGTTGGATGAGATCCCCACCCTAGAAGAGACTGTTAAAGCCATCAAGCAACTGAAAAGTGGCAAGGCAGCAGGAGTTGATGGAATCCCACCAGAGATCTGAAAGCATGGGGGCAAAGTACTACATAGCACACTTCAGAAAGTACTTGTCACCTGCTGGGAACAAGGCAAACTACCTCAAGACATTTGCGATGCAATCATCATTACTCAACATAAGAACAAAGGGGAAAAGTCAGATTGCTACAACTACCGGGGGATAACCCTGCTCTCCATTGCAGGCAAAATCCTTGCTAGAATACTCCTGAACAGACTGCTGCCCACCATTGCAGAAGAACTCCTACCAGAGAGCCAGTGCGGCTTCAGAGCTAACAGGAGCACCACCGACATGGTATTTGTTCTCAGGCAGCTCCAAGAGAAATGCAGAGAACAGAACAAGGGTCTATATGTGACTTTTGTCGACCTTACCAAAGCTTTTGATACCATTAGCAGGAACGGCCTGTGGCAAATCTTGGAACGTTTAGGATGTCCCCCAAGGTTCCTCAGTATGGTCATCCAGCTACATGAAGACCAGCGAGGCCAAGTTAGACACTCTCTCGGAGCCCTTCCCAATAGGCACAGGTGTAAAGCAAGGCTGTGTTCTCGCACCAACTCTCTTTACGATCTTCTTTAGCAGGATGCTTCAAAGAGCCACAGTAGATTTAGATGACGATGATGGTGTCTACATCCGCTATCGCACTGATGGCAACCTGTTCAACCTGAGGTGACTAAAGGCCCACTCCAAGAAAATGGAAAAACTTTTCCGAGAGCTACTGTTTGCTGATACTGCTGCACTTGTCTCCCACTCGGTATCAGCTCTGCAGCATATGACTTCCTGCTTTGCAGAGGCTGCCAAGCTATTCGGCCTAGAAGTTAGTCTGAAGAAGACAGAAGTTCTCCACCAGCCTGCACCCCAGGAGGATTATCATCCTCCTTGCATCACTGTGGGTGAATCAGTTTTGAAGACAGTCCAGCAGTTCAGCTGCCTGGGGTGCATCATCTCCTCAGACGCAAAGATCGACAAGGAGATTGACAATAGACTGGCAAAGGCAAACCGTGCATTTGGCCGACTGCATAAAAGGGTGTGGAGCAACTAGCATCTGAAAAAAGGCACAAAGATCAATCTTTACAAAGCGGTTGTGATGACAACCCTCATCTACGGCTCCAAATCGTGGTTTTTATACCGTCATCACCTGCGACTCCTTGAGCACTTTCATCAGCGCTGCCTTTGCACCATCCTCAACATCCACTGGAGTGACTTTGTGACCAACACTGAAGTCCTCAAGTGGGCGGAGGTTACAAGCATCGAGGCATTGCTGTTGAAGACGCAGCTGCGCTGGGCAGGGCATATCTCCAGGATGGAAAACCACCGCCTTCCCAAGATTGCCCTGTATGGCGAACTTTCCACCGGCCATTGAAATAGAGGGGCACCAAAGAAGAGGTACAAGGACTCCTTGAAGAAATCCCTTGGTAGCTCTTGCATTAACCATCACCAGTGGTCTGACCTAGCCTCAGATCGCAAAGCATGGAGGCACACCATCCACCAGGCTGTCTCTTCCTTTGAGAACGCATGCATAGCTGGTCTTGAGGACAAAAGGAGTTTGAGTAAGAATCGTACTGCTACAGCACCAACCCCAAATCAGAAAGCCTAAAAAAGAGCTTGCTCTCCTCTTCTCAGCTGTTTCAGGCTGTCTCGTGCAGTCCCTTTAAACAGTGTAAAAACAGTTGTGCTTAAATTTTCTACAAAGCTCTTTAAACTTTAAAGAGACTACATAAGACAGCCTGAAACAGCTGAGCAGCAAGAAGCACCTTTCTACTGCTTGGGTGTTTTTGGACGAGGTCAGACGCACACAAACTGACAAGATGGGCATGGTTGAAAGCCAGATGCATGTTGGATTTTATGCGGTTGTCCAAACATCAGCATCTGGCAATGGTCGTTGGCTCATTCGTGTCCCGAACTGCCATGACTGAGACGCGGACTTTTTTGATAGTACATTACATCCGGAATAAGAATGCTTCTGACGACTCCCATGTGTACTTTCTATGTTTGAATGCGCTGTTGTAGCCGACTTGTTGTAAGCACACATCCACTTCCCTGCGAGAGCCCACTCCAAATGATATCATTACACCAGCAATTGTTTACTTAGCCTTTCAACCTTCCGAGGTTGGTAAAATATGTACCCAGTTATCTGGGGGGGGGGAGTTTAGATGACTGGGGAAGGCAATGGCAAACCACCCCGTAAAAGGTCTGCCATGAAAACTTTGTGAAAGTAGCATCACCCCAGAGTCGAAAAGCACTGGTGCTTGCATAGGGGACCTTTCCTAAATGGGGGGGGGGGGGGCAGATCGCCCACCTTTGCTGTCTCCCTGCCAGGGGAGGAAGATGACCCACCTTTCCCATGTCCCCACCAGGCGGAGAGACAGCAAAGAGAGTTGCCATGCCCCCCCCATTTAAACACCACGGTGGGGTGTTTAAATGGGGGGGGAGGAAGATCGCCCACCTTTGCTGTCTCCCCACCAGGGAGAGAGACAGCAAAGAGAGTTGCCATGCTCCCCCCCCCCCATTTAAACACCATGTTGGGGTGTTTAAATGGAGGGGGGAGGAAGATCACCCACCTTTGCTGTCTCCCCGCCAGGCAGAGAGACAGCAAAGAGAGTTGCCGTGCTCCCCCCCCCCCACCATTTAAACACCACGGCAGGGTGGTGGGAATGCAAAATTTTGTCTGCCATCTGGATTCTATCCTGATCTATTGTTCATGCTTAATTATTTCTAATTTTTTTTTAATTCCCATTATGTATTGTCTGTCTACATGATGTAAGCTGCCCTGAGCCCTGTTTCTTTGGGAAGGGCAGCCAACAAATTGAACTTAATAAACAAAATTAATTATTGCCCCTACAGGTCATGCTGGATTTTCTTGGCACAATATTGCTAAGAGAAGGATGTTTCAGTAGCATGCTTTTTGACACATGGTAATTTTTGTTTCTTTTTTTGATTTTATCTCCAACGTTTAAACTTTTTACTTTCTGTGTATTCTCATTTGTGATTGTTATGCCATCAAATGTTTGTTATGGTTTGGAAATGCTTTAAAATGATATGTAATCAAGCAATAGGGATTTTTTTCACTGAGTTCATGTTTTCCCCAGGTCAGAAGGAATTCTACCAGCTTTTTGAAAAAAGAAAAAAAATGCAGATTTTCTTTGTGGTGAGACTAAACAGCCTTTGTCACTCTGATGTCACCCACCTGCATTGGGAGAGAGACAGGAGTACAACTCTGCTGATTCTCTTGTATCTTTCAGTGACTTCTGATACCATTTATCATTGTATCCTTCTGGGCTGGTTCCAGACGGGCAGTAAAAACTATCTCAGTAGGGTTGCCAAGTCCCCTGCAGCCTCCAGCATGGGTAGCACGATGACATCACCCGCAAGTGACATCATCATGTCAGCGACATCGTGCGCCGGCTGCTCTAGGCATTTCTGGGAAAACTCTACCATTTTCTTGGATGCTCTAGCAATTTGGGAGGGGAAAACTCTAAGGTACCTATAGTCTGGAGGTGCTCCTGGCCCCTGGCCTACTGCTGTGTAAGCAGGTAGCAACTGTGGTCAAGAGTGCTTTGTCTGGCAAGCTGGTGGCAGCAATTTCCTGGGCAGAAGAGATTTGGCTGCTTTGGTGCACACTCTGGTTACATCTTGATTAGATCACTGCAATGTGCTGCACATGGGACTGCACTCAAAAAGGATTCAGAACTTCAAGGGGTGCAGAATGCTGTGGCCAGGATAGGGTTGCAGTGGAGTGGGTTGCAGGAACCACCACACTAATCTGCTTCTGGACACAATTCAAGGTATTGGTAATTTACTTGAGAGCCTTGTATGGTTTTGGATCACAATACTTGAAGGACAAGCTACTCTGTTATGAATCTCTATGGCCCCTGTATGAACCTATACTGCTATATTCATCTTCTCAGGTCCAGCTTTAGGGGCCTCCACCTTCTGAAATTAGGTGGGCCCCTAAAGGAGCTTCTTGATCACGGCACCAAAACTCTGGAACTCTTTCCCCAAGAGGACTCATCTGTTCCCTTCTGTTGCCAACTTCTGCCAGAGAGTGAATACTTTTTTGTTTCATTAGATATTCCCTAAGTGAGGCCTCCTTCCTGCTTAATGCTTTAATTGTTGCTTTCGTGGTTCTGTATGAATTTTAGCTCTTATTTTGATTTTTTTAATGATGTGTTTCATGTTGGTTTTAATGGGTTTTAAGATTTGATTGCATTATTTATGTGTTTAATCTGTTAGTCACCTTGGTAGCTAATTTTGTGAAATAAATAAAAGGTAATTAATGCAACTTTAAGATTTGAAGTTCCTATCACTTATTTATATTGGAGAAATAACATTTTTTAGATCCAGGGATTAGAGGATGCATTCACACACTGGATAAATATGGTGTTCTTTCTTCACTTCCAAACTTAGAGATTTCACAAGATTCAACAGGAAACAGTTTTAGAAGTGAGTCTTCTATTTTGGAAATTGGAGAAAATTCAAGTCTACAAGTTCCTGAAGAAGATAGAAGTGGACAGTCCACATTCAAATGGATTCAAAGGATTGTGTCAGGAAAGCAATTTAACAAGACAGCGTTTATTGGATCACTGCAACTGCCACCATCTTCATCAAACAGTAATCTGTCCTATTTGTGTTTCTCTTCCATGGGGAGACCCTACTCAGGTCACAAGAGATTTCATTAGTCACTTAAATCAAAGACATCAAGTTGACTTTGGGGATTTTACAAATCTTCAGCTGGACGAGGAAACTCTGCTTCACACTGGAGCAAAGGTTTATGTTGGATGTTTGTGTCCTAAGAGCCTGTGGATTCTGAGACGACAAGTGTTAGCAATATGGCCTTGCTAGTCCATTTGATATCAGACTTGGATGCTTATGTAAAATGCTTTTATGACAGGCTGCACTTTTAAAAGCTTAGAATTGCCGTGTGAATGGATAAAAGACTATAAAGGATTAATTCTTCACAGAGCCAGATAGCCTTGAGTGACAGGATGCTCCAAGCCATCTGATTGGTTGGCATCAGCTGAGCAGAGAAAGATTTCTGAACTGGATGCTGATGGAGAATTCAGTTCTAACTGAGAATTTCAGCCCTAGCTGAGAAGAACTGAGTACTGACAGTTTCAGAATTCAGCCCTGAATGGGAGCAGTTTACAGTGCTGGATTAAACCTTGTGGAGGTCCCTAGGCAGTCAAAATCTCAGGGTCCCCCTTGCAAATTAACTCAGAGTTGGAGCACCCACCCCACCACCTGTGGACCCCCACTGCAAGCTGCAGACATTTTCCCAAAAGCCCCTTTGACAAAGCTGGGGGGAAGAGGCAGAGAGAGGCAAATTTGGCGGCGATGCCAGCAGCCGCTGCACCAGACAAGTTGGGCAAAGAGTGGCTCAGTTTCTGGCTGCGTGTGCAGGCTGGAAGGGCTGCAAGCAGTGGGAAAACAAGGAGGGGAGCCAGCCCGGGGCCCCTAAAATCATGGGGACCCATAGGCTACTTAGCCTAATTGTTAACGGCCCTGGCAGTTTAACACATATAGGAGAACTGAGGGGAAGTTGGCAAGGAAGTTTGGGAAGTAGGTGAAGACTCTCATTCAGGCCAAAGAAAGGGGATAGATCTTCTAGTGAGAGGAGACTTTCCCTATCAAATTAAGCAGGGTTTAAGAATTGTGAAGAGATCCGTGGTTGGCTGTGGTTAGAAATTGCCTTTGGAGATCTTAAGAGTCAGTTAAAAACTCAAGACAAGAACTTGTATTTCAAGAGAAGGGGGTTGGGTACTGGAAAGAGTGTACCAGTCTTCTGGAAACCAAAAGAGTTAGAGAATACTCAAAGAAAGTCTACTAGAGTGTTTGGGTGATAGCATAATAGTTTTAAACTGATAAATGTATTATGGTTTTATATGTTTTATGGAATTGATTGTTTTTATGATACTGTAAGCCGCCCTGAGTCCGCTTGCGGAGAGGGCGGGATATAAATGCAAAGTAATAAATAAATAAATAAATAAATAAATAAATAAATAAATAATAAATAAATAAACACTGGAACAAAAATCTCTCGACATAAAGATCTAAGTTACTCAAAAAGTTTAAGGAACTCTAATCAGTCTGGAACATATGAACTAAAGCCTGTTCATGGACTGGTTTTACCTTAGAGCAAGGGTCATTTCATAGAAAAAGAGGTGCTGGAGCTCATTAGCAGAACTCATTTGCATAACTCATTTGCACATGCCACACACTCCTGACATCACTGGAAGGTGTACTAAATGATATCAGTTCAGCATCTACCTTAAAATACTTCTTGAATTATAATTGTCATAATAAAACCTTACTCCCATCATACTTTTAAAAATTACTTTCTCCTATGTTAGGAGTGGCCAACGGTAACTCTCCAGATGTTTTTGCCTACATCAGCCTCAGCCAGCATGGCCAATGGCTGGGGCTGATGGGAGTTGTAGGCAAAAAACATCTTAAGAGCTACCATTGGCCACCCCTGGCCTATGTGGTCACAGTGGCATGATGAAGAGTTCTATCTGTCTACTTTATATGTTTTGGTTTTTCCCATTTTTTTGTGGGGGAAAATATTAGAAAGTCTGTCAAATCTTAGAGTTCAGCAGAATTCTCACAGGGGATTTGAACAATGGGGCCCAGAAGCAAGTATTGGGGGCGGGGAGTTTAAAAAGGAAAAAGCAGAATAAAATTTAGAGGTTCCAGAGCTCCACTCCTGTGAGCTCCTGCCAAAAATGAGGCCTGCCTTAGAGTTATCTATATTGAGTTACCACAGAAATTTAACTCCTAATTTCACCTGATCTTTCCCCTTTATTTTGAATAAAATATTTTGTTGATTTGGAATATAAGAAGTTCTTGAGTGTCATTTAAATTGTATAAGTTGAAGGGGGTTCCCATTCCTTCCCTCAGGTTCCTGGAATGAGCAAACACTGTGACAGGGTGGGACAGCGGAAGTTCTTCAGGAAAGAAAACAGACAACTAGGGTGGCTCAGTCACAAAAGGGAAATTCTTGCCTCTGAGGGAGGGAAGTGGATGCAGCCATCATAGCCCCATTTTGCGGAAAGCATCCTTTCAAAGTCCCATGTATGTGTGTTCTCAATTTGTGCTTAACATGGAAAAGGAAAGGTCCCCTGTGCAAGCACCAGTTGTTTCCGATTCTGGGGTGATGTTGCTTTCATGACGTTTTCACAGCAGACTTTTTACAGGGTGGTTACATGAGGCCCCAGCAATATTGCCTTTTCTTCTGTGCTCTGTGTCATGAGCTGTGGGAATCGTGCTTGTGGTTTGTACCTACTGGGCTTGGTGATCTCTGACTGGATGCAGGGTTAATTGGACTTCTCCTCTCTGCCAGAGCTACACAAGCAGAACAAGAGATGATAGCAAGGCAGTGTAGTTTTTGACTCATGACTGGGATTTGTGACTTCTTTTGCACATGCGCCACTATGCTGTCATCTAGGATGGACCCTGGATTGAAAGACGGGAGGGTTCAGCTGCTTCCCCTGAAACACCCTTGCCACAATCTGCTTGTGAACTCAACAAACACATTCTCCTAAGATGGAATTGTGATAATATCAGGAGGGATGCCACGAACTTCTCAGCAAACTGGTCCTGAAGGCAAACAGACTGTTCTTGACTGTCATGATGTCTCATGAGACAAACGCGGATCTCTTCATTTCACCAGAATCGACTTCAAGCAACTGAGGAGCAGCTGTGCAGTAACTCAGGCACTTTGGTTCTCTTCCCTTCTGCCTTGCAAGATGCTGATGCGTCTGCACAAAAGGTGAAATAGGAACCCCCTCCGCCCCAGTCAGGAAATCAAATGACACAGTAGGGAGGGATTATGACTCCCATAACACTAGGTGAAATGCACATACACAAAATAATCTTGATGATAACATGGAATCAAGCCATCACTAAACCAAAAGACTTTATTTAAAAAATACAGCATCTATCTATACTCTCTGGCTGACTAACTAATTTGCTCCCTGTTTGCTTATACAAGTGGCTGCTGAGTGGTGAGCAGAGAGGACAGCCTGTGTGTGTGGGGGGGGGGGTGAGGGGAGTAGGACCCCCAAGACATCATCTATGTAGGAAATCATGCCAGCTGCCCTGTACACAGAAGGGCACTGAAAAGTAACCTGGGAAACAGGTCTGAGCTGCTTGTATACAACAGCTCTGCTTGATAAAAAGCCTGTGCTTCTTCATTAGGTACACTTGGAGCACAGGAAGAGTTTCAGCTGCATTCAGCTGGCCACTGCCCATTCATTGAAAGAGATCACAACATTATTCATGCAAAGTGCTTTGAACGCTCTGATCTTAGGCATTCCTTCCTACTTGTTGACTATGGCTAGAGTCCCCTTTTGTGGTCGGTTTCACATTTCTTGCTTGCCATTTGCAACCCCTGCTGACTCTTCTGCCCTGCAAGGCATTTCCCTATGTGAATTTCTTGAGCTATTATTGGACCAGTTTCTAGAACAGAATATCTATCAAAGAAGAAGCTACAAGCCACAGCACTGTAGACTCAGAGTCAATTGTTGTTAAAGCTGGGAGGCAATGCTGCAGCTCGGCCCTTCCCTCAGGGTTACAGCACCACCACCACCACCACCACCCCCGCCCTGGAACTGGCTGCCAGGCATTGATGGGAGACGACAGAAAGAAAGAAAAAACCACTTCTGAACAACCTGCATATGTTAATGTACTGAGGAAGCACAAGGAGGTGTTTGCACAGAAATGGCCAATGCAGTTGTGATGGTTTTAGAGCAAAACGTAGAAACCAGCCATCAGAAACCAGATTTCCAGTGTATGCAATTTCCAAAATTGGAAAGAAAGCTGGTGCATGAACATGTGCTGAAAAAGCAGACTAGACTTAGAAAAATGTCTCAGCATAATAAAGGGTAAAAATTATTAATAATTTAACAGACCATGCACTTGAGGGGAGATCTGGAGCTGAATTGCCCTGGGCTAGTAATTTATTTGCCCCCTTTATATCCTGCCCTTCAACAAATGACTTAGGTTAACTTAGAAGTTAAAAACATTAAAAATGCAACACTATTAAGCTGCCTAAAAACTGTCACAATTCACTGCCCAAATAAAATTAGCAAAAAAGCAGTGAACAGTCACCAAACAGAACTAAATTAGCAGCTCATTAACAGAATATCAAAAGTAATAAAAAGCAATATATTAGGGAAAGCATGAGAACAACTAAGAACATTTAAAAGAGCAAATAAATTATTAAAAGGAAACAATTCACACCTCAAAATCTTACAGCAAAAGACGGTTATCATTTATGGAATGAGAAATGCCAGATGTTCAAACTGGATTCACAGAAGGAAGAGGCGCGAGAAATCAGATTGCAGATTTACATTAATTGCTGGAGTACAGGAGAAAATTTCTGAAGAAAACCAGCATGTGTTTCATATATTATACCAAAGCTTTTATTTGTGTGGATCATTACAATTTACGGATGATTTTAAAAGAAATGGGTGAGCCACAACATCTAATTGTTTTGATGCAATTTATACTCTGAATAAGAGGCTCCTTTTAGGCCTTTGTGCTATCCAAATAGATGAAGAGTTTCTAAAAAGGTGTTGTGATATTGTACTGGGAAGCAAACAGAAACACATGAAACACCCTCCCCCCAGCCTCTGCTGCACGCCCCCTCCTGAATCTGTCATGGCCTGTTTCACCAAGATGCCAGGTCTGTTACTCAATTGAGTATGGAGATCATCCAAATAGCATGGCTTGAAGCCCAAAAGCACAGCTGTTCAGCACTTTGTATGAAGTTTAGTATATAAGAACATAAGAGAAGCCATCTTGGACCAGGCCAGTGGCTCATTCAGTCCAACACTGTGTCACACAGTGGCCAAAAAAAACCCCAAGTGCCATCAAGAGGTCCACCAGTGGGGCTAGAAGCCCTTCCACTGTGCCCCCCCCCCCCAGCACAAGAATACAGATCATCACTGCCCCAGACAGAGAGTCCCAACAATAAACTGTGACTAATAGCCACTGATGGACCTCCATATGCTTATCCATTCCCCTCTTGAAGCTGTCTATGCTTGTAGCTGCCACCACTTCTGTGTCAGTGAATTCCACGTGTTAATCACCCTTTGGATGAAGAAGTACTTCCTTTTATCCGTTCTAACCCGACTGCTCAGCAATTTCATTGAATGCCCACAAATTCTTGTATTGTGAGAAAGGGAGAAAAGTACTTCTTTCTCTACCTTCTTTTCCCCTGCATAATCTTGTCAACCTCTATCATGTCACTCCGCAGTTGATGTTTCTCCACGCTAAAGAGCCCCAAGCGTTTTAACCTTTCTTCATAGGGAAAGTGTCCCATCCCTTTAATCATTCTAGTTGCTCTTTTCTGCACTTTTTCCAGTGCTATATTATCTTTTTTGCGGTGCGGTGACCAGAATTGTACACAGTACTCCAAATGAGGCCGAACCATCGATTTATACAGGGGCATTATGATACTGGCTGATTTGTTCTCAATTCCCTTCCTAATAATTCCCAGCATGGCGGTGGCCTTTTTTATTGCAATCACACACAGTCTCGACATTTTCAGTGAGTTATCTACCATGACCCCAAGATCTCTCTCTTGGTCAGTCTCTGCCAGTTCACACCCCATCAACTTGTATTGTTCACACCCCATCAACTAGTAAATAGTCCAGGTATGGCAAAAATTAGGACGAGTTCTATTTGTATTTATTCATACTGGCATTGGGAATGTGTTATATATCTATGTTGAAATGATTGGTTGCAATCTGTAATTGATTAATAAAGAAATAATAAGATGTGATATAGAATGTTGTCATTAAACTTCCCATATAATGGGGGGGGCAGGTTCAGGAAATTTCTATCAAGTGTGTCCAGTATTTGTGTTGACCCCCCCTGGCAACACTGCTTGATGCACCAAGATCATAACTCGGCCTTGCCCAGTGGTGACCACTGGGCAACTGAGCTGGCCCAGT